>NC_141916.1:42597500-42953750 GCF_057802395.1 Ceratotherium simum simum
ATGACCTTGCTAGTACTTGAAATACCAGTGGCATAGCTTTCAACATCACACAGCTGCCACAGTCTGACAACCAATGCAGGCCGAGGTAGTGAGAATGCCAAATCTTAACCACTAGACCACCAGGGCTCACTGCAATAGGTTGAGCAACACTTTAGTGATCCATTCTGTTGCTGTTGTAAGGGATCTTTAAGTTCTTTGCCTTTTAAGTTCCCAAGTTCTTCGGTGAGAACAATCTTGCATTTGTAGTTCACAGTCATAAACTCTTAAAATAACCAAAGGATTGATGAAAATTTTTACTTAAATTTTCTTCTTCTGAATTGTGCTAGCAGGCAGATGAGTGGTGTGAGTGAGATAAATGTTGGCTGTTGAAATGTAAAAACATGTATCAACAGGCAATCTGTGAATGCTGCTCGATTCCTTTGTTAAATTTCTCTGAAACTAAATGATGCACATATTTCCAACATTTTCTGACATTTAGAATATTTCAAGATACTTTTCTCAACAAGTCTCTAAACTAGTTTGTTTTTATAGTGATTTTTTTGCTTCCACTTCCACCCATTTCAAATTCTATTATTAAACTTTAATTATAAATTTGAATAGGAATAAAACAAAGAAAGAACAATGGTAGGAGGAGTCAAATGTCAAGAACCAAGATCTGAATTCTATGTAATTAATTTGTGATATAACCTTGGGAACTGGAATCTGGGGGATACTTCTTATGCTTTCCAAATAATTCAAAAAATATATCCTTTGGATGTACCAAATATATATTAAGGATCTTGATATGCATTATCTCAATTTATTTTAACAATAACTCTGTTAGACATAGTTATATTTCTTTTACAGAACATGAAAAACATTAGGGGAATTAAGTAATTTTTCTAAAACCATACAGCTAGTAGAGACCTGAGTTCTAATTTCTACGTAAGCATGTTTTCCTACAAATCTTGCTTTCTTACTATTACATTATTCTGACTTTTATTGTTATTGTTATATCTTTCATAATACTTAAGTGAGTTGGAAAGTCATAGCGGATAGGGCACAAGGTCAAATTTTGGCTCTTCTACTTAATAGCTTTGTGTACTTAGCCTCTCAGTACTAATTTCTTCATCTGAAAAATGGACATAATAGAGTTGTTGTGAATTAGTGAAATAATATGAAAAAGTGACTAGCACTAAAGTATCTAACATTAACTATACTATGTCTACCACGAGGCAATGCTGTCATGATAAGAGAGTATTGAAAACAGAGAGTTAGACAATTAGAATTCTTAGTAATACTCTTCAAGTCAGAGCCATATCAGAGTTGATAAACCTTAGTATTCTGGTCTTAACTGCCGAGAAAGGATAGTAAAATATTCCAGAAGATTATCCAAGTCACCACGTAATCACCAATTCATTTCCTGAAGTTCCTTAATCCTGGATAGGGGTTCTCTTGACATTTGACACAACTATTTCCAAGAATAAATAATTGTGAATGAATACATTGAATTTGCGTTTATAATCCAATCAAGGAAGACTTGAAAATCACTGAATGAAATGTTTAAAATTAATATGTTGAGACAACAGAGTTGGAAAATAGACTCTAGCATCTGTTGTAACTGCCTGAAATAGCTAGGAGGCTTTAAAAGATCACATTGCTTAAATCTTGTTTATTATCATTTGTTTATAGTTTCTATCCTTTTCACAAATCAGCTATAAATTATGTATATAATAGGCACTCAATAAAAACTTACAGAATAGATAGATGAAAGAAAGAATGGATGACTAACATAATACTCTCTCTTTTCTCAATATACTTCTTATGCACTTTTCTGCCTCTGTTCACCGAAGTCCACTGGTCTATTCGTGCAGCTGCCCCCGCAACATCTAGTAACCGAAGCTCTAGACTAAGTCTTATGAGATTTTTCGGAGTTATCAATCAGTTTATGTCAATAGTTCTTTGAGCTGCAGCCTCTCTAAAAGTGATGGTAAATTTTCCTTGGAAGAAAATAACAGAAGTTCCACCATTTTGGTAAATTAATGACATTTACAGCGCCTTAGGAAACATATTTACACAGCCCCCAATTTAAAAAGGAAAGTGACATGTACATTAGGATTCCCCCCTTTAACAATTTCAGATGACTAAACTCAAGCAAGATACATCAATTATTTGACATTCTGTCAAGAGTGGTTAGTATATCAGGCAGACTGTCAACTCTGAAGACAAGCACTATTTATGCAAGTTGTTCACTCGTCATTGGTCAAAAATGAATCATACATGCCAAAATAAGAACAAGAATTCTAAGTTATTAAACATGACAAGTATTTGATTGAAATGTCCAAGTCTGGATTTTCTTACAATAAAAGCAACACATATGAAGTTCTTTAGACAAGGAAAAATAATGTAACAGTCTTCCTCTTGTAACTACAATAATTGCACACAAATCAAATAGAAAATTGAGTTAGAAGAAAAATCTCCATTCAACCTTTTCAAAGAGTGATCTTTTGATGAACAAAGATAGAAAGTAAAATAGGGCTTCAAAATCAAGGACTTACTCACTAACTGATACAAAATAAAAAGAACTATGAAACTTCATAGTCCAGGAAAAAAAAAACTAGAACATAGGAGCCAGCAAAAATTACAAACTGTTCAGTAATTCCTCAAAGCTTGTAGAGAGTCTCAATACAGAAAATTATATTTTAAAAAATAGTAAGTGGCCGCTTAGTACAGTCCCGCCATAAAACACCTCCTGCCAAATCACTAGATGTAGACTATCATTTTCAATCAGGGTTTTAAGAAACAGCATAGTTAAGTCATAGTTAAGCCATCTCACACTGTGGACTCAATCAGTGTTAACATCAAATACTTCTCCAAAAACTTTTATTCCAGAGCATCATTTTTTTTTCTAAGTCACTTAACTCAACTTTCCTCAATTCCAGAGAGCTGAGGGAGACGATTTTTTAAAAAGAGCAAAAGTGATTATCAGAATACCAATGGCTGACTCTATACATTTAGTATATGACTTGTTCTGATTGCCTGCTGTTTGACGTACAGTAGTCAAGATAAGTTAACCTGTAGGCAGTACGAACGTATGTGGTGTGATTATTTTTTTAAAAATTCATTTAACAGGTATTTTTGAGTACCAATTATATGTACTATATGCAATGTTCTGTGTTTAAGGACAGATGGTTAAGACAGGGCCTCACAGTCCAGAAAGGGAACATAGGGTTTTATCTATACCAAATTTATTCTCCCCTTCACACCTAAATAAATAATCTTATTTTGCTGAGATATCAAAACCTTCAGGGAAGATGATCAGTTTAGAGATAAATTCTGAATATTCTAAGTTAATTGGGTAAGTCAATTTACCTCATTGCCATCTGATCAGGTGATTTGTTCAGGATGACATGTGATCTAATTGTAGCACATGATATAGGAAGTTAACGCTGCTATGGGGTTTATAGACAATTTTTCTTGCAGGCAAAGGATCAGCCCCCTTTTCTTTGCTGCATGGTGTCATGTATGGATGTACTATCAACTGTGGCAGTCTTCTCGTAACCATAATATGAACCAGACTGAGGACAAGTCAACACACTGAGTTGACAGAGCGGAAAGATGCAAAGAAACTGGGTTTATGAAAAAATCAGTGAGCAGCTGTAATAATAAACTCTGGAACCACTATACTAACAAGCTTCTTGCTACGTGAGATAATTAATTTTTCATATTGTTTAAACCAGATTAATCAGGATTTTCTGTTACCTGCAGCCCAAAATATCTTAAAGAAAAGGGAAATGGTGAAGTAAACAAAAGTATGCAATATGCTAGGAACTGTATTGGCGGTGTGTTCAAGAGCTAAGGTCAGAGACATCCTCAAAGAGGATAAAAATTTGAGCTGAGTCCTAAAGGACTCTGTGTAAACAACAGGACAACTGCATTCCAAGCAGAGAGAAATGCCATGAACACAGTCATCAGGGCATCAAAGATCTCTGAAAATTTGAGTAACTACTTGAGAATGGAAAAGACTATGTATGGATGTAGAAAGCCATACAAAATGGGGGTAGGAGGTAGTGAGAGTTGAGATCATGAAAATCTATTACAAGGTCATATTAAAGGATAATAGATTTTTATCTCACAGTCTATTAATTCTAAACCCTGTCAGCAGGAAAGAGCTGTCTAGAATTAAGGAATTACGCTAACCAGCTGGAAGTTACCCAGGAACTACAGCCTATTTTATGAGTTAGGGATCAAGTTGTATTACGTAAAGATTATTCAGAGAGCAGAGTAGAGCTGAAAATAGGTAAGAATGGAAGTGAAGGAAAAAAATTAGGAGGCTGTTGCAATAGTCCAAGCAGGTGACACTGAAGGCTTGACCTAAGGTGCTGGCCATGGAAACAGAAAAGAAGGGACAAATTCAAGACATACTTATGAAAAACAACAGCCAGGTGTTAAGGATTGATTGAATGAGGAAGGTTATTAGGTAAGAAAAATGCCTCCCAGATTTTCTGTGTTGGGTGTCTTCGTAGTGGCTATAAACCAGGACATTGCGCACAAAAAAAAAAGTTTGGTAATGGTAGGGGCAAGGACTGAAAGAGTAGAGGGTAGGAATATTTAGTTGAATTTTGGACCTCTTAGGCCAAGATATCAGTCACCCACCATAGCTATATAAAAATCTTAATAATGAGCCCTCCAGGTAAAACGGTTACAAAATTTATCCATAGGTTAAATCTCTTGGAAATATTTATAGAATTGTTGAACAAAAGACATTTTTAGAGGATGTCTGTCAAAATGATGATTCTTAATCAAGCAGTTAGGCAGTAGTCCTTTTTGTCTGTCGAGACCAATTTTAGTTTTTGAAAAGAAAGCCAATCAATATATGTAAAGGTGAGTACTGGTTTTCCTTTCATGCCCTCTACCACTTGATGGCCAAAATTTTTTAGTCATCTATATTGCTTTACCTCTTTGGCAGACACTGTTTTGGGTTTACCATATCAAACAGCGTTTTGCTTCTGTATTTAGATATATACCTGGTTCACTTTCCTACACTCCTTTGCAGTTAGATGGGGCCTTGTTACTGACTTGTGACCTAGAGAAAGGCAAAAGCGGTGTGACCCCTCACTCCTGTTAGAATGGCCATCATCAAAAAGACAAGAGATAACAAATGCTGGCATGGATGTGAAGAAAAGGGAACCCTTGTGCACTGTTGGTGGATTGTGAATTGGTACAGCCACTATGAAAAACAGTATGAAGGATCCTCAAAAAATTAAAAATAGAACTACCATCTGATTCAGCAATTCCACTTCTGGGAATATATCCAACGGAAATGAAAACACTAACTCAAAAAGATGTCTGTGCCCCCATGTTCACAGCAGCATTATCTACAATAGCCAAGACACAGAAATAACCTAAGCGTCCATCAACGGATAAATGGATAAAGAAGTTGTGGAATATATACACTGGAACACTATTTAGCCATAAAAAATTAGGAGATCCTACCATTTGCAACAACACGGATGGACCTTGAAGGCGTTATGCTAAGTGAAATAAGTCAGACAGAGAAAGACACTGTGAGGAATCTAAAACAAAAAACAAAAAACAACTCAGAAAAAGAGATCAGACTCTTACTTATCAGAGGCAAAGGGTGGGGAAGGGGAAATTGGAGGAAGGTGGTCAAAACATACAAACTTCCAGTAATAAGATAAATAAGTACTAGAGATACAATTTACATGATGACTATAGTTAACACTGCTGTAGGATATACAGGAAAGCTGTTAAGAGAATAAATACTAAGAGTTTTCATTACAAGGAGATAATTTTTTTTTCTTTTCTTCTTTCTCTTTATTGTATCTATATGAGATGATGGATTTTAGCTGAATTTATTGTGGTAATCATTTCACAATATATGTAAATCAAACCATCACGCTCTACACCTTAAACTTATATAGTCATGTAAGGTATGTCAATTATTTCTCAATAAGACTGGAAAAAAAAAGACAAGAAAAAAAAAAAAACTGGTGTGTGCTACTTCTAGACCTGGTACCTAAAAATACCCTCAACATGATGCTCTGATTCTCTCTCTTTTTTTTATCTGGGTCCAACTTCAGGGACTCCCGGTAAAAACTCCAAATTCGGGGATGACTAAGCCATAAGATGAAAGCCTGGCAAGTACCAGCAACATGCTGATACTTGCTGATTCTCTGCCACCAATCCAGATCTTTCTCTTGCTCTTCAGGCTTTTATATCCAACTGCTTCCTCAGTATTTTTACATTTTATTGTTGCCAAGTTCTTATCTGGACTACAGGAATTTATTTTCTAACTCATTTAATTTGATGAAATGACGTGACTTGAATTTCATTAGCATATTGCTGGTTGCTTAATTAAATACTGTCTTTGAGAAAACGGAGAAAGTCTTTTTATATAATATGTATTAAAAAATAAGTACAAACAGTCTACTAGGTAAACTACTCAATGATTGTTTTCTTGTCACTCACAATTTACTAGTAAAACTAAGAGAGCAAATTTAGTGTTTTAAGTATGAATCAGGAACTTCAAAAGAAAGATTCTGGGAAAAATCTACTGTTTCCTTCAAAACTCTTTCAAGTATACAATTTTTTTTTGGAGCTTACTGCATATATCTATTAATACTATAATTGACAGCACTTGTGGGTCACACCAACACCTAATGGCAAAAATTTTGAGCTATTAGGTATAAAGATCTCAATTTGGGATATTGTTTTCTCCTCAGTTTTGCTTTTAAGTTAAGGAAAAGCCACATCTGCAGTACTTGAACGAGTTCCCAATTATTGATAGAAAAAAAAAAAAATTTGGTGAATTCTTCAAGGTGCACTTTTTTTAGAAGTAGATTTTGAATTGAAAAGAGACCTGAATTGTGCATGGGATGTCAATAAAAAAAGATTTTAATCTCAATTCTTTAATCAGCTAGATGACAGTCAGTGGCGAATGACTTTTTGGGGGAAAAAAGGTATTATAACAGATGATTCCTAAGGTTCCATTTGACTCCCAGATCCTTTAACTCTATGACTATATGTTAGTCTATTCATTTTGGAAGCCAAATTCAAATATTTTTAGAAGACAAAGATGATTTCTAAACAGAATGCCTTTTTGTTGACCATACATTTTGATGGCTAGCACAAAGCTATAGTCCGATTGAGAAACAATGAAAATTAAGCAGTATAATGCTGTTTTCAAGGCCTCAACGCAAATCTCTAGCATAAACTATGACAGAGGGGGACTGATATTATTATAGAGAAACCAGATTACTGCCTAAGGAAGCAGTGATGTAATTGCATGTGGCTATTATAATGAAAAATTGCTAGAGAGTGCAATAGAAAGTTCAGTTCCCAAATGCCAGATCTGATCCAAGTTCTAACATTTGAGGTCAGTATGCATATATAAAATGTTCATTTTTATAACTCTTCCCTTTTTTTTTAACAAAATAGAAGAATTTGAAGGGAAAATAATTTAAACTAGGGATAAATTTAAAGTGGAGTTCTGTTCCTGGCTTTTGCATTGATTTGTGGTAGAACTTTGTAACAGATTCTATTTTCACATGTATTTAATAGGAATAATAAGACTTAAATGATATTAGAAAATTAATTTTAAAAATGTATAGTTTAAAAAAATCTTTTTATTAAAGGGACAACATAAAACCTCAATCACATAAAATAGAAATAAAACAGACAAAAATAACTGTTCCTGCGTTATGCTTTAACGAAAAAACTGTGCTAATGGATTTTACAGATTATTATGTAAAATGTAAACTTTCTCACAAATATCTGTCACTTTTTTCCAAGTTGGTTGGGGTAGAGAACAGCTATTGCTAGTTTAGTGAAATGCTTATCATGAGGATTTTATCTGGTGTATACTTTTCTGAGAACAATAGAGTGAAAGATGATTATAACAGATCAATATTAAATGATAGCAAGACATATCTTCCCCTTACAAAAAAGTGAAGCAATAATTTATTATTTATTACATTGTAAAAGTAAAAAGGTCAATTAGTAGCAATATAATGATTCTAGAAGGTAAAGGATTGAGGCTTTAAAACCTCCTATTGATTCTGTATCATGTGTGCTCTGTTACACCACGGTAACTCCCTAAAGCACAGCTCTTTACTCTTACTTCAGGGAGTGTTTCAGACATCAAAGCAGAGACAGCATTTACCTCCTTTGTGTATTCATTTGTATGCCTCTGTCAGTATTTAACTCTGACAGAATGGGAGTGCACATTTAGGCATTTTTTTTTACTTGATGTCAATCCTTGCCTCTCTCCCTTGTAGTCGTATTTAGAACAGGTCATAGGCAAAACTGTATAATTGACAGAATTTGTTGTCAGTCCCCCCTTCTACTCTGTCCCTGCCACACAGCCAGTGGGCTCTTTCCTGAGGCCTGGATGCTAATGTGTTGTTAGCCTGTGAGATTCTTTAGGCAAGAACCATTCTGTTTTAGCCAGCCCTGGTGTTGTAACGGTTAAGATTCCATGCTCTCATTACCTGGCCTGCGTTTGTTCCCCGGTCAGGGACCCACAGCACCCATCTGTCGGTTGTTGTACTGTGGTGACTGGGTGTTGCTGTGATGCTGAAAGCTATGCCACCTGGGTCAAATACCACCAGGGTCACCCATGGTGGACAGATTTCAGAGGAGCTTCCAGAATAAGACAGACTAGGAAGAATGACCTGACCACCCACTTCTGAGAAAAGTTGGCCATAAAAACCCTACAAATAGCAGTGGAGCATTGTCTGATATAGCGCCAGAAGGGGAGAGGATGGTGCAAAAAGAGAGGGCAGGATTCTGCTCTGCTGTACACAGAGTCACTAGGAGTTGGAATCTACTAGACGGTACTAACATTCTGCTTTATCCTTAATAGTTCAACAGTGTCTAGTATCTCAATGTTTGTCACACACATGAACAAATGATAAACTAATTCATCATAAGCATTATGTTCTGAATATTTATTTTTTCATATTGGAAGAGAACTTCTGGGAGGGAACAATACTTAACCTAAAGGAGTCACTTGCTAATGAGAGAATTTTAGGCATCAGAGGAGACACATTTAGGAAAAGGAGCAGGAGGAACATGTGTGACTTCAAATCACATGATTCAAAATTTCCACATTATTTTGCTTTATTTAGAGTAGTCCCTGATTTGAGAAATTGCCCCAAAATTCTAGATAAGAAAAGTTTAGGGTAGATGATTTACAAAATGAATGGGCACATTTTGCATCATCTCAATTTTATGGGTAGCATACTAAAGCTCATAGGACATGGTTCTTTAATACCACATGCCACCTTGGAAAGGCCTCACGGTAGCAGAGGCGCCACTGGCTTAATTTACTCTGTGCTTCTCCCAACTGGTCCAGCAGACACTGCTGCATCAGCTTGTTCTTCAGGCCCTAATTTCTGACTCAGGTTAGTCCCTGACTTTTGCTCACATTCTCCCTCCAATCCAGTTTTGCCTTCACTAGTAATATCTATTGCCTAGTACCTGATTGGGCCCATCTCCTGAAATTGCTCTAGCCTTGCCAGCTCTGGTTCGGCATCAAGCCCAACTGAGTGCTCAAGTAGCCCTCTTCTGCCCCCTATTGTCACAAATCTGTATGAGCACAGCTGGGCCCAGGCAACTTAATCCTATTCATCATTCAAGAGTAATTTTTTGAAAATTTGTCAAGTGCCAAGTACTGTACTAGGTGCTTGCAATATATCAGTGACTAAAACAGAAAAAACTGCTGCACTTACAAGGTTTGAAAATGGGAGCTTCACCTCAGGCTGTCCCCACACTTTGAAGGGAACACTTTCAGACTTTTGCAGCACATGCCTTAAGTAACAATTTATAAAGGAGCCATGTTATAAAATGGCTCCCTACCATACAGATTTCAATTGAAATTGGCTCTCTCTAGGAGCTCATTCAATGAGACTTAGTATTAAGTGTATGAAAGATGGCAATATTGCTGTTCCATTTGTGACACGTTCCATAGCATACTGATGCTCCAATTTTTTAAAACACATATTTAAATTCTTTATCTTCAATAAAGAAATTCTTACTTTAGGTCAGGTTCCCTAAAACAGACTGTAAGACAGGAATTTAGGTGTATGTGATTTGCTGAAGGAATGCTCTTCACAAAAAATCCTGTGAGGGAGTAAGGAAAGCATAATTGGAGAAAGGAAGGAGTTAAAAGCATGAGGTCAAGGTCAAGTCTAGCCTTGACCCTATCCCTGCGGAGGCCCTGGAATGTAAATTAGAGACTTACCTTAGAGACGTAGAGATCTCAGAGACTGAGAGACTTCCTTAGAGACTTCCCACTTCCCAGCCCAGGTGGCTATGTTAACAGAGAACAATTCTCCAGAGCAGAGGCAGTTGTCAGTTAGCAGTCAATACTCACAGAAGTGTGAGATGGGTGCACCAGCCCAGTAAAGGTGATCTGGCTGGGGCACCAACAGTGCCTTCGAGAATGCACTGTATAGGATTCCTGGTATGTAAAAATATTGATGACCTTAAAGAAATTTCTATGGCTTTATAGTTTTAAAAACTTTTGTTTGTAGTATCTCCTGAGTTCCAGACACCAGTGGGATTAGCAGATTGAAGAGTATGACATGACTGCTATCATTAGCCACTGTACGGAGTAGGAGTAGAAGTAGACAGGGAAATAGGAGCGTTAAGGTAGTGTGACATGACATCTGGCAGAGTCCGTAGAGTATACCCGGGGACACTACACGGAAGCAATACTCAATCAACCCCAGATGGTAGCCGGAGGGGGAGAGGGTCAAGGAAAGCTTCCTGCATGACATGACACCACAGCCAATCTCGTCAGGGCCCTTCATGAAGTCCCTTCCTTGCTGTATTATTTTTCTGTGGCTACCATCACAAATTACCACAAACTGGTGGCTTACTAACAACAGAAATTCTCACAGTTCTGGAGACAAGGAGTCGGAAATCAAGATAGGGCTGTGCGCCCTCTTGAGGCTCTAGGGGAGACTCTTCCTTACCTCTTCTACCTTCTGCTGACTTCCTTTGGCTTCTGGCTACATCACTCCAGTAAATACTTTCATCTCCACATGGCCTTTTCTGTATGTGTGTCTTCTCTTCTATTTTTTTTTATGGACACTTGTCAATGGATTTTGGACCCACCCTGATAATCTAGGTTGATCGAATTTCAAGATCTTTAACTACATCTTCAAAGACCCTTTTTCCAAATAAGGTCATATTCACAGGTTCCTGGAGTTAGGATGTAGATATATCTTTTTGGGGGGCCCCATTCAACCCAATATCTCACTATCAGTTAAACTATTTCCTATCCAAAATGGAAAGGGGAACTGAGTTTAACCTTCTACAATTAATTGTTATATGATGGAGGGAGGGGCCTCCTAAGTGTGAACCCAAAATGCTACGGTTCTCATTTACAGTCACCTTTTAGCATGCAAACTGGGAGTGAAAGCTTTTAAACCTTACAAATCCAAAGCTTATTGTTAACTCCCTTTCCATGAAAAACAGAGGCTACTCATCCTACATTCACCCTTCCAATGAAAGAGCCTTGTGGTAACTTCAAGTCAATTTCCCTTTTCAGGAAAGCTACACACAGTGATGCCAAGAAGTCAAGATGGTTTTCTGTCTAAGCCTATTTATTCATAATTCAATATCTGGTGAGGCAAGCTTCTGATCAGCGGCAGTGGCGGGTGGAAGCAGCGGATAGGGGGAGAGCTATTTAGGAGGTATGGAGTTACGGGGCTTGGTAAACAATTAGGTGTGTCAGTGAGAAACAGGGAAGATCCAGAGAAGACTCCAAGGCCTGGGTGAGCAGGGCAATACGTTGAGTTTAGTGTTGAATATGCTGAATCTGAAGAAGCAGTAGCCGCCTTAGTAAGTAATTAATGTATTAAGATAACTCAATATTTTATTCTATTTTTTAAGATGTATTTTTAAAAATTACCTTTTTATATACTTTTATATTATATTTTGGTTCAAATATTTAAATCAAGATTTGTTATCTGATCACGTTACTTTTTAATATGCTTTCATTTTAACGAACGCATGTAAAAAAAAGTGGAAAGTGAAGTTTTAAGGTAAGTAAACATGGAGTTTAATGGAGTCCTAGCTTTAACATGATAGCAGAACATCACCAAGTATATCCATATAACTTCCTTTAGCACCATAGTAGCTGACTAGCTGACAGAAAAACTGAAAGGAATAAGACTTCATTCAGAGCTTTAAAAGAGAGTCAATTCACTGAAGGGCCCACTGCTAGTCAATGTATCTGATGCCTCATCATACTAACATACCAGAAGAAAATGTTCTGCTTTTTATAGTAAGCATTTAAAATGAAAATGAGCATCAAACCAAGCATTGGTACCTGACAATTCCTTGTATCTCTAATTTGCTATGAAATGCTTGAGTCATTTTCATGGAAGAGTGATGTCAACATGAGTAATGTTTTTTAAAGCAGAAAAACATGATACTCAAAAATGATATTGACTTCCTTTTTTTTCCTATTAATTAAAGTTCTTCACTAGCAATTAAAGCCAGTAAATGATGCCTGTCATATATATGTGAGGATAATGATAGATTCAATTTTATCTTTAGGTATTGACACTTTTAATTGCTAAAATTTTTGCTATAAAATTGAATCTACGAGGTTAGCAATAAAAGAAAAGTAGGAAGAACAGCATCCAAAGAACACCATGGGCAATAGGATCAAGAGTAAGTGATGATGGGAGAAATTCTGATATCTCTTAAATAAGTCTTATTTCTCCAATAATAATATTCCAAATTTACACTTCAGGAAAAGTTTACTGCCCTAGGAATTTTGAACAAAAAGAGTATATGTTGGCCTCCATTGTTTATAACTAATATTGTACAGAGATTACTTTTAAAGCACACATTCTTCCAAAATATCAATAGTCTTATAACTAGATTTTAGACTGAAATCTTCAAAGAGTAATATGACCACAAATAGCACTTGTGATTTAAAGCTACAGGAAAGCTATCATCCATATTTAAAATTCTGATTGGATTTAAACAGCAGCAACTGTATAAAGGAAATATTTTAAAGACAATGACAGTTAAATTATACTCAAAAATAATCTTGACAAAGACTCAAATCAGGCTGAATTTTAAGTGGAGGTTTATATCAATAATAAGGTAAAGAAATCTTGTACTTCTTCTAAAGCTGCCCCAACAGAGAGACGCTGACAATAAAAAAAGGCATCCTATCCTATTTTAGTCCATCTTACCAGTAAAGACGATGGGCAATCTGGATGCTTTGCAATGAGTGGTGTAACAGCAGTTGAACTAGAGGACTTTCAAGGTTCCATTCAAACTTGACAGCCTGAAGTAAGAGATATAATCATTTTATTCTTTTAGTCTCAGTAACAAAATTACCGTAGAATACAGAGGGACTTAAGAGGCCGAGAAAAGACCAAGGAAAACAGCATAAACATGTTAATAAAACGTCAATATATATTTGAT
This sequence comes from Ceratotherium simum simum, assembly GCF_057802395.1. Lineage (NCBI taxonomy): Eukaryota > Metazoa > Chordata > Mammalia > Perissodactyla > Rhinocerotidae > Ceratotherium > Ceratotherium simum. The sequence continues at coordinate 42,610,959 of NC_141916.1, forward strand.
AGCTTTATTAGCTGGTGTGTAACTAATAACAGAGCACACACACATCACACAACTTGGGCTTGTGTAGTCTGTTTCCTGTCCTTATTTATGCTTTAGTATCACAGAATAATACATAAGAACAGGTTATTAGAGGTTCAACCAAGGTTGGTGGAGTTCAACCATGCCTAGGAGGAGAATCCTGGCACAAGAGAAATATCGTGATCAGTGACTTGGATATAAAAATGACATTATTACACAATAGATATTGCATCTCTTTTAGAGGTGAAATTAATGCACATTTAAAGCCTTAACTGAAATCACCAACTGATATATCAGTATTAATCTGCAGACCTGGAAGCTTTACTTAAGGGTTTCAAAGCTGATTGTTGCCACCATAACCCACCCATTGTCAAATCCTTTCCCTCATCTCCACTGTGAACAACTAAGATTTCCTAGGATAACCAATCTGGTGGAAAACACAGACAGCAATGGCAGCTCCTGATATCCTCGGGGACCTAATTCAGACCTTCACCTGCACTCTATAGGAGCTTCACTGTCAGCAGTCAGTACCTAGGTCCCCATCATCATCACTGGAATCTGAATGTGTTGTGAAAATGAAAACCAGGTTCTCTTCATTAAAATGCTCATCCCTGCTTGAGAGGCAAAGCTTCTATCTTTAGTTGCTCAATAAGCTATTTAAGTCACACCCCCCCCCCCAAAGTTTAAGCCAGGCTTTATACCATAGTACAGACAGCAGAAAAAAGTTGGTATAACATTTATTCACACATACACTGGAAGAAATACTTCAATATACCTCAAGGATGGGAAAGTTTATAAATTCCTAAGGTATGAGAGTGTCAAAGATGATTTTAGCAAATTTACATAACTTTTGATGCCATCTGAATGTATAAAGACTATAATGTGTCCTGAACTGCAGCTATGATCTGCTTTCACTTACGTGCTAATACTGGGCTGATTAGGTCATAGGTTGTATTTATGCCCTAAGAGTGTGCATATCAGATGAACACCTGGGCAGGAGAGATGTCTCAGAATTTACTTCCATGCTTGTCTTTTTAGATTTCCCTATTATTTCTTCTTGAATCCAATAACTATTTAGTTGCTCTTGAGTTGCTTCCCTTACTTCCAAACTCCCCACATCATTCTATGTAACTGGTACAATTTCCCCCTAAATCCTGCCTTACCATCTAGGAGGTAGGCACTATTTCTAGTGCACACTGCATTACTATGAACTGTTCTTGGAACCTACCTGCATGGTTATGACCTGTAGTTTGCAGTAACCTCTGGGTCTGGGTCTTAATTGATTCCTAGCTGTGAACAATATCTTCTGTTTTTATTATGGTTTTAGAGTCTTGTCTTATTGCTTTAATATAGCCTGCATAATTCTAACAAGATAATAAATAACAAAATAATATAATTCTAGAAAATAATCAATAGGGTAAGATAGTTTAATGTCTCGGAAAGTTTTAAAGTCAGGGGAGAGCATGGAAGTTTAAGGGCAACCTCTACAATGAATGTTTTGAAAATCCTTCCCAGTTTTTATTTATTTTCTAGTCACATTATACATTTATTTCTATTTCAGATCATTTTATAATCTTCATTTCTAATTAGGGAATAGTTGCAACTTTACCTAATTTTACTGCTATGTATTTCCTGTGTTGGATTCTGTGTGCAACTTGTCTTATGAACTTGGATTTGCAGGTATATGGCTGTCAGCGACTTGCCTGGTGCCAAGAGTACTGATTCAGATTGGGAATTTCAAATGGGTTTAATCCACATAAAATTTTGTAAAAACTTACTTTTTTGAGTTGGGTTAGATACAGCATGTTGCCCCTACTCATGAGCTGAATACTCATGAGCTGATGAGATGAACAATTTTTCTACAAGTTGGATTAATCTTTATTTTCACTACACTATCCTGGCAAGTATAGGAAAATCACAACTATAAGGATTGGTAGAAGTAACTATATGGTATAGCTATTTCTAAACCAGCTCTTTCTTTAGGAGTCCTTCAGAGAAGTGCATATTCTGTGCGCAAAGTAATATGGTATTCACATCATTAATAGAGGCTTCCCTCATTAGTCTCAGGGTTTCTTGTCTGAAATGTTCAAAAACTGAAGCACCTGGCATTTAAAATAGCTTGTAATCACAACCTGACCTTTCAGATAAGAAAACACCTGAGTTGAAAATAAAACATAAAGACCACTATTTTAGACCTATTCAGCACTCAGTGTATAGTCAACTTGCAAAAAATTTATCGTTTGTAGTTTGACTATTCAGTCATTTACATGGTCATTTGTAAAATGTGTAATTGTTTATATTTCAAAATATTCAGACTAAATCAGTCTTTGCTCATATTTCTAGGTAAATTTATAGTATTTTCTAAAATTACTAAAACACTGTGATATTTGATGTTGCCACTAAAATGTACTATCTGGTGGTAGAATTTAGGTATTATCTTATAAAACCACTTTTATAATATTTATAATCAATATTAGAATATTCTAAGGGAAAGGCAAGAAACTCAAATTATGAGGAGCTGCCCAGCAAAAGACTATTTTCTACATAATATTTATTTAATTTTTTATTGTTTTACATACTCAGTTGAAAAGATTTCATCACGAGCATTTTTATTTTTTCCCAGTTTTAATTAATAAGCGAAGTCGTTTTTTAAAAATTTCCTTTTTGGCTTTTATATATCTTTTTTGTAACTGTACCAATTTTGGCTAGAGAATGTCTATATTGCCCATGTTGACATATGAGCTATAATTTAGTTCCTCGGCTGGCCCAACTGCAATATCACTTTTATGTAGTCAGTTTTTGATTCATTGGAAACTTTTTTTTGAGAATTATTAGCTAAAATCCTGGAATCCTTTGGCAACTCTGCTGTTCTTACCTGAACTAGCTGTGGAAGAAATTCCAGTAGTTCATCATTCAAAAGGTGGTCTAATTGTTGAACTGCCACTTTACGAATTTCTTGATCTGGAAAACTAATACAAAGGAAATATATCTATTAACCTGTTAATGGCATCGAATAATGCATGAGAAATGTCAAGGTAGAAAGGAGAATGAATTCCACCCCCAGTGCATAAGATAAAATAATAATCTCACAATCAATTAAGATGATCATTAGCACCAAATTATTATTTTTCTGTATTCTGTACTCTCATGTAGACTGTAATAGAAAGCTCTTTCGACTAGATTTAAATTTTGGAAATTTAGGTTTAAGTCAGATCCCTACCAGCTTTCTTGTCTATAAAATGTGGATTATAGAATATCTAAAATCTTTTCTAAAATGTATGAAAATCTTTTATTATTATTTAGCCATGCGGTTGTTAAGTAAATTATTATCAGCTGGAGACCTGATGGTCTATATGATTAAAAATGGGATAACAAGTTTTGGACAGATCACAATGAAAATTTTTAGAAATCCAAATTATCTTACAATAAATAAATTAAAATAAATTTAATAAGGCTAAATCTTACTGGGCTGTGAAGTTCTTGGGGGTAACAACTTATTCATTTTCGGACTGCATATGCCAGCTGTAAGATTTTGCACCCATTAGACACTTAATAAATGTTTGTTACTGCACTAAATTTATGAAAGCATTTAGCATTTGAAACCCTATTCCAAAGACAACTGATCTTCAGATGGGCTCCTCAGGCTGCATCATCTTGCCCCGAAGAACCCAACTCAATTGTCTCCAAACTCCTGGGAAGTGCCTAGAGATAACTTTTGGCACCATGCTGTTTTGACATGATTTTGACAGACTACTTTGACATGATTAGATAAAACTAGATACAACTATACCCATTATAATTAAATATAATTGGTAACAACAATTAATTTTAAATAAACAAGTTTTCAGGAACTATCTATAGTAACCAATTGAAAAGCAAATAAATAAACAAAACTCTAAAATCCTTCTGTATGAAACTAACTAATGCTTTTCAACTAGTCAAGTGAGAGCTCTAAAGGTTGGCTCCCAATACTATGTAGGTCAGAAAACTTCAAGTCTTTAATGTCCAGTCTCTTTTCAGTATATCAGGTTACTGAAGGGTGAAATGAATCCTATGCAGCTACAGTGTCAAGGAAAAAACGGTATTACTAGTATTTCTCCAGTGTCCTTGACAGCAGTTTGAAATGTAATGCTTAAACACGTTACATATTTTTTCTTCATTTAAACTGAGCATGTTAATTGCAACAAGAATTTCACTTTCAAGGTTAGTCACTCAAAACTCTTGTTTCTGACCTGCAAATACTTTTCACATAATTTTCTCTTTTTGAACAATCCAGCAATAAGACCAAGTGAGAACTATAGTCCAGACACATCCCATGAAGTACCGTTAAGGTCAGATCTCAGCATAGCATCAAGTACAGACGGAGAGCAGAAAGGGTACAATAAAAATGCAAAGCTAGAAGAAGGTCAGCTTGTTTTAGCACACTGAGACTTTATTTTCTCCTAACTAAATGTGATTGACTCTAATTTATTGCTCTCAATTACTAAACCATTTGTCTGAAGCTTGTAGACATCAAGGTCAGTTTGAGGACAGTTGGAAGTCTTAGAATAGTTACTTGGTACATTTTGTTGCTTAAGTAATGACTTAAATCAGATACTAGTCACTCATGCTTTCTCGTGTGCCTATTTTATTTTATTGATAGGAATCACAACAAAGAAAGAAAAATAGAAAACACACATCAAAACAAAACAAAATTCTTTGAATACTATGCCTCTAATTATGTATTTATTTCCAAATACTAGAATGTAAGCTCCACGAAAGCAGAAAATTTTTGCCTCTTTTGTTATGAATCTGTCCCCAGTGCCTTCAGATTGGTGGGCACGCTCTACATATATTTGTTTGAAGAATGTCTAAACTTAATTAATTGTCTTTCCACCTAAAATATCTCTACTGCAAGACTTCTCTCTTGTAATCTGTTTTCATCTTTCTCCAATCATGTAGGTCTAAAATTTTAAGAGTTATATTTTCCCTCTCTTTTGCCTTCTTCATTAAATTTTCCCCCTTTTCCCATCTGGTAAAATTCTATTCATCCTTGAAGTCAAAGCTCAAGTATCAATTTACCTATGAAGCTGTTCCAGCCACTTTGTAGCCCTCTGTAGAGTTTATCACACCCATCCTTATAGGATTCTGTATTATGTACTTGGTTGAGGGCAGGCTCATTCACTATGAATCCTTAGTGCAAGCACAGTGGGACAAAAAGTTCCTAGTAGTTTCTTACCTTTATATCTAATCAGTTGCCAAGTTCTGTTAACTTTTCTATCCTAATGGCTCTAGCATAATGCCTGTTTTCAGTTTTTTCTGCAACTACCTAGTCTAGCCCACAATTATCTCGTGCTGGTACTAACATTTTTCATAGTAATAGCTTACAAAATTTCCTGAATTATTTGTAAGTTCATCTCTCATAAGACATTAAATGGTTTTCTATTTCCAATGGACCTCTCTTAGGCCCATATTGCTTATCTAGATATTCAAGGGTAGCTGAACACTTCAGATTTTTCTCTTACTGTAATACTAAATAAACTGCTCTGGCTCATTAGTATGTTATTTTTACTCTGAAAATGACATGCGTATTTTCATCTCTGTGAGCACTGTAACCTCTGCTTAAAACACCCTCTCTTCTCTTCTTAAAGTTCCAGTCCTCCTTCAAAATGTGGATCAAATCCCCTTGAAGGTGACTATCCCGATCTTTAGTAATCACTTCTCTGAACTCCAAGGGCATCGACTGACTGCATTGGGAAATTAGGATATGCTAGTGTTTATCAGCATTTATCTTTTTATATATGTGTTGTCATTCCTCAACTAGTGAATAAATCAACTGAAGATAAAAATTGTTCTGTCCTCTTTATTTTCATTCCTAGGATTTAATACCACGCTCCATACATGTTGAGTGGTTAATAAAAACACATTGATCATGATGATAACAATGAGGAAAATCATACTATTGAGCTCATTTTATTTCTTGCTGTGCTCTGAGTTGGTAGCAATAGGTTTAACTCTCCAAAAACATGAATTCCAGACTTTTTTTCTCTCTCAGTCAAAAGGGTAAGAGAAAAACAAATCTGAAGGTAATGGAAAAGCAAATGTATTTTTTTTCAGACTTATTCAGGAACAGAAAAACAAAAAACTAGTAATATCTGTATAGTAGAGTCACAAAGGAAATTTATATATTTGTATTATGTGTAAATACACACATTAATGTTTTTGAACTTTCATGGAAAGGGATGTCTCTTTTTATTCACCACTGGTGCACGAAGTTCAGGAAGAAATTGGAAGAGAAATTGCTAAGAAACTAACCACACGATATCGTGAGATGTGACTAAGTCCTATCGACATTAAAGCATATCCAAATATAACTTCATTTGACTATTTTAGGAAGAGTTGGCCACATTAAAAGAGATGCTGGCAGAGTTAGTGAAGTTCCTGGGAAATGGGCTCTTTCATACATTGCTGGCAGTATATAGCAACATGTATTTTTTTAAAAAATCTTTAAAATGTGCTTATTTCTTGATCTAACAATTTTACTTTTCAGAACTTATCCTAAGAAAATAATCAGAGATGTGTGTGAGGATATATGTATGCAAATAAAATTGGAAATAATATAAATGTCTAAAAATAAATAGTTAAGTTATATATGCTATGACCATACAATAGAATATACCTAGTCATTAAAATATTAAAATAATATTTAAGAAGAAAATATCATGAAAAATTTATGCGGTATAATACCATTTAAAAATGTGTATATTTCTCCATATGCTTAACAAAAAGATGGAAAGAATCAAAATATTAATACCAAATATCGGAATGGAAGTTCCATGGATGATTTTAGTTTTCTTTTTTAAGCTTAGTTCTTAAAGTTTTTCAAACTTTCTATATGAAAGTTTTACTGGTTATTAAAATTTTAATAATTTTTTTAAAGTAAGGCTGATTCAACTGATTGTGAATATCGATAAATAATTGCAAATTCATTACCAGCATTAAAATAAAGCTCCAAATCATATGTCCTTTTAAGAGTGAACATCATTGTATAAAAGAATAAACATTATATTTTTTTGATTAACTTAGAACATTCTTTTAACATAATAGGCCCAAATAGGGATCTCTGCCTCTGGAGAATTTATGCTGAATACCTTTTCAGGGCCCTGAACTCAGGCACAGATCAATGGACAAATCTATTTCACAAATTCTGGCATTTCTTCCCTGTGATGGTGTCTGAAATTATTTAAATATTCTTTTGGGATATAGTTGTTGGCATTTCATGCTCAGTAACTTGTGTCTCAATGAGGTGAGCGCTACTCACATTAGTTTTCTGACAGTCGTGTGATATTTACAGACTGAAATATCACATGTAACAGAAGAACTGCAACCTATTTTAAATTTTCCACAAGCCAGGTTATTGTACTTTCCAATAACCTGATTTGCTTGAAAAATACAAATAATTTCTGCCAATAATAAGCCAGGAGCTACTCTCTAGCCATCCTGCTAACCTTGGGACTACTAATTACTATCGGCATGAACATTATACCTCTAGTTTGGGGAAGAAACAAAAGTAGAAGATTCATCAGGCCGATATCAACTAGGCCTTCATTTACTTACATTTGTACGAAACTTCCTTATAATGAACCAGAAAATACATAATTTACAATGTAATAAATGGTGATCTATTTCGTTTGAGATATTAAAAACATACAAGGTCAGTAAAACTCCATTACTTGTTGGGAAGGAGACGATGTAAGGCGAGAGAAATTTTCATTTATTATGAAAAAGTTTTTTAATTAGGCATAACAAGAGTCCATGTGAAATAATCACTTCTTTAAGGTTATTCATTATTTTTTAAATGTACATTTAAGTAACTTCATGCTACTTAGTTTCAAAAGCATGTCTGGATAGGGGAGCAAAAACAATTTTGGTCAAAAGGAAAATATAGGCTGGCTTACTATGCAGTTTTATATGAGTTCGTGAGCAGTGATTTTATCTATTCAGGATTTAGTTGCCTCTGAATTGAGCTAACTATTGAGTCTGAGATCTGTAAAAGGACATGATAACATAGCTGAGATAGATATAACTCTGTACAATAATTGTTAAGGAATTACCTAAAAATTGCACGTGGTCCATTGTCCAATGAGAACATTCAGACACAAAGAAAAAATAATCCTTGAAGACTATGATTATAAAAATTAATAAAAGGAATATAAAACCTGTGGTTAAAAACTCAAAAGGTGAAAAAGTTAGAGCAACTTCAAGAGAAACATTTTTCAAAGGAACTTCAGTGAAATATCAATTCTATACTTTGCCAACAATGTAGAGTAAACACAAAGTTTAGGGTCAAGGAGAAGATTAAGTTGGGATGGTAATCCTACATGGGCAAGGAAGGAAGAGTATCACATATTTAGGCTCGAGGTGGAAGTAGAATTGACCAGTAGTTAGGGTTTGCTATACAACAGAGATTCTCCTATTTTGGTCTCAGCATCCTTTTTACACTCTTAAAAATTATGGAAGATTCCAAAGAGTTTTTGTTTACGTGGGTTATATCTATCAATAATTACTATATTAGAAATAAAACCAGGACATTTAAGAAATATTTGTCAATTCACTTAAAATAACATTAATAACCCCTTTACATGTTAATATAAACAATATGTTCCTATGAAAAACAGCTACATTTTCAAAAACAAAGAAAACATTTAGAGAGAAGAATGATATTGTTTTACATTTTTGCAAATCTCTTTAACGTATGGCTTAACAGAAGACAGCTGGGTTCTCCTATCTGCTTCTGCATTAAATCTGGTGAGATATCACATGTTATATAGCCTCTGAAAACTCCACTCTACACTTATGAACGAATGCATGTGACCAGGTCAAGTGACATATTAGAATTATTGTGGAAATAATCTTGACTTTGCAACACCCCTGTGAGCATAATGGGGACTACAGACCTTACTTTTGAGAACCTCTAATGTACAAGGTAGTTTTGGCATGTGTTTTTGTTATGGGGTCATAAATTGAGGAATCAGCACCTGTGGCCTGTTAAGAACACAGCACATCAACCCATGTCTTCCCTGAGTGATAAACTGGCTTTGAAGTCATCTGACCAACATTCAGATTTGGGAATTGTCATTCCTCCTCTATTCCCTCAAACATTTATAATTCCTCTCATCTCAGAGGACTATAGGAATATCACAAAGGATTCAGAAAACCTTCAACAGGGCCAGTGGAGTCGTGAAGTAAAATTTCAACAGAAAAATACATCTTTCAACTTCTTCCATTTGACTTATTTTGTCATTTCTACTCCTTTCTTATTTTCTCCCTATATCATTGTTTTTCTTTTGGGTTCTTCTTTTTCTAGTTTGAAGAATGATATAGGGTCAATATCTTACTCAAAAAACTTTTGAAGTGATGGGTGAAAGCCAAATGGGATGTAACAAATGTCGACCTTTAAAAAAAGTAACTTTGAGTAAGCTGAAAAGCAAAGAAATCTGAAGTCAAATTTAAGTGTAACAGAAATGTCAGACATCAGAATACACAGTAAGAATTCATGCAGAATGCCATAAGGCTATTCACAGTTAAAAGCCCCAGTGTCAAGATAGAATTAGAAAACCATCAGAGGTGCAGAACTATTTCTCCAACAGGCTTTGAGTTTGATGACACACTCAGCGTCAGCTTGGAAGAAAAATGGCAATATGAATATCTTTGCTATTTTCTAGTACTAAAAATGATCAGATGTGACAGAGAAATTTTTTTTTCTAGTAAAAGTGGTGAATAAGAATTCTTTAAGATGATTGTAAACCTCTATCTACTGAATAATTCATGTTCCTTCAAGGATTTCACACGGATTACAGAATATTAGAACTCAAGGCAACTTGGAGACCTGGTTCAGTCTCCTGATTACACAGATGAAGAAACTGAAACTCAGAGAGTTTGAGCTGTCTGCCCAAGGCCATTTGTTGGTGGCACTAAAATTAGAATCCAAATATCCAGAATACTAGGCCAGCAGGCTTTCTATAGTACTTCTAGCAAGGCCTTTTTCTATTTCAACTAGATATTATTTTATATGCTTATATAAAATCCATAAGACTAGCTTGGATGTATAATTCATTTTGCTGCATTCTAAATGGATTAATAGAGACACGTAATAGTGAGCAGTGTTATTTGTCTAATTGCACTGCGACATTGGCCCACTCATGAGCCAAATGGAATAAGAATGAATCGTAGACCCAAAGAGACATTGAATTGTACAGAAATATTTCCTGATGGATGGTCTATGGACTTCAGTATAAAAACTGGGAATTAACTAAATAGTCATGGTATTAATTAATTAGAATTTTTTATAATTAAAGAGTAGTTATTGATTTTGTTCCTCTATATGATTACACTTGGATTTTACTTACAGACAAGCTTAGAAAGGTACGACATAAAGCAAGTGGTGTACTGAAAGCACCATATCAAGATTTTGTGTTTGGATGGATTAAACACTACATGCAAAAGTAGCATGATGTTATGAAAAAGAATAAGGGATATTAAGTCTAAACATGAAAGATCTTTTCTTATCTTATCTTTTCTAAGCAAATTTATCTACACCCTTGACTTAATTTCCATCCTTCTGTGGATGATTTCCAAATTGGGGTCTCTCGCTTAGATTTCTCCCTTGAACCACCACCAGCCATCTCAAGTATACCTTAAAGCCAACATATCCCAACCTGAACTTCAGGGTTCTTCTTCTATAATCTATTTGTCACCCAGTGTGCCCCATCTTGGTGAATGTTTCCATTATCCGCATACTTACAGAAGACAGAAACCTAGAAGTAATCCTGACACCTCTCTTTTTCACTGCCCCTCCCCATTCAATCCTGTCACTTTTACTCCTAAAATGTTCTGATTCTGTTCATTTCATTACGTGACCACTACCACCTTCTAAGTCTGACTTGCCATTCTCTGACATCTAAACTACTTTCATAGCTTCCTAACTGGTCTTCCTTCATTTACTTTTGCTTCCCTCACCAAATCATGCTTCACTCAGAAGCCAGAGTGATCTTTAAAAGGTGAAAATCTGTTCAAAATATTCTCTCACTTAGAATCATTTATGCCTTGCCATTGTTACAAGAATAAAGATCAAGTTGCTTAACATGGTCCTGTTTAGAAGTCCTTAACATGGTCTTCTAGTTCCATCTTAAGATGTCTATTCACCTTACATCATACACTACTTCGCTGGATGCCAGGCACACTGGCTCTCTTCCAGTTTCCTAAATTAAGTTCCTGCCCCAGGACCTTTTCATAGATTCCCTCTTCCCAGAAAACTCTTCTCTTACTTTCCCCTTTCACCAATTCATTTCCATTCATCCTTTGGATCTGAGCTCAAACACAACTTCCTCAGGGAAAATTGTTCCCACTTTGAAGAAAAGATCTGGTTCCTTTGTTATATATTATCATAGAACCATGTACCTTTCATCAGAGCTGTTATAACACTTGTCATTTTATATTTATAATTTGTTATTGGCCAATTTCTCCCCACCTCCAGTAGACTGCAACTCCATGAAGGCAGGACTATGTTTCTTTTTGCTTAATAACCTAGCTTTAGGGCCTAAGGAAGTGTCTTACACGAGTCGGCCATTAATAAATATCTGTTGAGTGAATGAATGAATAAATTGGGCTTCAATTTCTTCATCTGTAAAATGGAGATTGGTAAAATGGGGAAAAATATAAATGTTGGTAATAATATTAAAGAGGTTGTTTTGTAGATCAAACCATATAACATATTTTGAAAGTGCTTTGTAAGCTATGTCATTATTCAATTGTGAAATATTTATTATTAAGATGCTAAATCTTTTATCATATAAATTTTGACAAGTGAATTGAAGTATTTAACCTTAGTAGAAATGAAATAATTCCCATGAATTTATCGATACTTACAATTTGGCACTGAAAGAATTTAAAAAACTCTAAATTCTCTTAAAAATATAATTATCGGGCCAGCCCCAGTGGCCTAGTGGTTAAGTTTGGTGCGCTCTGCTTCGGCAGCCTGGGTTCACTTCCCAGGCACGGACCTACATCACTTGTCTATCAGTGGCCATGCTGTGACGGCAGCTCACATAAAAATAGAGGAAGATTAGCAACAGATCTTAGCTCAGGGCAAATCTTCCTCAGCAAAAAAAAAAAATATATATATATATATAAAATTATGATGAAAATGATAATGATGATAAGAATGATTGGTAGCATTTATTGAATGCTCTCATAAGTACTTTATCCTATAAGGTACATACCTAATAGGTAATATACCTATTATCCCCCCATTTTACAGATTAAGAAACTTGTCCAAGGTCATTCAAGTAATAAGTGGCAGGGCCACATATATCTGATTTCAAAGCTTATGTTGTCAACTGTGAAATTTGGAAGCAACTCCAGAAACTCTCCAAAAGTGCACAAAGGCAAGATACATATTTTCGGGTTTATGCAATTCCACATTCCTCATTCTCAGTATATCAAATTGACTCTTCCTTCATGGAAAACATTGAAACTTCCACATTTTTCTCCGCCATATCCGTACTTACCTATAATTGTCTTCATATTTTTCCTTCCCTCCCACCTGAGAGGAAGAAGTTACTCTCTTCCTTTCCTTGGATATGATTCCCATTTGTACTTTTGTTCCAGGCTATTGGCTGTTGGTGCCATCTCACGTAGCCACTTCCATCCCTCTATTTTCTGATCTTCCCTTCATGCATTCTTCGTCTCAATTTGTAAATATGCTTGAAGCTCTTTTATTTAAAGAAACATACAAACTCCAAACCTCAAAATCTTTTTCTGACTTCCTCCAACTTTAGTGATCTTCTTGCCTTTACCATAAATCTTATTCCAAGAGGCACAATTTATTTCTCTCTATTTCCTCTTCAGGGCCAAAAACATGGAACCCAACCTCACTATTAAATCTGCTCTCACTAATATCATCAGTGACTGCTCTATTCTCAAATCCATTGATCTGTTTTTAGACCTAATTCAATTTAACACTTCTCTAAAGCCTTTAAAAATCTTTTTTATGAATTCTAAAACACCACCCTTCTCTCCGTGTCCTCCAACCTCTTGGTCACTCTTTCTAAGCTTCCTTTCCTGGCTTTTCTTGCTCTGTACTGTCCTTAAAATGCTGCCACTCTCCAGGGTTCCATCTTCTGTCCCTTTCTATACCTCCTCTACATATAAACACACAGTACTTCTACTTCTGTGGCTTCAATTACTGCCTTCAAGCCAATAATTTGCATATTGTTTTTCAAGTTTTGGTTTCTCTACTAGGCTTCAGATCCATATATACAACTGCACACTGGTTATCCCCTCCTAGGTGTCCCACAGGTTTTTAAAAACACAACATGTCCCAAACAGAATTCTCCATCTTACATTACCCAAATTTGCTCTTTCTTCTATAACTCTTGTCTTGGTTAATGATGAAATTATCTATCATCCACCCAAAACAGAAAGCTCAAAGTCTTCCATACCTCTTCTTTTTTTTCACTTGCCTCTGAAATGTCTCTCAGAACTGCTCTATGGATCTCCACTGATGCTTAGATTAGGCTCAAATCATTTTTCAAACGGACTATTTCAATACCTGACATCTATCTAATATCTTTCCTCTTCTTTTCTTTGTTTTTTAGTCCATCTTTCACATTGATGCCAGAATTATCCACGTGTAACATAAATCTGATTATATGACTCCATTCTTAACAAAATTCCATGGGTTGCAGTAACGAGTCCATAGTACCTACCTTCCTGGCTCATGAGGCCCAAAACAGTCTAAACTGAACCACCCTTTTCAACCTCGTCTCCCAGTAAAATTCCCTTCTAATTTGATATTAAATTCCTCACTATTCTCTGACCTCCATAACTGTGCACATGCTGGTATTCCTTCCTCAAATGCTATTTCCTTTCTTCTCCACTCAGGAAATTCCTACAAATATTTCAAATCAGAATTCAATTCCTTTGTGAAGCTTTCCTTACTTTCTCATAAAAAAATTGCCCCTCTCTCCTTTGGGCGCATGTAGCACACTTTAATCATAGTATAGAGTATATTGTGTGGTGATCTCTAGCTTAAGTCTTTCTCTCTAAATTGTATGTTTTTAAGAAACAGTCACTATGACTTATTCTTCCCTCTCTTTGATTCATTCACTGCATGCCAATTTCCATGTACACATATTTTTGCTCTACAAATAAATGGAAAAGACACACCATCATCCATCACTTAATTATTTAGCCAAATGTGGAAATTATAAGTGTCTCTCTTTTTCATATTCCATTCTGCCCATTTACAAAGCTAGTCAAGAATGGCTCTAGTATAAATTAATCTCTACAATAAAGAATATAGTGGTTTGGTGCAAACATTTTTGTGGAACATTCTTCCAAGGAAACTGATTTTGGAAGCTAAGGCACTTCCTGTTAAGTATTGCTCTTCTTCCTGTAAAACAATAATTTTATATCATGTGGGATGGCAAGTTCTGGTACCTTGTCAAATTTTTATTTAAGTTTCTGATGTATTCCTCTGATGCCAATTCAGAGTTGCTATTTTTAAATGAATGCTTTCCTTGAACTGCCTTTAAATTCCTTGGGTAATTTCTGTTTATTATTAGCAGTTGAATAGTTGTGCCTGTGCATCAGGGTTCAAGAAAACAGCAAACATCTGCCAAGAACCACAGACCTTAGCCCTTGGTCTCTGGTATTCTGACAGCACTGCCTTCTCCAATGGAACTATTAGTACCCCGTGAGCACACTGCTGGCACTCAATAGTGGAAATATTAACACTCTATGGTCCTCACTAGGTGAATTAAACCTCAACATGTTTCTTGCTAAATATCAACCAAAAGGAGGTGGTGAATCTTCAGATAGGATTAAGTAAACAGCAATACTAAAAATTTTCCAACTTACAAATGGAGCACACCAGATCTCAAGAGGTTAAACCACTGGAAAAAGAGACTATTCAAAGGAGAAAAAATAAAGATCTCTGAAGAACTCACTCTGACAACTCACGTAGCAAGCATACACTGTTTGTTCTCAGAAAAGTCAGCTTTTGAATTTAGAGAAGTTGAAAGGTTCATTTCTGGAAACAGCTTGTCCTCAAGTTTTTTAATAGTTAAGTTAAACTGAGAGTGAGAGTCAAAAGATGAATATAATGAAAATACTCCAACCTTTTCAGTCACCTTCTTTGATGCATGATGAGGAACTGTCCAATGTGCAAATAAATCAAGTTTCTACTAAGTTCCCTGAATGACACATAATAAACAGCACTCTACTTTGAAACTAGTCCCTATAACCTCTATAAATTTGATTATCCAGGAAAAAAGAAATTACACAGTGAAGCAGAAACATCCAAGCATTCTAAGATAGTTACGTACTGCTATTTAGTGTAATAAAATTATTTTAGGATAGTTTGATTTACATATTTAATAGAGTATTTATGTAGGAAAACTGTAACGCATAGTGGTTAAGATTGCAAGTTCTAAATCTCTGGATTTAACTGTAGATCCTCAACTTACTAGAGTCACATCGGGCAACGTAACCTCTGTTAGCCTCAGTTTCCTCACAGGTAAAATTGGAATAATAATAGTATTTGCCTCATAGAGTTATTGTGGATATTAAAATGAGATAGTAATAAGGGGGCACTAAGTAAAAATTTGATCTTTAGACTTAAAACCTTAAGTGAGTCAAGTAGATTTTCAGCATCTGTTTAGGTGGAGAAGGCTCACTATAAGCAGAACTATGCTTAGTTATCAGGGATCAGAAAATATTGAAGTGCATTCAGTGAATCCTCTTATTTTATAAGCAAGAAAACTAGGCAGTATTATAGACTTCATTCTGATAAAGACTTCTGTAAGAAATGTTCCATAAACTTTACAAAAAATATTAGTTGACACACTTAAATGTCTTTAAAATAGACCAAGGTTATAGTTTAATAAAACGATAATAAATTAACCCCACCCAAGAGAAAACCAGTTGATGCTTTATAAACTTTAGAAAGTTGTCCCATAAGAAAATTATGCTTTAGAGATATTACAGAGATGCATCATTTTTACCTTTACAGTTATTCTTTTAGAATCTTTAATAGCTTTTTTGAGATATAATTCAAATGCCATACAATTCACTCAAAGTGTACAATTCAATGGTTTTTAGCATGTTCCCAGAGTTGTGCAACCATAACCACAAAAAGAGACCTCATATCCATTAGCAATCATTCCCCATTTCCCCCCAACCTCCCCTAGCCCTAAGTGACTGCTAATTTACTTGCTGTCTCTATAGATTTGCCTATTCTGGACATTTCTCATAAACGGAATCATACAATAGGTGGTGTTTTGTGACTGGCTTCTTTTGCTTAGCATAATGTTTTCAGGGTTCATTCATGTTGTAACATAATTAGTATTCATTCCTTTTTATTATTGAATAATACTACATTGAATGGATAGACCACATTTTATTTATCCATTCATTAGTTGATGGCCATTCGGGTTGTTTCTACTTTTTGGCTAGTATGAATAACGCTGCTCTGAACATTCACGTATGATTTTTGGGGTGGACATATTTTTCATTTATCTTGGATATATACCTAAGAGTGGAATTGTTGGGTCACATGGTAATTTTATGTTTAATATTTAAGGAGCTGATGAATTGTTTTCCAAAGCGGCTGCACTATTTTACATTCTTACCAGCAATATATGAGTTTTTTCAATTTCTATGCATCCTTGCCAACACTTTTTATTTTTTGTCCTTTGCATATAGCCATCCTAGTAAGTGTGAAGTGGTATCTCATTGTGGTTTTCATTTGCATTTCCCTAGTGGTTAATAATGTTGAGCATCCTCTCATGTGCTTATTAAACATTTGTACATTTTCTTTGGGGAAATGCCTATTCAGATCCTTTGACCATTTAAAAATTGGGTTATTTATTTATTTATTTTTTAAACTCTTTTTTTCTTTTTTTGAAGAAGCTTGGCCTTGCACTGATGTCTGTTGCCAATCATCCTCTTTTTTTTCTTTTTTCTCCCCAAAGCCCCTGTAGATAGTTGTGTATCATAGTTGTAGATTTGTAGCTCTTCTATATGGGACACTGCCTCAGCATGGCTTGATGAGCAGCGAGTAAGCCCGCACCCAGGATCCAAACCAGCGAACCCCGGGCCACCAAAGTGGAGCGTGCAAACTTAACCACTACACCACCAGGCCAGCCCCAAAATTGGGTTATTTATCTTTCTTTGTTGAGTTGTAAGAGTATTTATATATTCTGGATACAATTCCTTTATCAGATATATGATTTGTAAATATTTTCTCTTATTCTGTAAATTATTACTTTCACATTTTGAACCAACTTTCTAATAGTTAATTAGTTCAGGAATGACAAAATAATAATTGTGTTATTATTCTAAGTCTTACTTGAGCAAAAACAACTAGAATTTAGCAAAAAATTTTGCAGATTTTGGCTATTCTTATATTTCTAAATCAGGAAAAGAGGTTAGGAGTAACATGAAAATAAGAACTTGTCTTTTCCAAAAAGGTTGTGAAACATAAGCAGGAACTGAGAGCTCCCAAAGAAATCAGTCAATTGTTAATTGATTTTTTTACCATATCATTATTTCTTAATTCATTCAACTGTACAAGGTAATGTAGGAAATAAAGATAATAGATTATTCCCTCAAATAATTTAAATGTTAAAACAAGGCATAAATAATCATAATATATTTTAGAAAACAATTGATTCAAAATTGAATAATTACTATGTCTCCAGTATTATTAAGCCCCTGGGAGACAGAAACACTAGATCTGTTTTGCCTTAAGTAGCTCTCAGTTTAATGTGGGCAAAATTACACGTTTCACATGTTGCATGTAAACACATTGTAATAAAATGTAATTCATAAAGTAATAGACTCCCATACTAGGCAGAAGTGGTCAATTCTACTTGGCAAGGTCAAGGAAGGATCCACAGAAGAAGCCTTATGAAAAAGGATAAAGCTCCAAGCTCAACTAACAGAAAAATTCTATCTACCTACCTACCTACCTACCTATCATCTATCTATCTAAATCTACCCATCTATTTATCTATCTATCATCTATCAAGGAAGACTGGGTATTTGGGCAGGTATTAATTAATAGAAGACACCATAAAATTGAGTAAAATCTTCAATGTAAAAGACACAAAAATGTATGATTCTAAGATAATTTATGAATTTTGAGCTTGGAAGATTGAGAGGAAGCTAGTAATTCTTACAAATAATAGAAGAAAACCCTTTCTCCTCCTTTCCCACTCTAGACTTTTTTGTAAGGACACTAATTTTAAAGTAAATCTAAATAAATCAGTTTGAAAAGTTCTTTGTGTCACTCTCTCTTCCACCCTTCTCCTTCTGTCAGGACCCTGAAAGAGAATTCAGAAAAGAACTGGGCTCCACAATGCTTCTCTGAGTCTAGAGATTACAGACTTTCTTCATGGCATCAGTGAGCTGATGCTATCAAGACAGATTTAAAGTATCTCTTCTTGGCTTTGAATATAAAATAGAAGCCAAGAAAGAGCTGTTTCCCCAAACCAGAGCCAGCTACCACACATGTTCCCACATGCTTCTCCTTGACTAGAAGACATCTTTAGCCCACCTCCCATCCCCCATCCTTGTGCATTTTATTCTGAGGCAAGATCTGGAGAATATATAAGGGACAGGCTTTTTCCTTTTATTCTTGTCATTATTGTTGGCATATTAATTGTATACTATAAGCAGGGTATTTCACACTTTGCATATTTCAGTGGTAAGAAATATGGTTCCAATTTTGAAGGACTTTTCTCTTATGAGAGGTGGAGGAGTAGAGAATTTTATTTTTCCCTATTTAATTTTATTTCTGTAAGAGCAACTAGACTCTTTTCATTTATGAAACTATGGCCATTAATTATACTTAAAGTTTAGTACTGAAGACACAATTATAGCTTAGATTTGTACAAAATTTATATTCATAGTTTACATTTACCTAAACAATATCCATAGCTATTAAAATTGGGAACAAACAACATAGCTATAGAATTAATCTTATAGTCCTATATTTTTTCTCTTCAAACAAATTTTTCTCATCAGTAATATCATGCTTGTTATTCAATTCTTACCTGTAAGTGAGAAGTCCAAGTGCCTCTAAAGGGTGAGAAAATTTCCATCTTCTCAAAATGGTATGCATTTCTGAAACAGTTCTTTCATCCCATCCAGGGGCACTACCCAGGACCAAAGGAAGGGAGCAGTTTTCATTATTGCAGGAGAAGCGATAAAACCATAAGTATCTTCTCTTTTCCTCAGAGAGTCTGCAAAACCAGATTGAAAACTGTAATTTACTGGAGTTTGCTATACTAACAAATCTTGCTGTAAACACACAGTACAAAATCTTACTCTAGTTCTTTGAATTTTATTTTCGTTTATTTTGGAAAACAAGTCCTATATCTTCTGGGGACAGTTTGATAGGTTATTTCATCAGCTTATTTCCAACTAACTTTATTCTTTTATAGAAAAAAAATAAAATAAACCTCAGTTCAGATAATTCATATTTACTTTTCCTCCCTCTTACCCTTGCCACTTTTTAAAAAATGTCATTTTGGTTGGCAAAATCTCTGTCTCCTTTAGTGCAGACCAAATTTATCTGAATTCTGCAACATGTACTACTTAGAACAGCTGTAATCAACTGTTTACTTTCTTTACAAATTAACTTAGACCCAAGTGGGCCTGTGAAGAAATGATATATTTTGAAGATCATATTCCTTCATCTCAAAGCAAGTTTCATAGGAGTTCAGAAAACTCTTTGCTCTAAACTTCAAAAACAAAGATCTCAATTCATCCCTGGATTCTGGCTTTAAATTTTCAGAGTTAGCTGGAAGTTTGGAGTTAAAATGCCAGTGAATAGGACTTCCTTAAATGCCCAAGAATTTCCCCCTGGAGAGTGGTGCCAAACAGAAGATGCAAGTCAGGACTAGGGCCATTGACTCACTGACAATTTATCACGATTTGCTCACACTCCAGCAGAAGCATTCAGAACCACAGTTCAACTGGAGGACAGCATTTCTCACATAACAATGACAGCTTTTGAACACCGTCTCCCCCAACTGACACTGTTGCTTAGCTGAAATTAGCTAAAACTCCCAAGAAGGATAATGAGAAATAATAAAAGATTTTAAAAGTCAATATTTCTCTATAATTTCTTTTGAAGCCATCTTCATCTGCAAAATGAAAGGATTGTATTATAGATGATTTTTAAAGATACGTTTGGACTCCTTTCCTATTTTAACACTACCTTCTCCACCAGAGAGCCCTCAGAAGAAAAAATTTCATAACAAAATTATTACTAAATTACTGAAACAAATTATTTTGTTCTGATTAAATTCCATTTTTTCCAATATTCAACAATGCTTTTTGATTTTACCTTCTTTTATTGGAGCCTAACTTACATAAAAGGGAATGTACAGATTCAGTTCAATAAAGTGTAACAAATGCATTTACCAAGTAAAAACCATGTTCCTTTCAATATATAAAACAGTTTTCTCATGCCACCAGAGGCAAACACTGGTATCATTTCTTTCACTGTAGATTAATATTACCTATTTTAGAACTTCATATAAACAGAATCATAGAGTAAATACTCTTTTTTTATAGCTTCTTTCACTCAGTATAATGTTTTTGGAATTATCCATATTGTTGTAGTTCATTCCTATTAATTAATGAGTATTATACATTTGTATGAATATGCCACAATTTGCTTATCCTTTCTCCTATTTGATGGACATTTGAATTGGTTCTTGTTTTGGGATATTATAAAGCTGCTATGAACATTTGTGTGCATGTGTTTATACGGATGAATTTTTCATTTATCCTAGGAAGTACCTAGGAGGGGAATGACTGGGTTGTATGTCAGGTGCTTGTTCATTTTTTGAAGAAACTGTCAAACTACTTTCTGATGTGGTTGTAAAATTTTACATTATTACGTATAGAGTATGATAGTTTCAATTATACCACATTCTTGCCAAGACTTGATTTTGCCCATTTAAAAATATTACCCATTTTAATGGGTGTATAGTGGTATCTATACCACTGATTTGGGGAGAATTAGAACTGTCATCTTAACAATTGGGAGTATTCTAATTAATGACATGATATATCCTTCCATTTATTTAGGTTTTCTTCAATTTCTCTCAGCAAAGTTTTGTACTTTTTAGTGCAGAGTTTTTGATATTATAAATAGAATTTTAAAATAAAATTTATTTTCTATTTTTCACAGGAATACAATTGCATTTTGTACATTGATTTCAAATGCTATGAAATGCTATTCTTACATAATCATGTCATCTGAAGATAGATGTGGTTTTATTTCTTTGTTTCCAACTTTTACACACTTAAAATTTCTTGTACTTGCCATAATGCACTGGCTAGGACTTCTGTGACAACACTGAAGAGAAATATTTAGACAGACATCCTTGCTTTTCTCTGAATCTTAGGGGGAAAGTATTCATTCTTACACCACTTAATAGGATGTTTACTCTAGATTTTTCCATAGGTCTAAATTTGTGTTAGGATTTTAAGGTTGAGGAAATTCCATTCTATTCTCCTCTAAGTATTGTCAGTTTCTATCATGAGTGAGTGATGAATCTTGTCAAATGTTTCTTTCCTAATCTATCAAGATGATATGATGTTCCTTGTATTTCTTTTTCCATTCTTTTAACTGGAATCTAGCTGAATCCTTATATTTAAAGTATGTGCCTGTAAACAGCATAAAGTTAGATATTGCTTTTGTAACACAGGCTGAAAATTTTTGCCTTTTAATTGGAGTTTTTATTCCATTTATATTTAAAATAATATTGATATGGTTGGGTCTAATTCAACCATATTGCTATTAGTTTTTTTGTGTGTCTAAATCATTTCTTCATCTTTCTTTTTTCCTGCCTTTTTTTGGATTTTCTTTTTTTTTTTTTTTTGTATTTCATTTTTGTCTTCTTGGCTTTTAAATGTACACTTAAAATTTGGGGGGTATGGCTTCTCTAGAGATTACAATATTCTTTTTTAGCATATCACAGCTAACCATGAATTAATATTATACTGCCTTATGTATAATATAAGAACCTTAGAACAGTATAGTACCATTTTTCCATTTCTCATTCTTATTGTAGTTGTTATACATTTTATTTTTATATATTATAAACTCAGAAGTACATTGTGATTATTTTTGCTTTAAATAGTCAATTATTTTTTAAAGAAATTAATAAATGTATAAATAAAAGTATTTTTATTACCTACCTATTTTCCCTTTGTAGTGCTTTTCATTTATTCTGGTAGATTTCTTTCCATCTAGTTATCATTTTCTTTCAGCTTGAAGTTTCCTTTAAGATTTCTCATAGTACAAATGAGCTGATAATAAACTAACTCAGCTGTGTTTAGTTGAAAATGTTTTCATTTTGCCTTCATTTTTGAAATATAATTTTACTGATTATAAAATTCTAAGTTGATAGATTATCTTTTCCCCTTTTCAGAAGTAAGGTGATAGTCTACTGTCTTTTGGCTTTCATTGTTTCTAAAAAGAAATCTGTTGTTCCACTGTACGCCAATTTGTTCATTTTCTCTGATGCTTTTAAAAATTTTTATCTTTAGTTTGCAGAAATTTGACTATAATCTGCTTAGGTGCTGTGTGTGTGTGTGTGTGTGTGTGTGTGTGTGTGTGTGCGTGTGTGCTTGCTTGGGAGTTGCTAAGCTTTTTATATCTATGGGTTGATTTTTTTAAAATAAAATTTGTAACATTTTGGCTATTATCTCTTTAATTTTTTTTTGCCTCAAGCTCTCTCTCCTCTCCTGTGTGTCCAATACACATGTATTATATTGCTTGATATTGTCCCATAGGCCACAAAGCTCTATCATTATTTTTAGGATTTTTTTTCTTTCCGTACTTCAACACGGATAATTTCTATTGCCCTTCCTTCAAGTTCACTATTCTTTTATTCTTCATTATGCAATCTATTAAGCCTTTCCAGTGATTTTTTTAAAATTTAGATATTGTGTTTTTCAGTTCTTAAATTGCCATGTTTTTACTGAGGCTTCATTTGTTCACTCATATATATCTTCTTCTTTAAATTCATAAATGTCTTTATAACAGTTGTATTAAAATTATTATCTGCTAATTTAAAAATATTTGGGTCTGTTTCTGTTAACTGCTTCCCCACATCCCAGGTTATGGTTATATATTCCTGACTCTTCCTATATCTAGCAATCATCGATTGTATTCTAAACATTTAAAATGCTACATTATTGAGAGTCTGCATTTTGCTATCTTTTGGATGACAAATGTTTCAATTTTCTTTGTAGGCAGTTTAATCACTACCAGATCAGCTTTATCCTTTTGAGACTTGTTTTTACGATTTGTCAGGTTAAATCTAGCATAGTCCTTAATCTTGGGCTAGAGCACACTTAATCCTAATATGCATCTTTCTGGTTTCTTTATTAAATGCCTGGGGTGTTCTAGTGATCATTTGCCATTCTTACTGGTCAGAATTTCTATGTCTCCCAGCATTGTGCAACCTCTATAATTTACATTTATTTCATATCTCCCTGTAATGAGGCCCTACAAAATCTCCACCTGCTCATGAGTAGCTTAGTACTCAGCTAAATATTTAAGGGGACCCCAACACATATTTTGTAACTTCCATCCTGTACGTCTTCCTTCTCTCCATTATTACGCTCTAGAAATTCCAGCTGCCTCAGCATCATTAAACTCTGATCTCTGCCTTTTTTTCTTTTTAATTTCAGCAAGACCTGCATGCTCTGCTTTAATTACATCTCCCAGAGCTATGATGTAGAAAATGCCTCTGGGCTGAAAGCCACTTTATTCATGGGCTCACTGCAAGCCCTGTATGTTCAATTTATGGTTGTTTCATACATATTTTTCTTGTGTCATATTTCTTTAAGTCAGGAAGATTAGTCTAGTAAGAGGTATCCTTCATGGCTGGAAATGGAAGTATTAATTTCTTTCAAAACAAATGT
This sequence comes from Ceratotherium simum simum, assembly GCF_057802395.1. Lineage (NCBI taxonomy): Eukaryota > Metazoa > Chordata > Mammalia > Perissodactyla > Rhinocerotidae > Ceratotherium > Ceratotherium simum. The sequence continues at coordinate 42,634,974 of NC_141916.1, forward strand.
CTTTATGTCTTTTGTTTTGGGATCTTCTTCGTATCTAGAAACATTCTTTTAGTTGGTAACAAGAAGAAATTTTTTAAAAATATGTACAAATATTATAGGTACATTTTCACCAAACTTCTTTGAGTCTAAACTTCTTGACTCTGATTACATTGATCAATTTGAAAAAAGAATAATTAAGTCACCAACTAAATGATAAAATGTGGCATATTGGAAGTGAAATTAATCTGATTTCAACACAATTTTTATCACATTGAAGGCTGTTCTCCATCTGTTTTCACAGTCCAGAATGAAACTGTACTGTACTGAACATTAATAACTGTATTTGAGTGGGTGAAACAGAGGAAAATGTTGCTTATCTTATGTATTAATTATTCACTTAAATAGAAACTGAAGTATAAAACAAGTTAGAATTCACTGGGATTAATTTGAAAACACAATATATTTAAAGGCAGTTACTGTGATTATTATTGTTGGTTGGTTTTAACCTTTTTTTGTTTGAATATATTTCAAATTTCAAAGCATGGTATCTTTTAAAAATATCTCATTACAAATATATTTGCCTCTGATATGTGACACAGTTGTTAAATGTAAGATTTTATAGTTTTGAGTAAGTAGTAGAAAAAGATGCTTCATCTAATTAAGATGACAGTAGGCTCGTATAACAATGGATCGTCAAAATATGTGTCGCGAGGACTATGAGAATTTTCCATCATCTTCAATCTTTAAGGTAACTTTTTATATCAGACACCATACAAAGGAATTTTATTCATTATAACATATTTATTTTACACATATTATTTATCAGGCACAGGGTATAGCACTGAAAAAATAGTGATAAACAAGAAGATAGATAGGTTTCTTGTTCTCCTAGTTCTTACAAATTAATGAGGAAGACAAGAGAAAAACATGTTAATGAACAAGGTGATAATAGATTGTGTTAACTGCGATAACATAAAAGGTAAAGAGAGAAAAACCTCATTAGGTAGGGTGATCAAAGAAGGCTTTGTTGAGAAGACCACATTTAACTAAAGACCTACAGGATGAGATGTTTCAGTCATGTGAAGAACTGAGGAAGGGGTATTTCAGGTAGGGGGGACACCACATGAAAAGCTCTTGATATGGGAGAAGGACTAGCACATTTGAAGTGCATGAAGGAGACTAATGTTTCTGGCTTGAAGTGAATGAGGAAAAGAGTAATAGGAGTTGAAATTAGACAGCAGGGTAGTAACAAGATTATCCAAAACAGAACTCCTGATCACACTCAACACCTCAGTTTAGGATGGCCCAAACTTACTCCTTCTCTAGAAAATGACTAACACCTGCCCAGCTGATCAATTCAAAACCTTGGATTCTCCATTGACTTAACTGATTCCTTGGTTTCTCAACTGGCTTACACCCTAATTACTACTAATCATCAAGTAACGTCTTCTCAATTTCCAAAATATGTCTCCCAATCTAACCATTTCTACCTATGTCCACTGCCATCACTCTAGCTCTAGCCACCATGACCTCCTGCTTAAAATATTACATTAACTTCTTTGCTGTACTGCTTGCCCCCACTCCTACTTCTTCTCCAATCCATTCTTCATCATGTGGTCAAAGGGATGACTCGAAAAGATTATTCAGATCACATGACTCCCCTCTCAGAACCTTTAAATGATTTCTCATTCTTGGTACAAAATGCCTTATCATGTTACACATCTTACCACAGTATGTATAGAAAGAGTTACTTTCTTAGTTTTACGCTTTTGGCATGTTATTAATGAGCACAATCAGCTGCGGCTTAGCTTTGCCAAGTAGTAAGTACAAATGCCATTAATTCCCTTATAGTTCCTTCCTGGGATTTTGGTTTTATTCAGATAATTACTGTTTGACAAAGTTTAAGTACTCCATAGTCACCAATTTAGTGCTATTAAAACAAGATTTATTTCTATACTTTTTCATTCTGCCATGATAATTAAATTTTGCTTTTTTCCTGTTTACTAGAACAACTTTCTACCTACTTGAAGGATGACTGAGCAATAATTTATCCATGTTAAATGGTGATACATATCTCATCACTCTCTTCTTTGTTTTGAACTGAATGATTTCCAATCTTTTCATTTTTTCTTTGACTAAAGTTAAAGTTGCTAAATGCTGCAGGAAAAAAAAACTTTAAAAAACATACAAAATTACTAATCTAGCTCCTAAACATTAACTATAATCCAACAGGTGTGACTTTAGGAAATGAAAGGAGTTATGTGGGAAGGAAAGTTCACTCTGAAAAGTTATGAATACTTCCAGTATGACTGATGGTATCATGAACAGCAGGCAACACTGACTTGCAAGACCTGAGTCACTTACAGTAAGGGAGACTGTTTCTGTGAAAGTCTGGCAATGTGTTTTAAACACTCTTTTGGTGGTTCTTCAAGATTACTTCCATTCTCTTCAGAATCAAGTTTCATATACTCCCACTCAGTAGCTGGAAAATCAATCTGAAATAAAGAAATGATTTGCCATGTATTGAATGCCTCAAAAATGCATTATTAATTTAATAATCTCCATCTTAGATTTGTAGAAACCAAAACAAAGGAAAATTCCTATATTCTCTGTGCTATTACTTAAAAATAATTTTTAAAAGAATAATTAGGGTTTGGACTTAGTATTTAAATATACATGGTATTTGGCAATCCTCAATTATTTAGATAAATGGTATAAATAAGTAACCTGTAATGTTGTCTGAGGAAAAATGATAAATAACAATACATAAACTTTTCATAAAGTTAAATAAGTGACATTTTTATTTAATGCTGAAATTATAGCCTTTCTACATTCTGTATTAAAATATGTTTCTATTATCAAATGATAAAAATTATAGATGGTAATTATATTTTTTTCATGTAATCACTTGGAAAAATAAAAAGAGTTACTTTATGTCAGTGTCTACCTTATGAAAGTCTGTGAACCACTTTGTAGACATGAGAGAGGAATCTCTGGTAAAGATCTGTTTTGCAAGTACATAACCACATGGAATATTTTTGCTTTGGCTCTGTCGTTCAGATTATAGACAGGGCTAGAATCAAACCTCCTTTATTCTTGGCTCAATGTGCTTTCTACTAAACCACGTTTCAGCTGATTCTAGTAAATAAAATAACAGTTACAGCTTCAAACTATGTAAATGAGCTAAATATTTTAGCACCTCATACATTTGCTTAAGGTTATCAAATTTTTTTTCATTTTCATATTAGAAAATCTAAAGAATTTATTTTTCTCTGCTGAACTATGTTAGGTTGGATCTCAGAGGAAAATAAGGAACATTATAAAGTAGACTTTGTGAGTTCAGTTTGAAATACAGTTTAATCTATTTGGGTTCTTATTTATTTGAAAAAGTTTTAGTAATTTCATTCTGTAACCTCCAAAATTTATTGCAATATTTCTTTTTGGTATAATTTTTTCTATAATGTATCACTTATTACTCCAACATGATAAAAGAACTAAGTAATAGAAAAGCTAAATCAAAGCAATATTATAGTAAATTTTGCCTGTTAAAAGACAGATTAATTTTGGTGCCTTAGAAGGAACTGCCTCCAGTATTAACAGGTTACATGTTACTCTTTATGTGTCCAAATACTTTTAAAAATACATGAAAGAAAAATACTAAAAATAGTATTTAATGAGCTAGTTCAACTTTATGCTGGTCCTAACTAAAGCGCAGGGTGAATAAGGAAACTAAAGATAGTGGATGAGAATACAGAAGTATCCCTGTACACAAATCCATAATAAATTCTTTGGTATATTTCACTTATTAAATTTTTTTTCTGATACACAAATGATGCTCTATATAAATTGCCTATTTTCATATATTATGAAGCTAAACAGTTACAGATTCTTGAGCCACTGATAGAAAATACTGGACTTTCTCCCAATTGCCTCTTGTTCTAATTTTTCACAAAAGAGAAGTTTCCCCAAAGTATGTGTTAATGTATTTGCTCTAGAATTCTTTTGAGTACCATGCATTATGGAGGATATAAGAAGTATTCATCACCTTCAGAGAACTTAAAGTTTAATTAAGGAGAAAAGGCACATATTAACAATTAAAATAGAGAGCAATATATACATAGCACCCCAAAGCTGTGCTTCATGTCAGTAATGGGTTAAACATGTGACTTTGCTCTTCTCCTGCTATTGTTGTGACTGACTAAGCCTGGCCCTGGTCTTAAATTTCTTTTTAACGGAGTGCTCTAGAAGATCTCTTCAAATGTCGCACTCCATGTGCCATGACACCTATTTATCACACTCCTGCCTCAAGCATTCAGGATAGACTCCTGATTTCAAGAACAAAAAAATTTATGAGGCTGTTTCCTCTGGGTTACAGGAAAATATTCAGACCTGGTCACCTAACCTTCTAATTCACACCTCCTTGTATATTTGGATATTGGCTTCGTGTGTACCATTTGTTCATCTGGCTTCATTTCCTCTCCTCATCCTTCTCCATTTACACTTGGCCACCATGGTTCCTACTATGACTTTCTGACTGGGAATTCCTTGAGGGAGCTGCTGTGAATGTCCCTAGCGCCCATGACCCACAACCATGCCATAAGGTGCCCAAAGGCCCAGTTCAGGCCCCTGTGATTCTGTTAGCTTGTTCAAAGGACTTCCACTGAATTGTAGATGTAGTTTGGATGTTATAAGGCATGTGAATATTTGACCATAAGTTTTACGGCAGTTCAGGGGAAGGAAGGATGCCTACCAACTGGATGGCAACTGCGGTGAATCTCAAGGAAGGAGTTATAAAAGACGGACCCGTATGGTGGCTCACAAGTGAGGCTAAAAGACCCTCTGCTATGTTAGGACACAAAATGTACTGTGTTCTAAGTACCCGGTATCAATAATAAGACTATTGCCTCTACCTAATATCGCTGATAATGGAGGATAAGCACATAATAAAATGTTAAGTAAAGTAAAATACCTTGGGTGAGTGAATAGGTAAGAACTGTGGTTTAAGGAGAAGGCCTACTCACATAAAAGGAAGCAATGAACATTCTGGTATCTGGATTCCGATAAGTGGATCAAAGCGCTAAGTTTAGAAATACACGTAAGTTGGGATTTGTAGTGATCAGAGGTATGGACACATATCATTAATTTACCAAATATTATACTCCAGGTACTATGCTGGATGCTGGGGATAAAACACTGTCAACGCCCTTACAAATCAAGAAATCAATGGGAGAGAAGTCAATGAGAAGGAAATATAATGTGGTAAATGTGTTGATAAAAATCTTATTGATTATTATGTGAACACAGAGGAAGGGCACTTAACCCTGCTTGGGGTAGAAAGAGAGAAGGGAGTAAGGGAGAGATTCCTAGAGGAGGGTCCATGGACCCTAAAAGATGAATATTAATTACAGAAACGAAGTGAGAGGAGGGGTGGGCTGTGGATGAGGAAGGGAAGAGGGAAACCACACTGTAGTCAGGGAACAGTATTCGTAAATGCACATAAGGTAAAAGCAGGACAATGTAAGTCAGAAACTACACTTTAAAAGTTGCTGGAGCTTGAAGTGTCAGACAAGGAGTGGCAAGAGAAGAAATGGGAAGGGGGCCATGCTATAGAGCTTGGCCTTAATTCTCTAGGTAGACATGAGTTATTGAAGAGTATAAGTAGGAGAGTGGCAGGTTCAGATTTAAGTCTTAGAAGGATCACACTTGTGGATTTTGGATTAGAGAATGACAAAATTAAGGCAAGAAAAGCAGCTAAACTGTCATAACCTGGGAGGGAATTGTTGAACTAGGGCAGATGAGGGAGGGAATTGAGAGTATAGACTTGTGGAACACGTGGGAGATAAACTGGCAGGATATGGTGTGGACTGAATACGAGTAGGGAGAAAGAGGGAGAGGCAAGTGAAACAGGTGGGTGTATGTGGGTGCATGAACAGACATAAATAATTCAGGGGGGGTGAAAGCACTTTTAGAGGAAGGTGAGCTCAGTTTGGGATATGCTGTCTTTGAAACTGTCTAAAGAATACCCAGGAGCCAGTTTCAGCAGGTATGTGGCTATATTTGTCTAAAGCTCGTGGTGTAAAGGAATCTGAATTAGAGATACAGACTCAGAAGTGAACCTGCATAGATATTGTGAATAAAGCCTTAGAAATGAATGAGACCCAGCATCCCACTGCTAGGTATATATCCAAGATAAATGAAAACATATGTCCACACATAACCTTGTACACGAATATTCATAGCAGCGCTATTCTTAATAGCCAAAAGATGGAAACAATCTAAATGCACATCAACTAATGAATGGATAAAGCATGGTATATCCATAAAACGTAATATTATTCAACAACAAAAAAGAAATGAATACTGGGGCCGGCCCAGTGGCACAAGTGGTTAAGTGTGTGCGCTCCGCTGCGGGGCCCCCGGGGTTTGCCAGTTCGGATCCAGGGCGCGCACCGACACACCGCTTGGCAAGCCATGCTGTGGCGGTGTCCCATATAAAGTGGAGGAAGATGGGCACGGATGTTAGCCCAGGGCCAGTCTTTCTCAGCAAAAAAAAAAGAGGATTAGCAGATGTTAGCACAGGGCTGATCTTCCTCACACACACACAAAAAAGAAATGAATACTGATATATGCTACAATGTGGATGAACTTTGAAACATTATGCTAAGTGAAAAAAGCCAGTCACAAAAGACTATATATTGTATGATTCCATTTACATGAAATGTGAGTAACAGGTGAATCTACAGAGACAGGAAGTAGATTAACAATTGCATAGAGTTGGGGAAAATGGGGGAATAAGCGGTGATAGCTAAAGGTTATGGGATTTCTTTTCCAAATGATGAAAAATGTTCTAAAACTGACAGGGGTGATAGTTGCACATATCTGTGAAAATACTAAAAAACCACTGAACTGGACACTTTAAATGGGAAAATTGTGTCTTATGTGAATTATATCTCAATAAAGCTTTTTAAGAAATTCTCCCAGGGAGAATATATGTACTGAGAATACCAATGGGCAGCAGACGGAACCCTTGAGAACTGTCAACAGTGAAGACTAGCAGAGGAAGGGGAGCCTGAGAAGGAGACAGAGAAAGGATAACACGAGAGAAGTGTGAGGGGAAACAAAAGTGGGCAGTAAAACCAAAGCCAAAGGAGAAGAGTGTTCTGAGATAGGAAAAGGACAGTGCCAAAAACCACAGAAAGAGGGCTAGTATGAAGAGGACTCAAAATCACACTGGATCTGGCAACTAGGAATTAACGGGTTACCTGACAACAGTTAAGTGTAGTGAGGACAAACAAGCCAGAATATAATGAATTTAGACATGAATGGAGAGAAATATAAAATAGAACAAGAGAGGGGCCAGCCCAGTGGCATAGCAGTTAGGTTCACGTGCTCTGCTTTGGCGGCCTGGGGTTCGCAGGTTCGGATCCCAGGTGCGGACCAACGAGCTGCTTGTCAAGCCAGGCTGTGGCGGTGTCCCGTATAAAGTAGAGGAAGACGGGCACGGATGTTAGCCCAGGGCAGATCTTCCTCAGCAAAAAGAGGAGTATTGGCAGCGGATGTTACCTCAGGGCTAATCTTCCCCACAAAATAAATAAATAAATAAATAGAACAGCAGCAACATTAACTAAAACAACTCTGCTCTTCCTAAGGAGCTGTTCCCTTCATCTGAGAAAAATCACATGATAGTCTCCCTTATTTCTCCCACCCCCACTGCTGCCACTAAAGACCCCTATAATCATGAATTTATATCCACAAAAGCTCTGGCAATAGTCAGACCTGAAAGCTTTTTGTTAAGCTGAGGTGGTTTGGATCTGGTAAGAAATAGTCTGATTAAAAAAATGCATTTATCCTCTTCAAAAAAGGTAGTTGCCCTGTTACAATGGTAAGTCATCATATGTTGAGCGTCTGTGATGTCATGCCAAGATTCAACTTGAACAACCACTCTGTTTTATCATCATGTCCATGGATTAGAAGTGGATCTTTGGCTACTGTCTCGTGGGAACTTCCTCTCTCCTGCAGAGTGCAAGCCACATTCTTATTAGTATTATTTTTCTCTTCCATTTTCAACATCTGACTGTCCCTCTTGCTAAACTTTGTCCCTCACACCCCTTATCCCAAACCTGGGAATTTAAGAGCCTAGAGACTCCACTAGCTTCCTCTAGAGCAGCGATCCTCACCTGAGGCCAATTCTATCCCTAGAGGATACTTGACAATATCTGGAGGCATTTGTGACTGTCAGAACTGGGGAGGTGCTACTGGCATGCTAGTGGATAGAAGCCCAAGACACTGCTAAATATCATACAATGCATAGGCCAGCCCCTAGAACAAAGAATTATCCAGTCCAAAATGTCAATAGAGCTGAGGTTGAATAATCAGGTTCTAGAGAATGCTGCTCAGAGAGCAGTTCCCAGTTTTTCCCATAGAGATATAAAGTTCATATTCACTGTATTTCCATGTCTGGGAGTAGCTACGCTTCAGGCATCTGACCAATATGAGCACTTATAATCATGAACACATGAGGAGCTCTCAGAAGTAAGGACCAAAGTCTGGAATCATTAACCACCTTTTATTCATGATCACAAATCAAAGAAAGTAGAGAGGCTTTAAGAAAAAAGAAAGTATGATAGATGGATTTAGTTTGCAGTTTCTCCCCCACTACTCAGCTAATTGCTAGTCATTTAGGAAATGTATGATAATAGAATTTTAAGGAAACATGACATACTGCAGAGGCAGGTATGAGTAAGGTACCAAGTTAATAATATATACCAATGACTGTTTTTAGACAATGGAAAGAAAAATGAATGCACATAATGAGTATACTAATGTCAACACTCCATCGCTCTCCTTCATGATCATGCTTGTTGGACAATGGCTTGAAATTGCTATCATATAACCTGGGAGAAAAGTGCTTTGAAAGTACTGGATGCAAAATAAAAGCAGTAGAGGTTTTACAAATCCCAGCAGGCTGGAGGAAAAGAAGACTATTAAAATGTGTGGTCCTGGAAGAAAATTGTTTCTGTAATTGACAACAAGCTACTTATCAACCAATATTTGCTGTGTGTACTTTAATCTCATAGCCTGGCACTTACCTGCAGGGTCACTGGGGATGGCTGACTTATATCCCACACTCCTGGAGCTATCATTTCAATGGGAGGCTCACTCTGTAATGTCATGCTGAAGAGCATAGACCCGAGAATGGATTTGCTGCAAAAGACAACACAGACAGACAGACAGCAGTCACTTCATGAGGGAAGCTATTATAATCTATAAATGTTTTCTTTCGGAATATAAACATAACCAGCTATTTTAATGACTTCATTCAATAGATAGAAAAGAAATACAATATTCCACAAGCCTAGATACTGGTTAATAGTTCATTTCTAATATATCACATGTATGAATATGTTCCTAGATGCCTACATTTATTTTCCACACAAGAAAATTGCTTCCACAATGGTCTCTAACAAATAGCATTTATTCTTAATTTCCAACAATGTTGATTACAAGATGGGACTAAGAATCTCAGATCTATATTCTCAGAGTTACAACTGCCTTAAGTCAATAAAGTTGTTAACTCTTCAGAACGCTGGTTGCTCCACAGTGTGACTAAATTCTCTGGGCATCTTTAAAGATATGAACTCTAACTTTATAGAAGGAAAAGACTTAAATTAGCATATGATCTGAAGAATCAAAATAGTTATGAGTCTTCACAGAGGAAATGCTTCTTTATGCATAAATAGAAAGATTATTCACATTCTGAATGTTTAAAAATATGTTGTAAATTACCATAGTAAATGAGAGTGCATACAGGAGAGACTTTAAACAGGAAGAATTCATGGATGGTTTTAACAGCTTCAGTAACATCCAAATCCACAAGTCCTTACAGGAATTTAAAAAGAAGCTATACCTGGCTGAATATAGGAATTAGATTATTGGTAAAATATTCCAACGATCATTGAGAACAGTCTTTGATTTTAATATACCAAATTCAAAATGTAGAACTGAAAGTACACAAAATTAAACTTAAGTTTATAAAGAACTTTAAGGCATCAAGTGAGTCTTTTTGAAAACAACATAGAATTCCACCTTGCCATTTAATAGGCACTATATAAAAGATGAAGAAAAAATCCAACAAATAAAGCTCTCTTTAAACCTTTAGCTTTCTGAGGCCTGTCTTCTTTATTTTCCATATCTAAAGATATTATTAGAAAGTATCTGCACAAAGGAGTATAATTTGTAAACATTATTGAGCAGATATTTTTAGACAACTCAAGAATATTCTCCTGGCAGGATGATTTTTTGTGTGTGTGAGGAAGATCAGCCCTGAGCTAACATCCATGCCAATCCTCCTCTTTTTGCTGAGGAAGACTGGCCCTGGGCTAACAACCATGCCGATCTTCCTCCACCTTATATGGGACACTGCCACAGCATGGCTTGACAAGTGGTGCATTGTTGCACGCCTGGGATCCAAACCCCGGGCCACCCAGCAGAGTGCATGCACTTAACCGCTATGCCACCGGGCCGGCCCCTAGCAGGATGATTTTTGAATCTTCTTTATCCCTTTGTTCCATCCTCTCCTCATCTGGAGAAACTTGTATTTTGGTATAACAATACAGTACTGCGGGGCCAGTATTAGCAAGCTAAAAGTTAGTTTAATGTGGTAAAGTTTAGAAAATTATTAATGTGATTTTTCTCTTTTGACTTTCAGAGTATATAACCTTTCCCCAAATGGTCTGAAGTATCCATCTGCCTGAGAAAAGTTTTGGATTAGTTTCAGGCAGCCTGCAAGAGGAAGAAGGAGCAGGAGCACATCTAACACCAAACTTGGAGAGCTCAGACGTTAATGTTCTCCACAGCATTTACAGAAAATATTTCTGTCCGTGGTAAAGGATTAACAGCAGTGAGGAAGGAGGATGTGGCACATTGGATAGAGAATGTGGCAAAGGAAAAGGACACCACTTTCTGGCAATTCAGGATGGTGGGAAGCAAAAAACGGAGAAAGAGAATGAGCATGGCAGACATAGGTGTCCCAATTTCTCCCTCTTCTGCCTTTGGAAGGCAAATGGGGAGGAGCGTTAGACAAATGAGCACAGCAAAATGCTGAAGGCAGAGGGGGCTCCACTAGCACTACCTGTTTCAGATCCTAGAAGGAAATCACCTCTTGAGCCACTCCTGTACCAACCTGTGGCAGGAAAAGACTTGGGGCCACGCGATAAACAGACAAGGAACTCCTGAGTTCAGCTTTATTGAGCCTTCTTTGGTTTCCGTATAGAAGAAATGGGATCTAGAAACAGCTAAAGATATCTGGGTGACAGAGATTTCCCTAAAACGGGATCACGTGGTGGGCATAAGGGGCCTCTACCATAAGGGCATCTGATTGAACCATCCAACCCGAGATCTACTGGGAGGCCAGCTAAACCTCTGATGCGTCTATGGTGCCTGCGAGAGCCCAAGTCATCCAGGAAGTGCTAGTAAGCCCTGCCCAAGCTGGAAGAGCCCCAGTCACCAGCTATGCTAGCTGTAACAAGCAGCCACCAGCTTAAAAAGTGCCTCTGATTTGGGTATCAGAAGTCACCAGGCCTGTTTCTTTTCTGATCCTGTGTATCCAGATACCCCCATAGGAAGAGAATCAGGGTGTCAGGAAGCTGTCTCAGTCACTGCGCATTTTATCCAAAAGAGACTGCATACTTCTAAAAGGTCTATTTAAATTATTGAATTGACTAATTTTTGTCATCAACGTAAAGTTTTTTTCTCCTCATTAGCTCCAGGCTGGAAGCTCATGAGGAAAAGTGTGATATATTAATTGAATTTTCCTTCACATCTAAGTTACGTGATGAGTTATATTTATTGCCTTCCTACATTTATATATCTTGGCCATGCTTCACTCTGAAAATCCAAGTGATCTAAGCTGATTCCTACAGAGGATGAGGGGAACTCATGATTAACCGTCAGTATCTGTCATTTCTCTCCTTGGATGGAGTCTGGATCAACAGTCACCATGGCCTTAACCCTGAGGCATAGGGGGCAGAATGAAGTCAGAGCACTTGATTCAAGTACGTGTATGAGGGGATGAATCAAGCAATAGGGCAGAGGGAGAATGAACTTCTAGCTGTCCAACTGAGGTTGATATAACATATACTTTAAGGCAATTCAAGGAGGCAAGGCTGTTTGGCAACATTCTTTGGGCTCTCTGTGTGTTTGACACTAGCTAATTTACTTTCTGATAATGGACTGTACCTAAACTTCTTTTTAGATATTGCTAGCATGATGGAGGGAATAAATTTCCATAGACCTCTGCAAATAGAAAATATGAGAATAAGGAAGATTTTTAGTGGAAGTAAGATGTGAAAAGAACGCATCAAAGAGTGCTGGTGGTCTCAGAAAGAAGATGAAAATGGAAACTTTTAACACTCAGGCCAGTGGGGATCACCAGTAATTTTTATATTACTACTGCGGAAAGGTTTATTAAGGCAGTTAAAATTAAGTGAACAAACAAAAACATGATGAAGACAGGATATACAGGAAACAGTTTCATAGAGTGGAAAGAACATACTTCAAAGCAGGACATCTGTACCCTGTCTTCATCAACTACCCTAATTAGCTTAACTTCTTTGAGCTTGGATAAAATTAGTGGTTTTCAAAAGAGTTTTGTATTTGTTTTCATATGGCTTGGTACTTGGGGGCGGACTTTAGAAAGGTGGTAAGGAGATGGCAAATAGGTTGGACTCCAGGATTTCAAATCCCGCCCCTCTCCCTCCAACAACACATGCATAGACTGTTCAGTGCTCTTATAATCTGAGATTTAGGATAAGATGTCATTAGAAAACAGACCACATGGCTAAACATAACATTTCAAAATATTTGTTCTGGAATATCCTTAAGGATCTTTTCAATTCCAATATTGTATAAATTCCTATGCCTAGAAAAACCAAACCAAAATCTGTGGTACCAGGAGAACAGATGGGCTGGTTTACCCTCTCTGGACCCTTGTTTCCTCAGCAATAAAATAAGGGGTTTGAATAAGATAATTATTGTCATTTTTAGCTATAGGGATTCTATTCCAGGCTTGGCATTCTGGAACTAAGAATACAAAGACTCCAGAACTGGGCAGTCAGCACGTCCAGAGGATCTGATGTTATATAACTCTTTGGGACTCTGCCTCTCACAGGTCTAACAGGTTTCATGCCCCAGAGCAGAGCGTAGGCTGGGCTGAGGTGTGAGTCCCTTATATGGTGGTGAGGTTCTCATGGAGCAGGGTGTGGCATCTAAGGGCAGGAAAGGGGGCTGCTTGAGGTAGTAACATGTGTGGAGAGAAGTCAGACCTGCATTCCGGTTCTTGTTCTATTCATAAGTAGCCCGGTGACCTATAACAAATCCCTTAACCTTCATTCATCATAGAGATCTTCATTTGTAAATGCGGTATTTGGATTAGTTGAGCTCTGAGGGTCTCTCTTGGACAGGAAGGAAGGGTAATGAGGAATTCTCATCCACAACTTTTTTTATTATTTGATTTTGAGGATATATCTGAAATGATAAGATACAGGTGGGGTCAGGGTTGGCTACTGAGGAAACTGCCTAAGGAATCAAATTGTTTCAATATTAAGATTTATTTGGGGCCTGTTTTGAAATTCTGCAACAGATTCTAATTTTCCCAGGCTTTAATGCACCTTAGGAGCTTTGAAAATACTGATGCCTGGGGCCCATGGCAGACCAATTAAATAAGAATCTTTGGGCGTACTTGGGCTTTGGATTTCTTTTAAAATCTCCCCAGGAGATTCTATTGTTCAACCAGGGTTGAGAATCTCTGCACTGAAGGAGTTTACCACAATTTAGAAAAGCTAAGTAACTACTACACTATTTGTTTTGAACTTAAATAGGGAAGGTAGCTCATAGAAATTGTTGTCGTGAGAATAACACTTTCTTACTGCAGTGTGGAGACACCGTGAATACAGATGCAGTGGAAGCCCTGTCTGCAAAAGAGAAGATTATGAAACGTCTGTGGGCAAAATTTTACCTTTGTACTTGAGACATATTTTTTATAGGCCTGAAAGTGAGTTTGTGTGCTTGAAAATGTCAATGTTTATTTTTATTTGTAGATATTCTTGATGCAGCCATAACTCATACAACTGAGTTTAATCGCCACTGGTTCTTCTGAAACCCACTCTGGAAACCACGAAGAGATGGGAAGTCTTTAATGCTGCATATTTTCAGATTGCATGTATGTTGGAAAAAATAAAGACATAAGTGCTCACTACAACTCCACAGGGCTAGATATGGGTAATTCAAACTGGAATAAATGACAAATTCAATACCAAATGTTTATGGGCAGGGGTCATTCTGTGAAAGAAAATGAAATTAAGTGGCCTATTTGCTGTGATCTGGAAACATTTGCATCAAATAAATTGGGTTAGAATCTCTATCTCAGAGCAATGAGCACAGTGGGAGTCATAGCATCTCCCCAATTGCCCCACATGATGGATTTCTGATGTCTTAAAAAGATCTGGATTTCTTTAAATTGGTTAGCCCATGAAACAGGCAGATTTTCTGATTTTCATAAGAAACGGGCTTTTGGAAATATATTTACAAATGCTAACTGAAGTGCTCTTTAAAGTAAGTTTATTTTCTAATGTGATGTCTCATCATCCACAATTTTGACACCTTCCCTTAGGAAAACACCACCTAGCATAGTCCCAGATGGCATTACTTAAAGATGCCCACCGTCAATGATCACTTGTACATAAAATGTGTACCAATGGTAAGTGATATATGACAAAACAACACAGTATTTTTACTATCATAACCATACAGATAAAAGCCTTGAAGATTAGTCTGAAAGACAAAAATATTCCAATCACCTTATATATTTGATGTTTATCAGTTGCCTGTTATGTAAGAAGTAGTGTGATGGAAGGGAATAAAATGGATTGATTTTTTTTTCAGTGAATAGCTACAAGTATTAGTCTAGAAACATGATAGATCTTACAAATACTGCAGTTGAAACCTTAAAGAATTTGACTCATGAGAAGGAAGGGCACCTGCACGGCTGTTCCTACTGAGAAAGTAATGGAAATTCTTAGCCCACAAATCAAAGTTTTGAAATATCTGCTCACAGCAGTAAGTATTCCTTTTAGGGCTAAACTGTTTCTTATAGATTTTGGAAATTTTGTTTCATTCTAAATCTCCTATAGGAATTGATTTTTTTCCCCATCCAATTTAGTAAACAACCCTCTACCGATTGCCTAATTATAAGAGGTACTATGTTAGATGATAGATATTACATTTCTTGTCAAGAAACATATATGTGGAAATTGACTACAGCATGAAAACAAATAATAGAGCAACACACACACACACACACACACACAAGGTCAGAATTAATCCAACAAAGACGATTTTAAAGATTTATCACGGTTGCTTTGATGATAAATTTATTTCTACTGATTATATGTGGGAACTAAAAACTGATGAAGTATTTTCTTAACATTTTTATATTGCCAATCTTTTTAAAACAACAGGGGCAGAAATATTTTTTATAATAATGTTAAAGTAACAATGTAGATTCTAATTTTTCAAAGGTCCAGTATTTTACAATTCGATTCTAAAGCAAGTCTTGCCATGTGAAAAATAACTAAGCTGATTTATTTGAAATATTTTTCCCTTAATAGCATAGAAAATCATGTAATCGACTTTATCAAATATTCCAGGTATTAATAGTTCCAAATCCTTACGGTTAAATCAACAGTTAATTTTGCAATGGCCATTAGTTCTAATAGGATATGTGAACTCCTAGTTGACTTACTTTTCTGAAAAATACCATCTTAAAGTTACCAGGTATTTCTTCTTGGCAATAAAATGTCAGGAAACTAGTTACCTTGTATAATTTTGCTTCAGCCAGAGTTCCATGACTCACATTGTTTCTAAATGACAATATTGATCCAAGTCATTCTGAATTACTAATTCCAGAGAAACTGACTGGTCACAGAGGGAAAAGCAATTGAGACTGGTCATGCCAATATCTTTTCATTGTAAATGACCCAGTTGACACGTTGAGCATGAGGCCTGTTTCTCAAGCCATTTCTACATTTTGCTTTTCAGTCTTACTTCAATAGTCGATTTATATTGAGCTACCTCAATTGTAGAATAAAATGTCTTCTTGATTTTCTCACTATGCCATATACTGCAAAATATTTAGCTACAAAGAGGTTTTTACTGAGGTGGGAGCATTATTAATCACAAATGATATACTTACTCTTTTGGAAACAATGGAAGACAAGTCCAGGCTAATAAATTTGCAGTGTTGGTTGCACAGATAATCCCAAACAGTTTTATAGTGAGCATGGATTCCCTTGGAAGTGACTTTATTTCAAGAGGAAAATTGATCCTTAAAATAAAAGAAAGAATTAGATTATCCACCCAATTACAATGATATTTTCATAAATATTTCCTTATAATACAATGGTAGGTGATAAAATTATTTGACTATTTGAATTGAGGCATCCTCTTGAACTTTTGTGTTTTATCTTGTAAAAAGAGAAATACAGCAGAAGTACATAGAGTAATAAGACTCAATCAATGGGGATTGCTAGCTATAATTATAATTTTGACACGTAAGCTTATTTTTAAAAATTACAATAACTTGAGCATATATTCTTTTGTAAGCACAGAGGAAAAAATGATTAACGTTGTCTTAGGGAATGGGGGAAGGCCGGAAATAACTCAAAATGGGTCTTAAAGAGTAAGTTAGCTACAATCAGATGAAGATTTGGAAAAGAATATTCCAAGAAGAGAAAAGTGCAAATATGCAAGGAAAAGGGCATATATGCATGAAAAGATTACGTGTAGCTGAGAAATAGTCAATGGCTCATTGTGGCTAGAACAAGGGATATGGTCAAGTTGGTTGCGGAAGTTATGGAGGATGCAATTAGAAAGATAAGTAGTTGCCAGAATGCTTAAAAACTCTGTATGCCAGGCAAAGGTATCTGAGCTTTTTCCTAATAGCAAAAGGAAATATTTGAATGAGAGAGCTAAAAGTAGAGATGTTTACAATTTTAAATGTGGACCACTCTGGGTAATGATGAGAACCCAGGAATCTGGGAGAAGACTGTTGAAATGTAATAGATATACAATTCCTGGATATGTCAAAATGAAGGAACTCTGAACTCAAGACCCTGAATGGATTGTAGATATGGGCAAAAAAAGTGGCTAAGGATAAACAGAGGATTGTTAATGGTGAGAAAAACTTGAATTTGGGTATTGAAGCCATCAATATACATAAGAGAACATCAAGAAGATTATAAAGGATACTGTAAGACTGGGAGGGGTACACCTCAGTGGTATAAGTTTCTACGAAGAAAGGGCTTTTGACAGAAAGTTGAGAGTGTGATCTGAGGTCTCTAATATTGCGCAGGGAGAAGGGTTCCTTTCTTTCCCTTCTGGAGTCTTCTTGGTTATATAGAAATGATCAAGTTTCACTACAAGAGACTTAAGAGAAGTATGGTGTTTAGGAGAGATCTATTTATGAGACAAGGAGATGAAAGACATATTTTTCAAGAGGCTAAGATGGGAGAATATTTACTAGAAGATGAGAATGCTAGGGAGAAATGGGAAAACTGGAACAGAGGTTGGCTGAAAGGGAAATAGTCATGGTAACTGATTCACCAAGGGATGGGAAGAAGAAAGAAGAAAGTGACTACAACAGCAAATGAGGCAGCTTGTATTGACTATCTGACGGTGTTAGGTATGAAGAGTATGAACAGAATCCACTGGCCTTGTAATTCCCAGTTGAACTTTGATATCAAGTTGTTTAAGCAGTGGGCGATTATCAGAGGATTGATGATGACTAAAGCCTATTGTCCAACTGGAAGGTGCTGACTGAGATTAGCCCAGCTGAGGCCTCAGGTAATATTGAGTATCTTCTCACACTAGGAGTTAGCTGTCTAATCTGAATACTAGGGAGTAGTCCTTACCCAGGGTGCCAAATAAGACATTGGTGACACCCTTTTGTGAGTGGCTGGGCAGCATCCAGTGTCAGGGATAATGAGAAGTTAATTCAACCCAGTGGCTATAACTGATTTTGAGGAAGTACACGTCCTTCTCGTCAACATAATGTTCCCTGAGATGAAGAGGTCCAGATCCTTGTTTATATAAAGCAGCTAACAAGAAAGACAGAAGAGCTATTTTAGAGGTAAAAAGGATAACTAATATTTGACTGACAGCATATTAGTGGAATAGGACAATGAAGAATTAAAGATGAATTCTAGGCCTCTAGATTATGTTATAGTGAACACCTTTAACTGACAGGAAACAGAAGAAAGATGAAGTTAGAGTAGGGGTAATATGTACAGTTTAGGGCATGATGTCATTGAATTAATAATAGCTCTGAGATGTCAATATGTAAGCTATGTGTGGAGATGACGAGTCAGAGGTTTGGATCTGAATATATCTGAGTTCAAATACTGGCTCTATGACTAATACAATGTTCTTCCTTGAGCAATTAATTTAACTTTTCTAAGCCTCGTTTTTCCTTATCCATAAAATGGAATGAGTATTGCATAACACAGTATGTAGCAAATGGTAGGTTGTATATCACCAATATATTCATTATCCAATCAATAATGTAATAATTTATATTAGCCAAAAAGTAAAAATAAGTAGGGGAGGGAAATAAAGGAAAGACTAGAGTGAAGAAAATCTAATTTTCAAGATTAGTCAAGTTTAGATTATTAAAAAATTAAATTGTTACACATTTAGATACCTAAAACTAAGAGTCTATTTTCTTTTATATTCTTTCATATTCATAATATTCATTTAAAATAAGGTGAACATATTTCTCAGCTTAAAATAAGCTCTGAAACTCAACATAAAATGTTGATGATCCTTTCGAATGCACAGTAATTCCTTGAATGTTCTCTCTTTTACCTGTAATTGACTTTCTATTCAGTTTTCGTATTTCTGTGCTAGGATGGCAGCTATACTTTCAATTTATTCCTCACATAATCTAGAACATTCTTTTTCCCATTGAGTCTGGCTTCTTCATGTATAACTTCAATTATTAGTGAGCTTTTCATACCAAGAATGACAAAAATTCAATAAGTTACAGTGGCTAGATACCACCAATCTCCATTCTGTCATTTTTATTAATAAAAATAAATGCTTCTAGGGTAAGAATATATGCTTTCTAAATAGTTATTTATTCATTTCTTGAATATATATGTGGATTTTTAAAGCCAGAATAATCTCACATTCACTGAGAAATTTTTTTTTAACTTCTACATGGCCATTGAAAAGTCAAAGGAATGAACTTTTAGAGAAAAAAGGAAGCAAAATACTTTAAGAGACAATTTGATAAGTGAAGTCAGATTGCTT
The DNA here is from genome assembly GCF_057802395.1 of Ceratotherium simum simum. Classification (NCBI taxonomy): domain Eukaryota; kingdom Metazoa; phylum Chordata; class Mammalia; order Perissodactyla; family Rhinocerotidae; genus Ceratotherium; species Ceratotherium simum. The sequence continues at coordinate 42,654,318 of NC_141916.1, forward strand.
CTTGTTATCCAAGCAGCTGGCACAGATCTCAAGTTTTAACTATATGTTTACCTTACTCTGAGTAAACACTAAAATTTTTCTTAAACATTTTTTTCTTCTATATATTTTCCATAAAATCAGAATAAGTTTTAGATAGAGAAAATGGGCAATTTAAAAAGTCACATTATTTAGAACTCTCCTATTAATATTGATATATAACAATAGACCATTGTAAAGACTTTGACTTTTGTCTGAGTGAAACAGGGAGCCATTTTAGGATTTTTAAACAGAAGAATGACATGGCCTGACTTACATTTTAAAAGAGGTCACTTTAGCTGCTGTGTGAGAAGGGCTATAAAGTGCAAAAGAAACAGAGAGACCATTACAAGGCTACTGCGGTAATACAGGGGAGAGATGATGGTAGCCTAGACCAATGAAAGTGATGAGAAGAGATATTCTGTAAACATTTTGAGGAGACAGCCAGTAGGATTTCCCGGACATAGGGTCTGAGAGAAGGAGATTCAGGTTATGGATTTGACCTGAATGACGGGAACTGGAAATGATCATCCACAGTGGCCATCACGGGTAGAACAAGCTTGGAGTGTCAGATCAAGAGTTTAGTTTTGGACATGTTGAGTGTGTAAGTCTGGAGTTTGTGACTGATGCCAGGGTTGGTGATATAAATTTGGGAGTTGTTGGCATATAGACGGCATTTAAAGCTATGTGACTATAACAGAAAACTAAAGGAGCACGGATAGATACAACAAAGAAAAGGCTTAAGGGCTAAGACCATGATCAGTCTGGGAGAAGAAAAGAAGATGCAGAATGAATGTCCAGTAAGAGAGGAGGAAAGCTAAAAGAAAGCGTGAGCCAAGTGGAGAGCATATTTCAGGATGGGAAGTGAGATCAACAGTGCCAAATGCTCCTAATAGATCACGTAAGATGAAGACTAAGAAACAAGCATTAGATTTAGCTATGCAGGTCACTGGTGACTATAATGGGCAATTTCAGTGGAGGAAAGGCAATGAGAGCCTGATTGAAGTATGTTTTAGAGAAGAGAAAAAAAATTGAAGAAAGTAAATATAGCCAGGTGTTTGGAAGGGTTTTGCTGCAAAGCAGAGGTAAAAAATAGAGTGGCTGCTGATGGAAGAATGAAGTAGAGTTTTGTTTTGTTTTTTAACGTAAGATGTGAGAACTATGTAGAATATAAATACTCTGCACAAAATTTTAGATGTTTTAAGAAACAGTACGAAAATCACAGTAAAAACATGAGCTTTGGAGTCAGAGGGGTCTGAGTACTAGTTCTGCCATTTACTGGTTGTGGGACCTGGGGCAAGTTAATTAGCTTCATAAACATCAATATTCTGATCTTTAAAATGGGATGATAATACTTGCAATGTATTTTTGTCATTAAGTTGAGATGAGACAATATATTTTGGGGTATACTGTGATAACTGGAATATAACAGGTGGTTAAAATCTATGTCACATATTATTATTAAACAAAGTTTCTGTCCTTAAGCTTATAGCTCAGTAATGAAATGTACAATCAATTATAGTGTAATGGGTACATGTTAATAAAATATATACAGAATGCTACAGGCACCTAGAAAAATGAGAAATAAATATTTTTAATGGAAATGAAATTAAATGAAAATAATTCTGGGTTGAAGTAACTAACTCTATTGGGAGAATCAAAGAAACTCTTACAGAAAGGATAACTCTTTATGACAAGATAAGCTCTTTCATGGTTACTGCTGCTTTCCTTGTTGTTCCTATAACACTACTCCACTGTCTTTCAGTCATTTCTCTGGGGTCGCCACTGCTCCACTGAGAGCCAATTTTCTTTCCAGCTCCAGTAGAACAAAACTCCCCAGCTCACTCTCCATCTGCCCTTTCAGAAGGTCTGGCTTTCTTGGGAAATAATTTTGACTCCCAATATTGTGCTTTCCTATTCATAAATACTTGCCAAAATTTCTAGGAGTCTGAGGATGATGTTAGATAGCACTATCTATCCCATTTAGTGTTACCACAGTCAATGGAGACATAACATGTGGTCTTCCATTCTTACATACTCTATGGTTTCTCCCATACCAAAGCAAATCCTCCTTGTTCTAGTACTGTGACAACCTTTATCTCCCCTTCATTGGTTAAGGTTCTTAATTCCTTTGACCAAAGACCTGACTTTCAATTACAAAATCCCCTTCCATTGCACAGAATCAGTTCTGCTTGTAAAATTCTTCAGTGGCTCCCCAATTCCTATAAGGTAAAGTACAAATCAGTTAGCATAGCACACAAGGTCTTCTGTGGTTTGGTGCCTACCTGTCTCTGCACCTTCATCTCTGGAGTTAGCCCCACTCCCTGGCCCTGCACTTGGCTGCTCTCTGCATCCCATCTACTTATTCTAACTATGAACTGAGAAATCACGCCTCTGCTAGGGGTCCTCCATTTGTCAGGGGCACAGTGACTTCATTGTCCACCTTGGGAACACCCAATTGTCTTTCAAGACACTCTTCCACCTTCTCTATAAACTCCTTCCTGTATCATTAGAAAAAATTGGCCACCTTTTCTTTTGTTGCTTGGTCTGAACCTCAAACTTACTCTCTTATGGTACTGAATGTATTTGTTCATATTTCCATTTGCTTCTGCCAAATAAAACAAAGACCTTTTTTTGTTTTTGCTTTTTATTTTTTAACTTTTTCATTCTATCCCTAGCAGCTAAAGCAGCACCAGACAGAGTAAGAGTCCAGTAAGTGTTGCTGGGCAGATAAACGAATTTCATGCATAAGTGACTCCTTAAAAATGTTAACCAGCTCAATCACTGAAATTATTCTTCTGACTTAATTAAAACTATTTATGGTAGTTTCAAAAAATCAGATTAATTTTCAACTGACAGATAATGTGCCATCACTCAAATAGTTCAAGAAAAAATCTAATAATTCTAAAGTCAATTTCAAAGAAAAAAAATATCAAAATAAATTGAAAATCATTAGTATCTTGGAGTAACTACAATGGTATATTTTTCTTCTCTTCCTTCAAGATTGCATAAAAGCCCTGCAAGCCCCCTGAGATTCTGAGTAAAGTGAGGGCTTGAGGTAGGGTGAACAGAGGAGAGGAGGAGCGCATGGATACTGTCAAGAGGGTATTTTTCTTTCTTTATTTAATAAATCTCTATAAAATGTGGAAGTAGGAGCCAGTCACCTTATATTAGATGACAGTTTACACAATGCATAGATAATTATTGTCAAAAAACTTGATTGTTTAAATAAATCTGTAATTGGCTTTTGTGGGAAAATAGAGATTACATATGTTATTAGGTGATTTCTTTCTTTGTTATATCTGGAATCTACCTCCCTCCAACCCCAAATAGGAGGTGTTCCTTATATCCACAGTGTGTGAATGATTAATAATTCCCCTTTTTCCAATTTCTCTCTTTGATCAGTTCAATAATGTGAACTGGACACTGGTCTAGGTTTTTAAACGGACTTTTAATCTGTTGAATTGAATAGTCAGATATCTATTAGCACTAGCATATTTATCACATCGCTGAATCAAATCAACTGGCAATATTTTTTTCAAAATCACACCCATCACTTAAAAAAAAAAAACGCTGATCTTTATTAGATAAATGATCCTGCCAGAATAAAGATTAAACTTACGTTTCACTCCAGTTGACCAAGAAAAAAAACAATTTTTTGACTGGAATATTTCTGTAATTTCTCACTTGGCATAGCTTCTTTCCAGCATATGTAAGCCAACAGGAAAAAGAAAATGCTTTATAGCTAAAAAGAAACAGCATTGAATCAATAAACTGAACACTATAAAGGAACCAGTTTTCTATATGGGTCAATGATTTTTATTGTTAAAAGTCAAATGATAAAGAGTTGTTTGCTTAAAATTACTTTAAGAATTTATGTTAGGTACTGTCAGCAAGACAGCAGAATAGGAAGCCCCAGACTCTCCTTCCCCCATGGAGGCACAAATTTAACAATAATGCATGGATCAATTCCCTTTGGGGGAAATCCAGAAATAAGTTAAGAGGCTCCTGCACCCCAGGCAAGTGGAAAACCAGCTATATAGAAATCAGTAAGAAAATTCATGGCACTCATTTTCCAGAGCCCCTCCCCTAAGCAGAGCGAGGTGTGATCAGGAGGAAACTACCAATTCTCAGCTTCTCCACTCTCACCCCACAGGGGTGGGAAAGAGAAGCCTAGGATACATGTCTAGCATTCAGACTTTTTACAGGTCTACCCAAGGAACTGGTTTCTGTCTTGCCTGAATCTAAGTGCTGAATAGGAATGGGTGCCAGGTTGGGGGCCTCTGAGAACAAAGGCAACGGTTTGAACCAGCACAAACTCACTCACCACTGTCCTTCCCCCAAGCTCAGTGCAAAATGAGCAGAAGAAAATTCCCAACTCCTGGCTTCTCCCGGGGGAGAGAAAGAGTTGGAGCATGTATCCAATGTTCCAGCTTTTTTAGGGGCTGGCTGAGACACTGGTTACCATCTCGCCTGTCTCAGAGAGCTGACATGACCTGATATTCTCCAGATGCCTGGGGACCATGGACTTCTGAGAACAAAAAAGAGCCGGGAGGCTTGTTGCTGCTCAGAGAATCTGTGGAACAGCAGACAGAGGTTAATACAGCTTGGTAGCCTCTCCATTGTGGTGTGGGCAGGAAGAGTGGAGTGTGCATCCAACGTTCTGACTTTTTCAGGGGGCCGTATGAGGGACTAGTTCGTGTCTTGCGCAACAGAATACTGAGGGGATCTGGCATACTCTGGATGCCTGAGAGCAGCTGAGAACAAAAAAGAGCTGGGAAGCTTATGGCAGTGCCAGAAAACCTACAGTACCACAGACAGACACTAGAGGGAACAAGAAATTACCAGTTCCTGAAGAAAGCAGTAAAAACCTCTCTTTACACACACAAATCCAGAAAAGATGCACCCACAGAAAAGGTTTCAAAGGCCCCTGAAATCTCTAGCTGGGCTGATTGGTGACATGCTTCAACTGTATGAAACCAATCCACAGAGACTGAGAGAGGTGGCTGTTTTTTCAAATGCACAAAGTTACAAGGCACACAAAGAAAGAGGGAAACATGGCCCGACAAAAGGAACAAAATAAATCTCCAGAAACTAACCTTAAAGAAATGGAAGTATATGAATTACCTGACAAATAATTCAAAATAACTATCATAAAATGCTCAACAAGGTCTGGAAAATGATGCATAAACAAAATGAGAATATCAACAAAAAGATAGAAAATATTAAAAAGAACCAAACAGAAATTTCAGAATTGAAGAATACAATAACTGAATTGAAAAAAATCACCAGAGGGGTTCAAGAGAAGATTTCATCAAGCAGAAGAAAGAATCACTGAACTTGAAGATAGGTATTTAAAATTACCTCATCAGAGGGAAAAAAAAGGCAGGCCAGCCCCAAGGTCTAGTGGTTAAGTTCGGCGTGCTCTGCTTCAGTGGCCAGAGTTTGGCTCCTGGGCATGGACCTACACCATTTATCAGCAGCCATGCTGTGGTGGCAACTTCCACATAGAGGAAGACTGGTACAGATGTTAGCTCAAGGCAACTCTTCCTCAAGCAAAAAGAGGAAGATTGGCAACAGATGTTAGTTCAGGGTGAATCGTCCTCAGCAAAAAAAAAAAAAAAAAAAGGGAGGAGAAGAGAAAAAGAAAGAGTGAAGAAAGCCTAAAGGACTTATAGGACATAATCAACAGGACACATATATGTATTATATGAGTCCCAGGAGAAGAGAGAGAGAGAGTCAGAAAGCTTATCTGAAGAAATACTGGCTGAAACTTCTCAATTGTGGGAAAGAAAATGGACAACCAGATTCAAGAAGCCCAGTGGACCAAACTAGGATAAGCCCCAAAAAGACCCCACTAAAACACAGTAAAATCAGATGTCCAAAGGCAAAGACAGAGAATTTTGAAAGCAGCAAGAGAAATGTGACTTCCCACATAAAAGAGATCTCATAAGTTTATCAGTAGATTTCTCAGCAGAAACCTTGCAGGCCAGAAAGGAGTAGGATGACATATTCAAAGTTCTGAAATAAAAAAATAGCAATCAAGAATATTATATCTGGCAAACCGTCCTTCAAAAATGAAGGAGAAATAAATACTTTCTCAGATAAACAAAGGCTCAGGGAGTTCACCACCACTAGACCTGACTTACAAGAAATGCTAAACGGAGTCCTTCAAGTTGAAATGAAAGGATGTTAGGCAGCAACACAAAAGCATATGAAAGTACAGAGCTCACCAGTAAAGGCAAACATATAGACAAATACAAAATACTGTGATACTGTATTGGTGGTGTGTGAACACTTTTAACTCTGCAATAGAATCTAGAGCACAAAGTACAAAAAAACTATAATTATAAAAATATATAAAATATAAAAAGATGTAATTTTTGATATTGATAACATAAAGTGTGATGAGGGAGAAGAATAGTTTTTGCATGTGGTTGAAGTTATGCTGTTATCAGCTTAAAACAGAGTGTTTTAAAAATAAGATGTTTTATGTAAGGTCCATGGTCACCAGAAAGAAAATGAGAAAGGAATCATGAGAAAGGAATCAAAGTATGTCCTTACAAAAAATCAACAAAACACCAAGGAAGACAGCAAGAGAGGAAAAGAGGGACCAAAAAAGCTACCAGACAGAGAGAAAACAGTGACAAAATGGCAATAGCAAGTCCTTCCCTATCATTAATCACTTTAAATGTAAATGGATTAAACTCCACAATCAAAAGACATAGCATAGCTGAATGGATAAAAAAGCAAGATCCAACAATATGCCGTGAACAAGAGATTCACTTTAGATTTAAGGACACACATAGGCTGAAAGTGAGAGGACAGAAAAAGATATTCTATGCAGATTGTATTCAAAAGAGAGCAGGAGTAGCCATACTTACGTAAGACAAAATAGACTTTAAGTCAAAAACTGTCAAGAGACAAGGACATTATATAATGATAAAGGGGTTGATTCATCAAGAGGATATAACAATTGTAAATACATATGCACCCTAAATTGGAGCAAATATATTAAGCAAACATTGACAGAATTGAAGGGAGAAATAGACAGCAAGACAATAATAGCAGAAAATCTTAATACTGGTTATAATGGATAGAACAACCAGACAGATGTTCAAGAAGAAAACAGAGGGCTTGAACAACACTATAGATCAAAGGGACCCAACCGACATATATAGGACATTCCACCTAACAGCAGGAGAATACACATTCTTCTCAAGCACACATGAAACATTCTCCAGCATAGATCACATGTTCAAGGTCATAAGTCTTAACAAACTTGAGAAGATTGAAATCATAACAAATATATTTTCTGACCACAATAGAATGAAACTAGAAATCAATAGCAGAAAGAAAACTGGAAAATTCACAAATTAACAGAAGTTAACACTTTTGAACAACCAATGGGTCAAACAACAAATCAAAAGGAAAATTAGACTATATCTTGAGACAGATGAAAATGAACACACACTATACCAAAATTTATAAGATGCAGCAAAAGCACTACTAAGAAGTTGAGAGCAGTAAATCCCAGTAAAAACAAGGAAGATTACAAATAAATAACCTAACTTTATACTCAAGGAATTAGAAAAGGAAGAACAAACTAAGCCCAAAGTTAAAAGAAGGAAGGAAATAATAAAGATTAGAGCAGAAATAAATGAAACAGAGAATAGAAAAAACAATAGAAAAAAATAAGCAAAACTAAGTATCACACTACATATACATGCATGCTCTATGCATATAATATGGCTACGCAATTTTTCCATGTGAATTAAAATTAATAAGTATATATTAATGGTTTAAAAATTATAACAGAACATTCATTAGAGTAGCTATTTATTATATTATACATCAGCCCTTTAAAATTCTTCATAAAATTAAGAAAGAGAAAAAGCATAGAAGAATCATCACATGGGTTCTAAAGAAATGTGTATGTGTAGATAGATGGTGTTTTTTAAATCCAAAAGCAAAATTTCCTTTCTAATTGGTTCTATAAATATTTGTTCAGTTCAGTTATTTTCAAAAGTGCGGATGAAGATAATTATTTCTCTTTACTAAAATTGTTTCTTTCAGCTTTTCCCTGAGATGCTAAACACAATGGGTACAATAAATCCATTAATACATTACTATCCTCTTATCAACTTTAATTGATTTAATCAGTACTCTCTTATAGATTTAATCCAGAAGGAATTTAAAATAAGTATTATAATATTACTTTAATTATGTTATTCAAAAAATACTACATAATAGAGTCAACCTAAAATCTGGTGATGTTCCATGCATAATTGTGGTTAATTTCTATTGTAACTCAAATAACTCTTGGCTAATTCCCACTTTATCAAGGTACTACTCTAACAAAATATTTACCACTCACAACTTGATGGGGCCCAGAGTGATTTTTTTTTCTTTCTATTTTTAAATACTCTCCATCTCCTTGTATGTGTGTGCTCTCTCTCTCTCTCTCTGTATTCTGTTAATTGGCATTAGTCATTTAAACTCAAACATAAAAAAGGAAATTTTAGGGCAATCACTAAGATGAGCGTTTTCTATTTCCATAATGATATACTGACAATATGCAGTTATTTTTAATATGGAAAATGGGAGAAAACTTCAGGGAAAAGGAATATGCATCAGGAATGAAGTTTTGAAAAATGATTTTAAGAATAAGGATAAATTCATGCTGATTAAATTTCAAAATTTTATGAAATATTTGCTCCTGCAAAGAAGAACAAGACAAATTATACTCTAATTAGAAGCTATGTAAAAATTAATTAACGCTTTTGTGGAACACTCACCACTACTCACCTGTGCACCCAGGTCTCTGGAATGTTGTGAGCTGCATACACTGTGAAGCTAAGGTGGGAATGGAGCCCAGGATTTACGCAGGAAATGCTATCAGGTGCATTTAGAGGCTGGAAATCTGCGTAAAAGCTGCTGCAATAGACATCAATAAGCCGGTAGATGGACATGGATAGTTCAGTTGTCACTTTTTCTATCAAGCCTAGAGGAAAAAAAGGATAGAAATCAGGTCATCTGTGAAGGGTCATATTTATCATAAACCATCAATTACAGCTCTGAATTTTTTTATACTAAAATTTAAATAAAACGTAATTAAAATGACCCTCCACCAACTGAAGCCAATTAGCCATCTGTGTCTCTGTATGCAGCCTGGGTTAGCTGCTAGTAGTGTAGATAATTAATAAGCTTTCATATTTTCAGTTGCAGAACTTTTGGAATCACAGCCTTTAATCACAAATCAGAGTTTTGGATTATTAATTTGGCATTCTGATCAACTATAATTTGCAAATTTTTTGTTCTAGGTTATTATTGTTTAGAATTAATTTTCAGACAGAAACATGTTTTCTATATGGCTTGTAAGTACTTCAAACAAATCCCATCTAAAGAATTATGCACAATAAATTTGATTATGCTATGATGTTTACCATTAACTGAACGCTAATTATATACATTGTGCTGCTATAAAGAGAATGGTAATAGTACATAACTGGGATCTGAAATAAGCTTGAAATGAAAGACTTAGGATGTTTACTAAATCTCTTCAAAATCAAAGCCTTACTTGAGCTTTACCGCTAGTTATTAAAGGAAATCTATTGATAATTCCTAAAAATGACTTCTCATGAAGAAAGAAAAATGACTAAGTATAGGGGCTCATAGTGTGCTAGGTGAAGGCATGCCAATTTACTGTAAACCATATGAAAATTATCACCTAATCATCTAATTTAAGGTAAACTTTCCTGAGAATGGCTTTCTCTCTCCCAAGAAACTGTCTTTGCTAGAAAAACTCCTAGCAGGAAGGACGTAGAAGAGATTGACGAAATGGACCAGGCAGAACTGGTAGACTTGGATCCAAATCAGGAAAGATGGTGCCATTTCAATGGAGAAACTTATGAGAATGACGACCATCATCCTAGGAGTGGTGTTCAGTGTCAGACCTCTTCATGGGGCCAACGAATAACACTCACTGCTGGCATTTTATATGCAGTAGCGAATGAGTGAAGGACTATAATCATAATATGCCCACTACTTGCAATTGTTTTTAATATTCAACTACAGTAGTATTTTAAAAGCTAAATGAAGAATAAACTCAAATATGAAAGCTCAAAAAATTATTTTTTTTAACCCAGATGAGGAAAATCTTTGACAAATATTTAAGTGACAAAAGAGTTTTAAGAAATCAATGTATGAAGCAAAATGCTATGAATGGAAGCTCTGGCGCCCTCCGCCTCCGAGTCCTTCGTGCCTGAGGTGCTTTGCTGATGGATGAAGCCTCGAGGCGGGGTCACACGGCTGGCTGTGGTCAAGACTAAAGACCTCTCGGTGTGGATCTCTCAGGCCTCGTCCAACCCCCGGGACAGGCCTCCTTACACGCCACAGGCTCATCCTGGTAAAGGAGTGTAAGGCAGAAAACCCTGCAAAAGAACTCAGGCTGATCTGATCTGAATGTTTCCCTTTTTCATCCCGGGCCAGAAGTAAGTCCTGAAATGCCGCATTTTAGATATTTCTCTTTTTCTCCCGCCGCGTCCTGGAGAAATGTAACCTCAGCTTAGTCTGTCGAGGCAGGACAGCGGGAAGGAGCTCGTGTTCCTGGCGGGGCCCAAACCGGAGCTGGGCACATGGCTGAGCAGGAGAGCGGGGCCTCTGGGCGGCCCTCAGCAGCGGAAGATCTCGTCAGGAGGCCTGAACTCCGTGTCCCGAGGTCCTGAGCGCTACTCGGCCTTTCCTTTGTTGAGAAAGAGGCAGAGCCAGGCTTCTGCAGGGAACTGCACCTGCACATGATGCAGCGGAGGGCACTGGCGATGCAGACGAAGCTCTCGTGTCCTCCTTCTAATTGGCTTCCGTCTTGCGGAGGTACTTCCGGAAGTCGCCCTCGACGCGGCCTGCGCCTGCGCAAGACCGCCCAGCCCCCAGCTTCCGGTGAGACCCTGGCGGTCCGCTACGACGGGGACCTTTCCGCGGCCGGTGCGAGCTGACTTTGCAGACGGCTGGAAGGTGGCTGCTGATACTGTCGGTGGTTTCTACTGAGTGGGTCATGGAGGAATAGATGATTTTATTAATTCAATCCCAAGCTTGCAAGTTGGAGACCAGTGCAGCCTGTTTAGGACTCAGGGGTGTCAAGAATGCGGTCCTTTTCCAGGGAGGCGTCCACGTGGTACGGGGAGTGCCCGATGAATTTGTGCTGGGTGGCGTTGGCTTGGGAGTGGTCCAGCCTGGACGCCAGTTCTTCTCCAGATTCCAGATTCTCTTCCTCAGCTTGACCAGGGACAGTGGTTGTCGCCTGTCTCAGTTGGGGTCCCAGACGCCAGGCCCGGTTGCGCAGCCCCAGCCCACACCCCGGGGCTCAGCCACATGCAGCTCCGTGTCCCTGCCCGCTCAAGGCTTCCCCACTGCCACCACCGAGAAAGACAGGCGGCCGAGCCCCCGGCAGCTGAGATGTTGCGAGAACAAGTAAGCACATCATTAGAACTTAGGTTCTTAAGATCTGGTGTGATTTTATTCCAACGTGTGCCCAGTGAAGTCACCCAGTACTGTTTATTCAAACACATGCACGTCCTCATAAGTTTTTTCTGAAACGTAAATTGCTTTTTGCCTTCTAGTTGTTTTGAAAAGAAAATAGTACCCAGAGCTGGCTTTTTCCTCCAATAGCCAGCAGTGTTCCAGTGCTCAGCATTGGGATACTCAGGAACAAGGCCAGCTTCAGCATGGAGCGTCTTCCCAGATCCTGTCCCGCAATAGCTCTGTCCATAATTAAACATTTTTCCTTGTTCAACACAAGCTATTATTCACTTAGTTATTCATAACTTTGTACAAAATTTATGATAGCCAAATTTTACTTATTTACTGTATTTCTCAAATTGTGCCCGTTGTTGAAACTGCCTGAGGGGACAAGCAGAGTGAAAGAGGTCTAATTAAAATTCTCTGAGAAATCAGCAGTAGTAACTAAACAGAAGAGGAAAGCAGCGTAAAAATAATCTTAAAAGAGGCCTCATCAAACTCTGGAGGCCAACTAACAGGGATTCTCCTGAACAACAGGCAGCAGAAAATTATAAATTTATAGAAACATCTTGCTTTCCAGTCCCCAGATTGTTGGTACTCTGAAGCAGGAAGAGCAAATTTCTTGTTAATAGTTCCCAATCTTGTGCAAATGAATACACATCTAAAATAAATCATGAAGTGGGGTCAGAGATCTTGTTAATTCAAACCCCAGCACTTGTTTTGGGGAATTTTAATTATTTGGATAATTACTCAAACTCTACTCTTCACTTTTTGTGCAGAAATAGTTCTTGGTTATCATTTGCTTCTTCAAGGTAATATAGAGATCTGTGCTTATGCATTATGCTTTACTTCCAGAATTCTGTATGAAGAATACATTTCAAATATCATCAGAAATGTATTAAGGACTCATGATACTGGGCTTGGGGGTGAAATATGGAAAAATAATGTTTATCACATCTGATTTTATTTTGGGAAAAGAGTTATAGTATCATGAAAAAGAGAAATGACAATATTTATGCAATTAAAATGGATTAATTAGAATCTATGATGATTTAGCATGGAATATAAGTCTCTGGGAACATTCCTGCACGGTTTTATGGGATCTCATATCCCAGCCCCTGAGGAATATGGGTTGAGGGCTTTATTCCAACATTCCTAATAGAAAGGAAGAGAGAGCCAGTTCCATATGGGCGTACCTCCAGCTTTTTCACTCCTCATTCTCTCACTTGGACTCTGTGTTAGTAGTATTGGCGGGGGGTGTCCATCTCTTCCCTTCCTCTTTGGTGTTCTGGAGTTTTATGAATGCCTGGAGTAGGGATTTTTGCACTAGCACAGGTTTTTTACTCCATGCCCTCTGCCATCCCATTTTCCTCTGTGATATGAAGTGGAGGAGTTCTTCGTAATTGAATGTCTTCTTTTGAGTGGTGGGAATTAGAGTTGAGAGGATATCCCTCTGTACATAACTTTCTACTGAAAACAATTAAGGGTATGAGGGTAGGTCGGGTTATCTTTTGTACTTCACTGTCACCTCTGAATCCAAGGGTGTTAGTTGAACATCTGTGAGTCAGACAGTTTCCTTGAAGATACAGAGTGTTCATAAGCCAAATACCATCTGCCTGTGCAAACAAGAATAACCCTTTCCACACCCTGCACTGTAAATACTGTCATTTCTTTTATGCATATTAGGAAAACTGAGGATCAAAGTGTTTGATCCTCTAGGATCACAGAGTCAAAAAGTGGCAGAGTTGGAATTCAAAACCAGTTCTGCCTGATTCCGAAAGCCAGACTCTTGACTACACCACACTTTCACACATCCGCTATTTTTTTACGGAGGCAAAGTCCTCCCCTAGCTTACAGTTTTATAGGCTCAGAGCCTCTGTGAACACTGATTATTCCAGAACCTAATCCTCCTACCTGTTATGTTAAATTGATCTTTCAAGAATTTAAATTTGAAATTAGTGACTTTGAAGAAAGGCATCTGCTACTTTTCTGACTTTTCTGACATCAAAATATAATTAGCTAAATAAAACTTTATAGTCTCTTGGAATGGATATAAGGATATTTTCAGCATTCCTTTAAGTTTTATAGGTCTCTTGACTTTTCCATTTTATAAAAATCTCAGCCTAAAAGTTTAGAGTGTGGATTTTTATTCGCTTGCAGATAATCACTTCCATCAATAAAAAGAGTTTTAGCAACACATTTTTCCCTCAAAAAATATTTTGTGTGTGTGTATTACCATAATATTTGGATGAAAAATTATAAAAGTTAAATTATTTTGGATTCTGTAATTGTTTTTAAATATTTGGGTACATGTATGTTTTACCTTTTGCTGAAGTCTCTGAATTTTGATGCAAGTCCTGAAAAAGAAAAATAGGTGCAAAGACACACTTGTTACTCAAAAACCGAATTATAAAACAAACCGATAATATCCGAAATCTGAACATTGAAATTTCTCTGGCATGGTAAAAGGACAAATTATTTTTTGGTGTCATATATCAATGTTGGTTATTAAACAGAGGAACTCTAAATTGTAAGATGAAAGAAAAGCCTTCTGAATGTTGTAATGAACAATGTACGTTGTTTGATTTTTAATAAAAGAAATTTCTAGAATAAGCTCAGCCTTTTTAGTATTATTAGAACAGTTCTACAGGTATTGCCTAAACTCAATCCCCCTTCCACAACAGTGACTAATGTTTTGCTGGAAGTGCATTAAAATTCTTGTTTGGTGTGCCCATTTCTCTTTATTAGCAGTCATTCAGATGCAAGCTTTGGGCAGCACCAAAAAGAGGGCTGGATGGCAGTGGGCAAAATCGTACAGATTCCCTATATAGCTCATTTCCTTCTTTATTTATTTTTTTTTTGTGAGCAGATCAGCCCTGTGCTAACATCTGCCAATCCTCTTTTTTGCTGAAGAAGACTGGCCCTGGGCTAACATCCGTGCCCATCTTCCTCCACTTTATATGGGACGCTGCCACAGCATGGCTTGCCAAGCAGTGCATCGGTGCGCGCCCGGGATCCGAACCTGCGAACCCTGGGCCGCCAGCAGCGGAGCGCACACATTTAACCGCTTGCGCCACCGGGCCGGCCCCTCCTTCTTTATTTTTAGAAGATTTTCAAAAAACTGATAGTCAAACACTTGAGAAAAATAATATAACTTGAATTGTATCCTACATAAAAAAATATTTTCTGAAATTTTACTTTTTGTTATTTAAGTTCATATCCATTAGTATGGAAGTTTTATTTGTTTGTTTATGTTTATATTTGTTGGAGGCCTAGAATTACTTTGATGGTGTGGGATTTGCTGGTTATAACTTCATTATCATGAAAACTATATAAGGTGATTCACAGATTCATTAAAAATAAGGTTTCAGTCCAAAAGCAATTCATTTTCTAATAAGATCCATTTTAATTGACACTAAATTTTTAAAAATTTTTCCTTGACAAGTTTGCTTTTAAGGAAATGCAATTAATGAATAGCCCCATTTCTCAAGCAAATAAACTAGGGAATAATTGTTTTCCTGTAACAAAGAACTTGCTACAGTATTCCTTTAGAGAGAAAACACTTCTATCATGTTTAAAATGTAATTAAATTTATATACAACTTTTCACTTTAAAGCATTATTCACATGAACCTTTTCAGAAGCATTTCTCTTAGGTAAAATAATTCATCTGAGCATAGTTTCAATCACCAGGCTTAACAACTACAAGTAAGATCTTCACCCCATTCATGGGGGTGAGGCTATTAAAGATGTTAGCCTGACTTAACTAGAATTGAATTTATTCAGAAATGTAAACATATTTTAAAATTACCATGACATCCACCTACAGCATAACATGTAAGAACATATTTTTCACTTTGTGGTTTGTTTATTATGTGAGCATTTAATGGAAATATATTATGTGAGCTTCTGGAATATAATTTTGAAGGATGGAAAGTTGTTTCCAGTGCTGAGTGGGAGCATGAACTAGAGTACAACTGCATTTGTGATATAATCCTTCATCTTGCCAAAACTTACATTTAATAAATACCTAATTACTTCCCTGTATGGCAGGAAATAGTCTCTTGCAAGTTGACCGAAAAAATGCAGCCAAGAAAAAGGAAAGCTTCTCAAATTTGAGTTTGTTGGCAGAAGACTCATATTTCTCAGTATTTATTTAATCTTAGGTTCGTGGTGGGTGGATAGACTGAACTACTTTGGCGTTGTTAACTGCAGTTGGTTCCTGCACAAGGTCTATAAAATATACTTACTATTGGTGCCAACATTTTTATATACGTGGGCTCATAGTTAAGATAGGGTGAGAAAAGAGATGAACAAACAAGTCCAAATGAAGATTATGTAGAAAAAGTGAACTTTTAAGGTGTGCTCAAAATAAGTAGAATCTGTTTATTAGGGGATATTGAACTATCTATTTTGGCTGTTGACATATATGAAATAAAACTGATCATTGTCAACTCTTCATTTGTATGCATGAATTTAGTGCTCATACAGTTTAGTGCTCATAAATATATAAGAAATGTAAATTGTATTTTTGTTCCTGTAAGAAGTTTTGGGAAATAAATGTTTTAACAGTAAAGCTTTTTATGTCTGGTAATACTTGAACATCATTTGAAATGCTTCATCCTAAAATTAGATTTCCTCATTCTGTGATCAGTTGTTTGTTTTTACTGATTCCCTGAGAGCTGGACATAAAAGTTGAAAAACAACCAAGTGATCTTAACAGATGAAAGACACATATCCACATTCATATATCTGGTCTTCTCTTCTGGCAAAGGTTCACATTTGTTATGAGGCTGGCTGTAATCAATGGCCCTGAGATAATGGGGACCTAAGTATTACTTTTGTGAATTAAAACCTTCATCTGGGCCTCGTGGAGAAGAGTCTCAAAAACTACTACCAGCACCATCTCCACTACCTCTGGTGATGATAATGACTCTCATTCAACCTACATTATCATCTAGACCCTTAACATCAATTCTGATACAGAAACCTGCAAATTGTTTGGTTATTTTTAAGAGATAAGGAAAACAAACTCAGAGAAATGAATTAACATTCTAAAGATATTCAGCTATAAAGTGATAAATCTTCAATTCAGATATTTTCATGACCCTAAGCTCTTTGTATTTTATTATCAGCTCTAATGTCTCCAATATGTGATAATCTAAGAGAAACTAATTGCTTGTTGAAAGTTAATTCTCACTACCTTTTTATCCTGACTTCAGCTATTACATAGAAAGTTCTTCTTAGCATCATATGATTTCCAGGTTTTTAAGTTCACCAAAATATTTATTTTCAAAATATATTGGTGATATGCTTTTCAAGACTATGGTATAATTTTCCCACTCTGACACAAAATAGAAAAATATGATCATATTAAATGTGATCACATCAGATTTCTTACCTCATCATTTGTGAAGACTGTAGATCTTAATATCTACACACAAAAACAGTTTTCTGGAAACTACATAGTTATTTTATTTCCTTCTATAATTGAAAGGTATAAGAGTAGTATTTCTCCATTAAGAAAAATTTAAGGAAATAAACACATATCTATCTTAGACATTGAATTTTGGGATTTATTGATTATATTGTTTAAATTTTATTTCTTCATTCCTTTGTGTTTTCAGTTTTTAATCAATGTTTATCTTGAAAAACTTTTGGTGATGTGCCTCCATTGCTCCTCAGTCATCAGTGTCACTCTTCAAGTAATGCAAATAAGACATTTAAATTTCTATATTCATTATTACTGTCTCATCACAAAAAGTTATAATTAAAATAAGACATAGAAAGTCCAGCACTAAGAAATTACTGATTTTATCATAGTCACCTATTTGAAACAATAAGCATGATAATATATATTAATATAATTGTCTGCTTTCTAAATCAATCTTTTTGAAATTTGAAGGCTGGCATATTCAAGGTAATATAGTCTCTGCTGTTCCTTTATATGTCGGTAAAGAGTGCATGTAATCACTCTCTCTTATGAATTTTTGTGTATACTGGAGTGTGTATAGAAGCCTGGGTTCAAATCTCTATTTTGCCACTTATTAATCCTCTGCACACAAGCACTCTAAACATCAGATTTTAATAATAAAACCAACATTAAAATATCAACTTCATGGCATTGCTATAAGGATGAATTGAAATAAAATAAAAGTTGAATTAAATGAAGTACTATAAGTGAAACTGTTTTATTATTGCAATGCATTATCAAGTATTAGTTATTATTATTATTGTTATCATATCTTTCTGCTTTATCACTTGCTAAACTAATAACAAGATTGAATGGATTCATCGTGACCAGATTTTCTAGTCTTTTTCTTGGGCAATAATCACACCTATTATTCTACATCAGATTCCTGAGATTTAAAAAAAAATCACATAATACTCATTTTTTAAGCTGAAAAAAACAGGAAATCATTACAGGATGTGGGATCATAAAAGCAGTATGCACTGCAAATTCAGCAAAAGATACCACAAAAACTGCTCTCTTCTTTCCTACACATATGCTTGTCCATGCAAGCATGGACACTTATACCTGCATACAAACTGGTGCACATGAGACCCATTAATAGTCTATGCAGGGCCGGCCCGGTGGCTTAGAGGTTAAGTGTGTGCGCTCCGCTACTGGTGGCCCGGGTTCGGATCCCGGGCACGCACCGATGCACTGCTTCTGCAGCCATGCTGAGGCCGTGTCCCACATAGAAGGATGTGCAACAATGACATACAACTATCTACTGGGGCTTTGGGGAAAAAAAAAATGGAGTGGGATTGGCAATAGATATTAGCTCAGAGCCGGTCTTCCTCAGCAAAAAGAGGGGGATTAGCACGGATGTTAGCTCAGGGCTGATCTTCCTCACAAAAAAAGAAAAAAAAGTCTATGCAAACCCTTGCCTGTGAATATTATAAAAGTATATTCATCTAGGTAGGATTGTAGGATTGATTTCAGTCTCACATGGAAGTTAAATTGTAGTTACAAACTTCAAAGGTGTAAGAAATTTCCTTTTAATTTAGTTAAATCCATTTGGTATAATAGATTCCTTGATTCCCCTACCCCCAAATGATTGAAATATACACGCACACACACACAAATACATATATAGTAGTTAGTCAAAAGTCTTTCACTCTCCTTAATTAATGATTGAACTCAGGTTTAAAATAATTACTGTGTAATAAATGAGTATATTTACCTCTGTTTTTCTTTGAAGAATTAGATTTAGTTCATTTACAGCATCTGTGATTTGTTTGGTCTCCACACACCCCAGAACACTGCATATATTTTTAACTTCTTCAATAATATTATCCACATTTTGCTGTAGATGACAAGATTCATATCTTACAGTTTATTGAAATCAAGAGGACACTAATTTATCTTTAAACTACCTCTCTTTCCATGAAGAGTAAATGGAATAAAATGTGATTGTCTGTTCGCATGTAAAAAGAAGATTCTCAAGACTGGTTATCCTGTGGCCTGAGTAACAATTTGCATGGAGTGAGTGCTCAAAAGTAGGACTATTAAGATTATATATATCAACTCTAATTTAACATTATATGAAATAAAATGAGAGAGAGAGAGAGAGGAGAGGGAAAGAGAATGAGAATCAGGCAGTCTGTGATTTCTGCAAAATACTTTGAAAACAAGGCAACTGACAGGAGACCCATGTAGAGTTTCAGAATGCATCTGTTTTTGTAAGCAGTGTGCAGGAGGGCAAAATTATTAAAAATCAGATTCACAGAGTTCAGAGCAAACTTGGGACAACGAAATTTGGTGTTGGCTGTTTGGTAATCATTTGATTGTACTATCCTTGAAGCAGCTGCTGTATTCAAAAAATCACTGATAAGTACACTCTACAGTAATGACCAACTGTTCTTAAAATCAAAATTGCTGACTGCACTTATGATAGTTATACACAGATTTTATGGTCACAGTTCTAAGAGCTTTTCATTAGTCTTTTTATTTCCCAGCTTTCACATGTTCTTAAATTAGCTTTCATTAGAAAGAAAAATCTGCCCTATTTTGACCTTATTCTTTTTCATGTATAACCATTAACTATATTGAGAACTATCTCTTTCTTCTTTAATTCTGTGCTAATCAACCTTTCACTCTATAATATTTTTATGTACTTTTTTAATATCATTCATAATGGTGGCTTTTCAAAACATGTCAGCTGTCACCAGCATCACAGTCATTCCAATGGAGAATTAGAATAGTTTATTTCAAAAGAGGTGGAAAAATATTTTTTCTTTTTTTTTTCACAGAGATATGGATTCACAACACTAAACTATTTTAACTTTACTTATTCCAGATCATCTTCTTAACAGAACATTATCAATACAAAGAGACAAAATTGGTATTATATTAAGGGAACACCATGTTGTGTCTTCCATGGAAAAACAAAACGTTTTAATATGTTGCTAGTACCTCTTATATGTGATTTTATAAACGTTGAAAACTGATGACAAAAACCTAGGAAGAATAGCTAATTAATACTATGAAAGACACAATCAGAATTTCAAAAATATCAACAGACTCGATTAATGAGCTAAAAAGTAAGAAGATGAAATTTAAGTGGGATACATTTTAAGTCTTTCACAGATTAAGAAAATAAAACTACTCAATTATAACATGGGGAAGAAAAACTCATGAGTAATTCATGTGGAGAAGACTCAGTTGTTTTATTTATGTGTGAACTCAATGAGTCAGCATTTTGACATGGCTGCCAAAAGATCTACTTCATTATTAAATTAAATTGAAAGACATGTACTCTCTGTACCCAGAGAGTTAGAGTCCCACCACATTTTCCATGTATATAATCTGAGCTAGAGTTTAGTTCTAAGTACCACATTTGAGACTGGACTTGACAAATTGGACTTTCCCAAAGGAGAGCAACCCAACTATTAATATACTGTTAATATACTTATTCAGAATAGCATAGTAAACTGTATTTCCAGTTCTGCAGTCAGGTTATGTATGTTAAAATCCTGGTTTTGCCCCATTTCTACCTATGATCATTATCAAATTATTTAACTTCCATGGGCCTGAATTCTCTTCTATAAAATTGGAACAATAATAATTACAGAGTTTTTGTAAAGATTAAATAAGATAAAATATGAAAAAGTGCCTAGCAGAGAATAAGGGCTAAATTTTAGTTAATTAGTTCATTTGTAAATAATTAATTTTTATCCACTTGCACAGATTTTTCAGTTTATAAGAGAAATCAGATACTGTACATGCCCAGGTAACTAATAAAATGAAAATTTAAAAATCATAAAAACTATCAGAGAGTTATGTACTAGATGTTATGTTTAGTTTTCATTCATATACTCCAAGTAGATATGTGATGTATGTGAATTTATGGAAATCCATAAAATATTGCTAGTTAAAATGTAAATGCTGGGTTGACTTGGGTCGCTCCATAGCTAATTTACTCCATCTCTTACTCCAGTCTTGCAGTGCTTCTTATCTGATCTATTTATCTCCTTTAATCTACCCCAAAATTCTGAAAGATAAATATTATATTCACTACATTCATGAGTCACTGAGATTGCTAGAATATGTTAAATGAAGTGTTGGCAACCGTAGAATGAACTTGGTGATTAATTAGATGGACAGCCAACAGAAAGAATGGATTTAAAATGATTCCAAAATTCCATACTTGGGAAACCAAAAAGACAGGGTGCCATTAATTACGGCAGGAAACACAGGCAAAATGGGAAGATTTTTGGTGAAATTGTGATGCGTGTATTTTTTGATACATAGAACTTGAGCTGCCAAGCGGATAACCAATATCCCACAGCCTTCAGATATTTGACATGCAATGGGGTTCTAGCTCTAGAAACTGTTGGACTGAGAAAACATAGACGCCCCCCCCCCCCACAGACACAAACATGCACAAGCATGCTCATATAAACACTAGATGAACTATAAGAAAAAACATAAATGCACGGTTTAGCCCCAGACAAAGATAGGATGAATATCTGGGTGACAGAAATTTAAAGAGGGAACTTATAGCCTGAGAGTAGCTTCGACATTGATGAGTCAATGGCCTGGGGGAAATGTCAGACTAGATTTAGGCCATAAGGCTTAGAGATTGGTGTTTACTGCTCACAATGGGACAAGAGCTGAAATTTTAGACCTAACCCAGTTGGTGGAGGTAGGGGAAGGGCTAGAGTTGGAGACGAGATCCCTGAATAAACACCTGACACTGGATGGATTGTCACCTGCAAAAGGTGGGAGAAGAAAAACCATGTCTACTGACCAAGAGAACTTTTGAGGAAGCCTCTCTACCCAGGGGTTCTGAGTGAGGAAAACGGTTACCTGAGAAATTGTGTTATGTGTAGCTGTGGAGTGTTAATTTATACTATCCATAGCAGGAATTTATGCTAAAAATTGTGCCAGAGTATTGTGACTGTTTTGGACCTAGCCAGAAGCAAATGCATTACTGCTGTATAGAAACACTTTTCTAACCCCAAACCATGGAGCTTCCCCCCAAGATATGCACACATGTGCATATGTGCATGCACGTGCACATCTGTAGGGGGTAACACACACATCCTGGTAGGGGGGTAATAATCAGCCTAAAATTTACAAATCCTATGATGGCTTGATCCGCCATATAAGATTCCCTACAGACACAAAACACAATAAGATTAGCACCTGATTTCAAGATATATTAAAGCTAGATTTGGGCATTGTTTTCATAGAGGTGATACCTGGCAAAGAATTTGAATATGATCGTCCAGATAGAGAATGTAGATAAAGAAAAATTGGAAGCTGAGTATCTAACATTTCAGAACATCTAACATTTAGATGATGGAGGAGAAAGTTTGGGTCACAGATGGAGCATACAGAGTGCTGAGACATAAGCTATAAGACTATAGTTTAATGGACATAAAGTAAAGGTAGTTGATGGTACTAGGAAATTTTAGCTTGGAAAAAAAGAAGAAAAAGGAAACATGATAACCATTTTCAAGTATTTGATGTCCTTTCAAGTGAAAAAGGTATTAGATTTAATGTAAGTATCTCTGGAATGATAAATTAGAATAAATGGTTGAAAACTTAGAGACATTCATTTTAGCTCAATATGAGAAAAGTCTTTGTAAAAATTATTTGTTCAAAAATTGAGTAGGCTGCCCTGTCAATCAAGAGTTCCTACACATTACAGGTATGTTATGCAAGCAATCAGGAATGTTTAGAGGAGATTTTTGCATTACATAGGAGTTTAGACTAGACTACTTCTAAATTCTTTCTAACTCTATGACTCTTTGGGTTAATGAAAACTGATAATAATGCTGTGATGTTATTTTATGTGCTATATTCCAAGCTTATTTTAGGAAATATTTGATGTATCATAGACTCTGAAGGAGCAGCATTCTAATACTGTAGATAGTAAGCATACCTTAAAAGTATTTTCAACATTGGAGAAGATTTGTGACAAACTTTTCTCCTCTGCATCTTTCTGGAAAACAAAACAAAACAAAACAAAAACAGCATAAGATTCCCTCCCTCCTTTCATTTAGCTGTGATGGAGACAAAAGTAATATGTGTTTAAATAGCCATGTAACAGCTTGCCATTTTTCAGGTTTTATATAAACCTTAATGAATTTCTATTTATATTTATATACTGAAAATTATCAAATTCAATTAATAAGGTTGGAGACAAATTGAGAATTTAGAATTATTTTCATTCCAGGTTTAGTAGTTATTGCTATTATAAATTGTTCCTTAAAGATTAAAAATAGTCTTTGGAGTTCCATTTCAGCTTAAAATATAGAACTTTGATCCCACTCTAACAATGAAAAATGGCAGATAATATACAAAATCACAATTTTTTCTGACCCCATCAGAGATTTGAGGCCACAAGGTGACCAAATATACTGAATTCCAAAGAGTGATAGGCCCCTCCAAGGAGAGATGGGGCACACAAAGTCTTTGACCTTCGGCAGAGCACAGAAGAAAGAGGTGGCCACAGTACAAGAGGGTAAGAATAAATCAGCTAAAATTTTAACAAATTCTTAAAGGCCAGGTGTGATCTATCATGTCAGTTTGGAATATCTGGGAGTCCAAGACAGGAGGACTGTTTACAATCATTTGCAAGCTCTTTTCCATGGATGCCTACCAGTTGTTCAGGGGGAATATTGAAGGCAGCGCAGGAAGCTGAAGGTCCATTCGGTGGTGCAGTGTGTAGCAGATGATCAGCTATTTCTGCTATATGGCATGAAGCTCTGCCCACTTCTGTGGAGCTTTCTCTCATAAGATTCAAAAGCTTTAAGCTGCTGGTTAATGGTATTAGGAAAGTGATGGTATGAGGAGGGGCAGAGCACCCTCTGTCACCTTGATCCCACGCAAAAAATCTCTTGCTTTTGGGGGAGAGAGAGAGAAAGCGAAACAGTCTGCCTCTGGGGGAAAGGTAGACATAGCTGAGGATCTTTTGCTGACGAGGAAAAAGTAGAAGCAAAAACCTTTTGCTCCTGGGGAAGGGACAGGAGACCCTGTTTTGAGTCCAGGATCCTACATGGATACCAATCAGATGTCAGGTACCACTGGGAAGAGGGGCAGAAAACTCTCTTCTATATAAGACTAACTGCAGATATAACACACAGTTTGGCTGCCATGTGGAGGAGCAGGAATTCTCAGAAAGTTCCCATCCTGAGGCTTAAGAACACAGTCTGCACAAGGCTGTGTTCCATTACAACACAGAACTCACTTTACCCTACTACAAAAACTAGTCTATTTTGAATAATAAACCAGAGCAGAGTACTGCTGGGGGAGAGCCAAAAGTATTGAGAGGGATCGTCTCTGTGGCATGGGCAAGCAGGGACGCTAAGAAAAAAGCTCTGGTACCACAGGCCCCACGTAGGTACAGGTAATAAGAGCTAACCACTGGGGGATTTGAAGCCTGAAGTGCCATGATGATGATAGCAACAACCAAACACAAATAAAGGTCAAATCTCATCTAGATTGTATCAACCCTACATACTCACAGCATCACAGAAGAGCACTGCTCATTTCCAGATATGAATACAATTTGCCTCAGTCTCTACTATTCTTCTCCACATGATGTTTAGCATTCAATAAAAAATTCGGATCCCCACAAAAAAGCAAGATGCAACAACCCATTGTCAGTAGAGGAAAAAATTAACAAACTATATAAATGACCCAGATGTTAGAACAGACAAGAACTTTAAAATAGCTATGATTAACATGCTAGAGGATCTAGCGGAAAGTGTGGACAACATGCATGGACAGACGGGGAATTTTAGCAGAGAGATGGAAACATTATGAAAGAGTCAAATGGAAATGATAGAAATATAAAAATGTGTATGATATTAGAGATGAAGAATTCCTTCAGTGGGCTCAGCAGATTGAACACAGCTAAGGGAAGTATCGATGAAATTGAAGATAGATCAAGAGAATTCTTGTAACTGAAACACAAAGGGAAAGAACAGTAGGGAGAAAAAGCAGAACACAACAGCTAAGAGCTGTCAGACAAAGTCACATATGCAACTGCAGTTCTGGAAAGATGAGAATGAGGCAGACAGATATTTAAAGAAATAATGACCAACATCAAAATTTGTGGGATGCCACTAAAAGTTAGAGGGAAATTTGTGGCTTTAAAATTGAATAGTTCTATGTTAATTAAAAGAAATTGAATTTATAATTAAAATCCTTCCCACAAGGGAAACTCCCAAGGGATGATTTCATTGGTGAATTTTATCAAACATTTAAGGAAGAAATAAAACCAAAACTACTCAAATTCTTTCAGAATACAGAGTGGGAGGGAACACTTCTCAACTTATTTTATAAGGCCAGCATTACTCCAATATCAAAATCAAACCACAACATTACAAGAAAATAAAAATATAGACTGATATCCCTCATAAATATAGGTGCAAATATCCTTTACAAAATGTTAGCCAATTGAAGCCAGAAATATACGGAAAGGATTCTAAATCTTTACAAAGTGTGGTTATTCCAATAATGCAAAGATATTTTTAAAATTTGAAAAGAATAAATGAGAAAAACCATATGCTTATCTGTATAGATACAGAAAAAGCATTTGACAAAAGTCATCACCCATCCATGATATAACTCTTAGCAAACTGGGAATAGAAGGAAACTTCTTCAATTTACTAAAGGGCAACTAACTTCATACCATACTACGTAACTCCAAATAACTTCATACTCAATGGTGAAAGACTGTGACATTCTCCCTAAGATTAACAAGGCAAGGATTCTGTTCTTATCATTTCTAGTAAAATTCTACTGGAGATCAAGGCAAAAGAAATCCATACTGAAATAAAGTAAATCTTTGGTTGCATGATGTTTAGGGTGGTAGGGATTTACTGCAAAGAAGCACTTCAGCATTTTTTGGTGTAATGGAAATATTTTATATCTTCATTTCTGTGGTAGTTACATAGGTATATGCATTTACAAAACTAGTCAAACTATACAGTTGACATGAGTGTATTTTATTTTATATAAATTAAACTTTGAGAAAATTGATTTAATAAGTAAGACATCATAATGAAAGTGAAAAGACAAGCCACCAACTAGCAGAAGCTATTTACAATACACATAACCAAAGGAAGAGTAAATACATTAATAACTCCCAGGAATCTATTTGAAAAAGATAAAGAAATGTAGAAAAATGGACAAATGTTTGAATATGGAAATTATAAAAGATGACAGTTTGATATTATATTTAAAAAGAGTAAAGAATCATGAATTTATTAGCAGTCAGGAATGAAAATTAAAACTGAAATAAGATAGCATTACATAAACCTCATGTAAGCAAAAATTTTAAAAGTTGGACTATACCACATGTTGGTGAAAAAAATGGAGCAATGGGAACTCTCAAATATTGTGAAATATGTACAACCCCATTAGAAAAGTGTTTGGTAATATCTTGTAAGTCTATGACCCTAGGTATAAACCCTCGAAAACCTTTGATAATCGCTCACATGTACATCAACAGTACAACAGATAACTAAGTTGAGATTTACTCATCTAATTGAGTACTATACAGCGATGAAAATAAAAAAAATCAAAACCACATGGAACAAGGTGGATAAATCTCAAAAACAATGTTGAGTGAAAGATACATAGCTCAAAAAGTACATACTGGTTGATTCCATTTAGGTAGACATTAAAAAGGAAACCTAAACCTTATATTGCTAATGGATGCTTTGGTGGTGAAATGGTAAAGAAAAGCTATGAAATACATTTCACCAAAGGATAATTCTAATGTAGAGGAAAAAAGATATGAGGTGGCACATGGGCAGATCCTATGATATTGGCAATATTTTTTTCCTAAACTTATTGTTTAATAAGAATGCCTGCTCTATATTATTATTTCACTTCTATATATATTATTATATGTTCTTCATTACTATATAATTCACTGAACAAATCCCAAATACAATGTTATTTTATTTTTTATATAGATCATGTTATTCCTTTGATAAAACCCTTCAATGATTTGCATCTCACGAGGTATACAAATTCTGTTGGCTGGTGATTATCTTCCTTATTGAAGATCTACTTTCACTTTTTTATTTTTTCTTCTTCAAGTCTGGGAGTGTTCAATACATAATAGATTTGACTTTTAGTAGTTTCAGTATGCCCTTTATTTCTGTTAAGGTACGTTCCAATTCCGCAATTGTGTTTTATTTTCCTTGTGACCTGCCTTTATCACCTTGACTTCTCTTTTGGTGACCTTTCAACTGGTCCTTGTTATCTATTCATTTTATTCTATTTTCTTCTTATGATTTTTTGCTCCTTTCCCACCTCTTCTTATATTCTATTGTGAGTGCAAATCAGTTTTGTGACATTTTTCTTCTGGATCCTACACAGTCCTCTACTTTAGTAATAATATTAAAAATAGTAACTCTAATAGCAATAAAATAACACTTGTACTTATCTTTTCTTGAACACTTTTTATCTTCCAGCCACTATATTATATTAAGCACATTACATCCACTGTTTCATTAATTTTTAAATATATCATTATATTATATTTTATTATCTCCACTCTAGTGATGAATAATATGAACTCTAGGAATGTTGAATAAAAACTTCCATAGTGGCGGACAGTCGGCATATACATCTATCTGACTTTGGAATCTGCTCCTAAATTCTGTTCTTACTGCCACTCTGTTCCAGTTATGTTTGAAATTGGAACTTCTGAAAATTCGACAATAGATCTACTTGTTACTAAGAGAGATTCCGTTCTAAAAAAGCTAAATGTAAAAGATTCCCATATGCTTCCTTTCTTTCTACTTATATATGGAATTTTCAGCCTCATCTAGAGGCTGAATACATTTGGATTTTGGTCTTGGGGAGGGGAAAATGTGAGATAAGTATTATTCTGCCTTCCTCACTGAGTTACCTAAACCTGAATAACAGAAATGCCATATTCTTCTGGTTATCTAATTGGTACAGTCTGAGTCATGGGCTAGATGGTAAAGGATTTGGAGATTTTTAATTTTTTTCAGACCAGGTAGATGTTTCATGAAGCCAAACCACATTTTGTAGCATGAATAGATTTTTCTCAATCCAGATCCATCTTGTCTATAATTAGTTCACCAGTTACTAGATTCTAGTGTGAGTTTGTCATCAGTGGTAGTGATTGTCAACTTTCTCTAAAGGTCCTAATTGGCATTTTAATAATAATTTTGGAGACAATGCATTAGAGGCTGCTGGGAAGAAGCAACTTTGAATCAGGAGTTGAGTCTTTTACCTACGTTGAAATCTGGTTTTACACCGCATTGTTCTGAATATATATCACTCTGTGTACATTATTTATGTGAATATGCTCTCTCTCCAAGATTATCAGCAACTTCAGAGCATGGTTATGACTTCCATGTCTCTTGATTCCAGTGAGTAAATAGTTCAGTGATTTGCATTAAGTAAACATTAAGTAATACCTCAGGGGAAAATTCTTATTCTTCTATTCTTAATTTCTCTGAAATGTTAGAGATGAATACAGAATATAGAATGCATACAGAAAATATTCCTTACCTTTCAGGGTATTAGTGGAATAGAAGAGAGGGAAAAAATGTCCAAAGGAAAAGCTCTATGGAAATGACTTACAAAACTAGCCTTTTAACAAACATAATGTTTAGGATGCCCAATATAATATGTCAAGTCTAAAATATGTTAAATAACCATCACTGAGGAAAGAAAATATTTTGAAATTTAAATTATCTGTATTATTCCATAATATTCATGTCATATTTATTCAGCCTGCTTGTTTGTTATTTTTTCAAATCATGTAATAATCCAAGTTTGAGAAATATAAAAAACATTATTTTTCAAATTGGTCCTATTCTCGCAGAGGGTCAATACTTGATGTAATGCTATTTAATGCACTTGTCAAATGGAAAGTGCAAAATTGTGAATTGATAATATCACAGTCTGTCCTCACTTCTCAGATATTGACTTTTGATGCTTCATGCTTCATTTAAAAAGTTCATTGTTTTGGATGGAGTTCATGTGGAAAATCGCAGACACTGCGGCCTATTTATAAAATAATTCAGATGTGGGTGATAATAACTATTTGCCAGTGTTAATGTAAAGACAGTATTTCTTTGATGTTTTGCCAACTTTTGAGTCATAGTGAAAAAATTCACAATAGTCAACGGTTTCTTTCAAAGCAAAAATGTTAGAGGCTTCATATATGAATAATAAGACCAAATTTCTGTATTTGGAAATTAAGAACTGTTATAGATTCTCAACAATTTGCATGTGTGTGCGTATGTGTGTATCAAAAGACATCTGTGATACATGAGCAGTACTGAGACATTTAGATAATTGAAATTCACCCATAAGTAAGTTATGATAACCTCAAATTATATCTACATATAGTCAAGAGACATAAATGATCTAGAAATGAAGTCTCAATGTGCCCAGGGTACCTGGTAAATTTCAAATGCCACACTAGAAAGAACGACTATCACAAAGATAAAGAATCAAGCTGAAAGAAGTACTAATTATGAAACTTTCATGAGACTTAAAACAATCTAATTTCGAATTCCTTTCACATTCCACATTTTAAACTTCTGGGTTCAGGGCAGGCTCAAGAAAGAAAAATGGAATTAAAGTGAGAAAGGATTACACTTTGGGAAGGAATATGAGTCATGTATTTGTCATCACCATATCTTTAGATATTTATGTGGAATTCACGTATGTTTGATATCTACATCAAGAAATATTCATTATTTTCAGAACAATTTACTGTTCATTAATATTAGGCATAGTTACTTAATATCTGTATTCTTTTATATATATCAGGAGTCAATTATTTATGGAAAAAGAAGTCCTCACTCTAAAAACATTCTCTTAGTTGTACAATTTTATGTAATCATATCATATATTATCTGTGGAAGACTAGTCCTGCCCTAGAAGAACAAAGTGTAAGAAATGATCTACTTAACGGTGACTTGGATGTCCAATTGGTGACTAAATCTCAATAGTCTTGGACTGAATCCATCATTTTCCCCTGCCAAGCTAGCTTCTCCTATCTTCACTATTTTATTTAATTGACATCTCCACGCATTCATTCAGCAGCTAGGAATCTGGAGGTATTTTAGACCCACTGTTCCTTTGTTGCTCACGGTCTTTCACCAAATCATGTAAATTGCACATTTTCACCTGTTGTGAATCTGTCTGCTGCTACTCATCCCTATAGTAGAGTTTTTATTCACGCCCTCCTCATCTCTTTGGGCTAATGAAATGCTCCTCTAATCACCCATCTGTCATTCTACTGCCCTGTATAATGGCTCCATGTCATCATCTGATAAATCAGAAAATCATCACATTGTCCATAAAATGTCCTTAGGATCCTATATAACTTGCCTCTTGTTTGCCCCTTTCATTTGGTCTCTTTCCAGGCTCTCACCTTGAACCCTAATTGTAGCCATTCCAAATTTCATACAGATTCCTAATCACACCAGGTTATTTCCTAACTGCTTCTGTTCATGTTTTTTTGCTGAAAGTTATCTTTACTTCTCACCTTCCTTTACCATGTCCCTTCTTTGGTTGGCGTACTCATTTTTTAACATTCAGATCAAATAAGTAAAATTGATAATCCTCTTTTATGTGTCCTGTACATACACAGGTCTTTCACAGTACCTATGACATTTTATTGCAGACACCTATATACTTGTCAATTTTGCTGTGATAGAATGAAAGCCCCTCAAGTGTAGACCCTCTGCCTTATTCACCTTTATATCTTCAGAAACTTGCAACATTTTAGAAAATAGTAGATGCTTGATAACTGCTTATTAATTGATAGATGAAGTAACAAAAGTTAATACCTTGGTTTTCAATAGATACTTCAGGTGGAAGTCATACTTTTTGATCACTGTTGAGAGGCACTGTCTGGAAAGAAAAACAACACAACTTTGTTTAAAATTGGGTGGGAAAAAGAAAACTTGTGTTACCTTTAGCAGATTTATTACAAGTTCTGTTTTGTCCAAAATTCTATAGCAGGCATGGTTTAAAAAGGATTACTGTTGACATAATTTTAAAAACAATTTCAGATGGGTGCCTTATAAAGTTCGTATAACTTGATCACTACAAACATATTTGAAAACTTTAGAACTCCAAAGAAATCCATGACCAATTAACCAAACCTCTCAAAGACTGTTCATTATATCAAACTACTCTTAATTCAAAATGTAAGTTGCAGAGGGATTCATAAGCAGATGATGGCAAACACTAACATCAAGAAATGTTAAATATGCAAAATCTTGTTGAGAATTGCTTTCAGGATTAATGACCTATATTTATTATAGATGGGGTCGTCTTTGACACCAAACCTCTGTGTTTTTCTCTCCTTTGCTTCTGTTATTGCTCCAGCTCTACCTATGCTTAGGTGGAATACATGTGAGTCAAGCAGAGATTCTTCCGGCTTCACTGTTCAGAATCATTTTCCCGAACATTATTGACTTTTCCCTTCCTATTTGTCATGAAAGCTCCTGAATCGAATTGGATAATGAAACATAAAACACACAAACACAGCATTAAGAACACACCAATGTATTTTACAGTAGCTGCTTCCTCATCCTTTATTAAATCATCACTTTAGTTGGATTCCCTCTAACAGTTCAAAGACAAAATGCGTAGGATGTGTAAAAGTCAATGGAGGTATAGGAAAAGAGTAGCAAAAGATTTTAGAGTGGGAGGGTTTTTGTTATAAAACCTGATGCGAAAACTAAAAGGATTCCCAAGAATGTACCTGCTCCAGCACCTTGCTATTAGGTGTTATATCTATTTATGGAAAAACTCCTAGAACTAAGGAAGGTACGTGATTTGCCCAACTTCTAAGAGAGAGGCAAGTCAGGGAAGAGGGAGACTGAAATCAAAGTTTCTGACGTCTAGTGCTTGATCTTTTAATGACACTGTAAAGTGGTCTGAGGAGGGCAGGCAGAGTGACACTGTGTTTCAGAAAACAAAGTCCTGGGGGTACTGAAGAAACCATGGGCCAACACAGCCATCACAGACCCCCTGCATATTTCACTGGTTTTTTTCCCTCACAGGTATTCACATTGCAAATGACAGCTGCTTGCATCTCTCTTCACTTCCTAGCCCCCCCCACCCTCCGCCCCTGCCAGAGCCTGAGATCCACACCTACAGCCAGCCCAGGCCTCTGTGGCTGCGCTAATGCAAGATGCAAGTCTAGGGCCGCCCGTGGCTTAGCGGTTGGGTGCGCGCACTCTGCTACTGGCGGCCCAGGTTCGGATCCCGGCGCGCACCGACGCACCGCTTCTCCAGCCGTGCTGAGGCCGCGTCCCATACACAGAAACTAGAAGGATGTGCAAGTATGACATACAACTATCTACTGGGGCTTTGGTGGGGAAAAAAGGGGGGAGGATTGGCAATAGATGTTAGCTCAGAGCCGGTCTTCCTCAGCAAAAAGAGGAGGATTAGCATGGATGTTAGCTCAGGGCTGATCTTCCTCATAAGAAAAAAAAAAAAAAAGATGCAAGCCTAGCCCTCATGGCTGACCCCACCACTAGCCCCTCCAAAGTGTATCTGCATGCTGTTAACCTGACATTCATCACTAGCCTCCACTGCCATGTACACATCTATGGTGAGATACGGAAGCTATGGAAGTGTACACTGACTGCCAAAGCCCCTACAGCTGTGTGTGGGCCCAGATTCAGCCCTATCTCTTGTCACTGGCCTGCACCACAGGGCTCACCTGCAGCTAACCCCCAAGCCTTGCACCTGCACACCCTTGGCCTGACTCCTATCACTGGCCTCCATTGCCATGCACATGCCCATGGGGAAACACTGCAGCCACAAGAGTGCTAACCAGCAGCCAGAGCCCCTGGAGCTGCTCGTGGGCTCAGCTTCAGCCCTGTTTCCTGTCACTGGTCTGCACTGTTGGGCTTGCTTGTAACTAGCTCCTCCAGCTGTGCACCTGCTCCTGACTGGCCTGACTCCCATAACAGCCTCCACTGCTATACGCATGACCAAGGCAAGACCCTGCAGCCACAGGAGAGCATGCTGACAACCAGGGCCCCCATAGCTGCCAGTGCATCTGTAGCGAGTCCTAGTCCTTGCTGCTGGCTGTGTACCTGCACTATGTCTGTGTCTGCAACCAGCCCCTACCACTACACAAGTACCTGCAGCTGGCCTCCACAGCTATGTTTGTGCATATCACCAGATCTGGCAACAACTGCTGCTTGCCCTGGTCCCTAGATGCTGGACCTGGAGGCACCACTAAGGATGACAACAGCCCTTGAAGCCACTGCAGCACTTGCCAAGGACCACCACAGTTGTTGATGCCGTGGATTCCAGCAGCCTGAGCTGAGAAATTATACCCCCAGATCTGGAGCCACCACAAGACCCTGCACTTGGTGACCTGCACCACTAGACCTAGGGTCATAGCATGCTCCAGCTCACCCCCACCTAGAGGTGAAGGTCTTTTCATACTGAAATTAGCATATAAAATCTGGAAGAAGTGGCTATTTCTTCCTACGCAGAGGCACACAAGGCTACAGGGATCGTGAAAAATCAGGGAAATGTGACACCACCAAAGGAACACAGTAAACTTTAGCAACTAACCCCAAAGAAATGAAAAAACATGAATTACCTGACAATAAATTCAAAATAATTGTTTTAAAGAGGCTCAGAGAACTACAAGAGAACACAGAAAAACCATTTAACAAAATCAGGAAAACAGTTCAAGAACAAAATGAGAAATTCAACAGATAGAAAACATAAAAACCAAACAAATTTTGGAGCTAAAGAATACAATGTCTGAACTGAAGAATTCGATAGAGAGCTTCAACAGAAGACAGAACCAAACAAAAGAAAGAATCAGTAAACTCAAAGATATGTTATTTGAAATTACCCAATCATGGGAGCAAAAAGAAAAAAGAATGAAAAGGAATGAAGAAAGCCTATGGGACTTATGGGACACCATCAAGAGAAGCAACGTATGCATCATTGGAGTCCCAGAAGGAGAAGACAGTGAGAAAGGAGCAGAAAACTTATTTAAAGAAATAATGGCTCAGAACTTCCCAAATGTGGGGAGAGATTTGGACATCCAGGTTCATGAAGTAATAGGTTACCCCATAATTTCAATCCAAAATGATCTTCTCCAAGACATATTATAATAAAACTGTCTAAAGTCAAAGACAAAGAGAGAATTTTAAAAGCACCAAGAGAGAAAAAATTTTCTCATAAAAGAGAACCACCATAAGGCTATCAGCAGACTTCTTAGCAGAAACCCTACCGACTAGGAGAGAGTAGGGTAATATATTTAGGGTGCTGAAAGAAAAAAACCTGCCAATCAAGAATACTTTACCCAGCAAATACTTAAGAAATGAAAGTGAGATAAAGACTTTCTCAAACAAACAAAAACTGAGGGAATTCTTCACGACTAGGTCTGCCTTAAAAGAGATGCTGAAAGGAGTTCTTCAAGCTGAAATGAAAAGATGCTAATTAGTAACATGAAAACATATGAAAACATACAACACACTGGTAAAGGTAAGTTAAGTAGTCAGGTTCAGAATACTCTAATACTACAATATGGTAGTGTGTTAACCACTTAACTTTAGTATAAAGATTAAAGGAAAAAAGTATTAAAAATAACTATAGCTGCAGTAATTTGCTAATGGTTACACAATAAAAAGAGCTGTAAATTCTGACATCAAAAACATAAAATATAGGGGGAAAGAGTAGAGCTTTTGTATGCAAATAAGGTTGTTATCAGCATAAAATAGACTGTTATATCTATGAGATGTTTTAAGTAAGCCTTAGAGTAACCACAAAGCAAAAACCTGTAGTAGATACTCAAAAGATAAAGAGAAGGGAATCAAAGTGTACTACTATGGAAAATCGTTAATTCACAAACAAAGACAGCAAGAGAGGAAAAAAGGAATAAAGGAACTATAAAACGGCCAGAAAACAATAAACAAGATGGCAATAGTAAGTCCTTAGCTCTCAATAATTACTTTAAATGTAAATGGATTAAATTTTCCAGTCAAAAGGCAAAGAGTGGCTGAATGGAAAAAAAAAAAACAAGACCCAACAATACACTGCCTACAAGAGACTCACTTCAGCTTCAAGGACACACATAGGTTCAAAGTGAAGGGATGGAAAATCATAATCCATGCATATGGAAACCAAAAGAGAGCAAAGGTAGCTATACTTGTATTAAACAAAATAGCCTTTAAGTCAAAAGTTGTTACAAGAGACAAAGGAGAATCAAAAGAGACTACTATGGAGGATGGCCCAGTGGTGTGGTGGTTAAGTTAGTGTGCTCCACTTCAACAGCCCAGGGTTTGCAGGTTTGGATCCTGGGCCTGGACCTACACACTACTTATCAAGCCATGCTGTAGCAGGCGTCCCACATATAAAGTAGAGGAAGATGGGAATGGATGTTAGCCCAGGGCCAATCTTCTTCAGCAAAAAGAGGAGGATTAGCAATAGATGTTAGCTCAGGGCTAATCTTCCTCACATACACACACACACACACACACACACACACACACAAGAGACTGCTATGAACAATTACATGCCAAAAAATTGAACAAGTTAGAAGAAATGGATAAATTCCTAGAAACATACGACCTACCAAGACTGAATAAGGAAGAAATAGAAAATCTGAATAGACCAATAACAAGTAAGGAGATTGGATCAGTAAACAAAAACTTCCCAACAAAGAAAAGTCCAGGAGCAGATGGCTTCATGGGTGAATCCTACCAAACATTTAAAGAATTAATGCCAATTTTTCTCATACTCTTTCAAAAACTTGAAGACGAGGGAACATTTCCAAACTCATTATATGAGGCCAGAATTACTCTGATACCAAAGCCAGATAAGGATACTACAAGAAAAGAAAACTACAGGGCAATATATTTGATGATTATAGATGCAAAAATTCTCAATAAAATACTTGCAAACCAAATTCAGCAGCACATTAAAAGGATCATACACCATGACTAAGAGGAATTTATCCTTGGAATGCAAGGATGGTTCAACATACACGATTCAATAAATGTGACACACCACATTAATGGAATGAAAGACAAAAATCATATGATCTTCTCAATAGATGCAGAAAAAGCATTTGACAAAATTAAACTTTCTTTCATTGTAAAAACTTTTAACAAATTGGGTATAGAAGGAATACACCTCAACATAATAAAGGCCATATATGACCTTTATATGCATCATACTCAATGGTGAGAGGTTGAAAGCTCTTTCTCTAAGATCAGGAACAAGACAAGGGTGCCCAACCCCATAACTGCTATTCAACATAGTAGTAGAAGTCCTAGCAATAGCAATTAGTCAAGAAAATGAAAGGCATCCAAATTGGAAAGGAAGAAGTAAAACTGTCTGTTTGCTAATGATATGATCTTGTATATAGAAAATCCTAAAGACTCCACCAAAATACTATTAAAACTAATAAACAAATTCAGTAAAACTTCAAGATACAAGATCAATATACAAAAATCAGTTGCATTTCTGTATACTAACAATAAATGATATGAAAAATAAAGAAAAATTCTAATGACATTTTTCACAGAAATAAAAAAGCCAATCCTAAGATTAATGTGGAACCACAAAGACCCTGAATAGCCAAAGCAATCTTGAGAGAGAACAAAGCTGGAGGCATCACACTTCCTGATTACAAACTATATTATAAAGCTTTAGTAATCAAAACATTATGATACTGGTATAAAAACAGACATAGACAAATGGAACAAAATTGAGAGCCCAGAGATAAATCTACACATATATGGTCAAGTAATATTTGACAAAGGAGCCAAGAATATCAATGGGGAAAGGGTAGTCTCTTCAATAAATAGTGTTGGGTTAACCGTATAGTCTCATGCAAAAGAATGCAATTTGGCCCCCATATGAAACTAGTCACAAAAATGAACTCAAAATGGATTAAGGGCTTACACATAAGACCTGAAACCGGTAAAGTCTTAGAGGAAAACATAGGAAAAAAGCCTCTCTTGACATTGGTTTTTGTGGTGATTTTTGGGATACAATACCCACAGCATAAGCAACAAAAGCCAAAATCAACAAGTGAGACTATATCAAACTAAAAGGCTTCTGCACAGCAAAGGAAACAATGAAAAAAATGAAAAGGCAACCTACCAATGGGAGAAAATATTTGCAAATCATATATCTGATGAGGGGTTAATATCTAAAATACATAAGGAACTCATACAACTCAATAATGAAAAAACAATTAAAAAATGTTTAAAAATGGGCAATGGACTTGAATAGACGTTTCTCCTAAGAATACCTACAAATGGCCAACAAGTACATGAATAACAAGTACATGAACAACATCACTAATCATCAGGGAGATGCAAATCATCAGGGAGATGCAAACCACAATGAGATATCACCTCACACCTGTTAGAATGGCTATTATCAAAAAGACAGGAGACAACAAATGCTGGTTAGGATACGGAGAAAGGGAACTCTGGTGCACTATTGGTGGGAATGCAAATTGGTGTAGCCACTATGGAAAACAATATGGAGGTTCCTCAAAAAATTAAAAATAGAATTACCATATGATTCAGCAATCCCACTTCTAGTATGTATTCAAAGGAAATGAAATCATTACCTCGAAGAGATATCTCCTTTTCCAAGTTCACTGCAGCATTCTTCACTATAGCCAAGACATGGAAACAACCTAAGTGTTCATCAATGGATGAATGGATAAAGAAAATGTGGTGTATATATATATGTGTGTGTGTGTATATATATAAATATATATATATATAATGGAATGTTATTCACCCATAAAAAGAAGTAAATCGTCTTATTTGCAACAACATTGATGGACCTTGAGGGCATTATGCTAAGTGAAATAAGTCAGAGAAAGAAAGACAAATACCATATGTGAAATCTAAAAACACAGAACTCATAGCAGCAGAGAACAGATTGGTGGTTGCCTGGGGCTGAGGAGTGGGGGAAATGAGGAGATGCTGGTCAAAGGATACAAACTTTCAATTATAAGATAAATAAGCTCCAGGGATCTAAGGTACAGCGTGGTGACTATAGTTAACAATACTGTATTGTATACTTGAAACTTGCCATGAGAGTAGAGTTTTAATGTTCTCACCATAACAACAACAAAATGGTAATTATGTGAGTGAAGGCAGTGTTAACTAACCTTATTGCGGTTAACATGTTGCAATATATACATTTATCAAATCATCACACTGTACACCTTAAGCTTACACAATGTTATATATCAATTATCTATCAATTATACCTCAATAAAGCTGGGGAAAAAAAGAAAACAAAACAAAATCTACAGTGGCCTTTATGAGGTTGAAAATGTACCTGTGCTAGATAACATTTGAGAAAGATTAGGGTGGGGGCAGAATACAACTGAAGTGGAACTGCACTGATTAAGAGTTAGATGCTTGGTTTTAGCCGTGGCTGTGGCATTAAATATCTGTATGATGCTTGATGTCTTTTCCAACTTTCTTTAATTTCCTTACCAGAGGAGAAGCAGCACTGGGAATTGGAGTTTCCCCAGATTGTAGTCCACTGCCCTGGGGTTGTAGGGAAGGGGTGGGGGCGTTAGCTTTTGAGGTTACTCTGCCCCTG
The DNA here is from genome assembly GCF_057802395.1 of Ceratotherium simum simum. Lineage (NCBI taxonomy): Eukaryota > Metazoa > Chordata > Mammalia > Perissodactyla > Rhinocerotidae > Ceratotherium > Ceratotherium simum. The sequence goes on from NC_141916.1 coordinate 42,692,952, forward strand.
CCGAGATTCCTCTTGCTCTTCACGGCAGCAGAGCTTTCGCTTTGCCCTGATTTAACCCTGTGGACACCTGTACTGCACAACTGTCAAGGCCACCGGACTTCTGTGGGGGGCAGGCAATGGCAGGGTGAGACAGGAACAGAATAAAAACTGCCTTGGTCTAACCACCTTTTCCCAGCCTCCACTTGTCTCTCTGTGCCTCAGGTAGCAGCCGCTTACTAGTCACGACCCTCCACCAAACCAGTGCAAACAGCTCTTTGTGTTGCAGGGATTTTCCACTTTTTAAAGAATTTGTCCGATTTGATGTCTCTCTCTACAGTTTTTTGGATGAATTTATTTTGGAACAAGGAAACTACGGTCTTTGTTTGTATACCATTTTGATGAGAACCTATACTTGATCCATGTAATTAGCTATAAAATAAAAATTTGGATTAGGTTATATTGAAAGTCCTTTCTAGTCCCACCTATTCTATGATTTTATGGTGTGAATATTTTTGATGAAAGAAAGCGAGTCACACATGCAAAGACACAATAGTTTAATATAGAATAATAGTTTAATAAAGAAAAAGCCTCGCAAATTTCAGACAGATCTGATTTCAGTCCTGCCACTAATGAACTGAGTGGCATAGGCAAGTTATTAAAGCGTCCAGAGCTTTGGTTTCCTTGATTCTGAAGTAAGATAATATGTGTTATCACAGCGTTGTAGGGAGAATTAAATGAGATAATGTTTGCAAAATGTATAAGAGCTCCATGAAGTGATAGCTATTATTAATAGTCATTAAAAACAATTTTAACGCATCTCATATTTTTATATCAGGCTTTGCTTTAGGGATTTATGACATATAACTCCCACACCCCATTTTTGCTCATTCAGCTCAGAACAACTTTAATTTCAGATAAACCCATACTATAGCATTGATATCTTCTCCCAGGTTAGCTTCTTGATAGGTCTATTCTTTCAAATAACGCCTGCATACATTTAGATATCAGAATCAATTAGGATATGTTCATTTGCTTCACTCGAAAGTTTTCCAGTTTGAATTCACACTCCTCTCTTTATGATATACCAATTATTGTCAAGGAATTCCAGCAAGGAATTTAAAGCAGGAGATGGTGACTTTCAAAATATGGAAATTCAGTTATACAAAGAGCTTAGTGACACATGCACACTCAAATTCACAAAATGAATGAGAAAAAAAAAATCCTTGAAAATGTAATAACTGGTAGCAGAGATATTTTAAAATGAATGTTAGATTATTCTGGAAAGTGTTAGTTAGCAGCTCTCCAAACGTATCTGAATAGCTGTGAAGAATAGATAATTATTAACAGAATTTGCCAAAGGGAGATATCTATTAAAAGTACAATAGCTTCCACGATACTAGTGAAAGGACAGTTTTTACAATCAACAGAAAAATATTGTGATTTGGCACTTGAGAACTCAGTCAGAAAGTACTCTTGGAACGGAAATAAAATGTCTTACCTGGATACTTTCCAAATATGCATAAATTCTAGAAGTTGGTTCAGATAAAACTGACTGTGGTCATCTTCATGCTGCAGACAGCAGAATATATTAATATTTATAGAGTGAATAGGAATGAATACCAGATAAAAATAGGTCTGTAACTTCCTGCTGTCATTTTATTCACCTCTTTTGATAACCCTCATACATCATTTTAATACTTTGTTTTAAAGACTTTACAAGGCTCTCCTTAACCATATAAGCATTCTTTTCAAAAGTGAAACAGAAAGATGAACTGCGGTTGAGGATAAACCTCAAGGACGGTTGAAAAACATCCTTGCATCACCAAAATCAAGCAGTAATTTCTCCTGGCAGGAAGGCAGTTTTTCAAACACCGGTTCTCCCACCTACGTGCACATTTTCTTTACATTTAGGCCACAGATGCCATGGCAGTATAAGACTTGACAGTTTGCCAGGTTGGCTGGCAGACACAGAATGAATTCCTCCATTTTTCAGCTTTACCACATCTTGTCACCAAGATGTCAGTGTAAGAGAACTTTCCATCTCGTGAACATTAAATTGTGCTAATGAATGACAACTACTGATAGGTATAAATTCCAGGGGTTATTGGGTGGCATTGTGTTTTCTCCCAAGTTGAGCAGGAACTACTCAAAATATCAGTCCTATGGTCCATATTTACACACACACACACACACACATTTTCTCACATCTTAACTCCTTTATTAGCTCTCTGCAACAGGCATTCATGAATACCCCATGCAAGTCTGCAGAGAATGCAACGTACTTCAGCATAATTGCACTATTTCACTGCACAGTGGCGTTCAGTTTGAGAGCTGAGTCCCTTAATGCCTGGGGTGCTTGTAACCTTGTATGTCAGTACACACACAATCTATTTTTAAAACTTCCTATTAGAGTTTGACAGAACACATCAGAAGGAAAACCCTTATATGGCTTAAGGTTAAAGGTAAATTAATTTTTATATTGAGTTGTTTTGTGAGGAAGAAGAAGGAAGCTAAGTTACATGGAGAGAATAAGGTCATCACTAAAGTCACGCTATTATAAGTACTCCAGTCATCACTGGAGTACACGCTATTAAAAAGAAACACTGTAGAAATGATAAGGAACTTGAAAACATGAGACCTACTTTCTAGGAACGTACATCTAGAGTCACTGGGATGACTAGATCGGAAAGTGTGATAGTGGTAAGACAATTTTTTTCTGCGACAGAGAAAGCTAAACTTTAGGCATGGAAAACACAGTAAAAGGAAAGGGAAGATAAAAAGTGAAAACCAGAGCCAAAAAAGAGATAGTAAGATTTGAACTGCAATATTTGGCCCTTGCCTTCTTTCAGAAGTTAAAGCCAAAGCAAGCATATACGTAATGTGACTTATTTGCATCTTTCTGCACAGCATAATCGTATTCATTTTAAAACCACTTTACTTGGCTTCCAGATATGCTTTTTAGGGGAAAATTGGCCTTTGTCATATTGTCGCTTACAAGAAAAATTTTTCACAATGGAATACTACTCAGCCATAAGAAATGACGAAATCCAGCCATTTGTGACAACATGGATGGACATTGAGGGTATAATGCAAAGTGAAATAAGTCAGAGGGAGAAGGCCAAATACCGTATGATTTCCTTCATTAAGTAGTAGATAATAACAACAATAAACAAACACATAGGGACAGAGATTGGATTGGTGGTTACCAGAGGGGAAGGGGGGAGGGAGGAGGGTGAAAGGGATAATTCGGTACATGTGTGTGGTGATGGGTTGTAATTAGTATTTTGGTGGTGAACATGATGTAGTCCATGCAGAAATAGAAGTACAATGATGTACACCTGAAATTTTTGCAATGTTATAAACCAATGTTACTGCAATAAACAAAAAATTAAAAAAAAAAAAAAAAGGATTTCAAAAGGTTGGAGGAAAGGTTGAGCAGTTTCCATGGAATATATTGTGCACTTTACTTTTATCCAAAGCTGAAGGCTGTACCTGGGTCTATAGGAAAAAGTTAAGGTGTTTTTTTCTTTTTTTCATACAAAAATCCATCGCTGTGAGTGTTCTATGAATGATTTTTTGAGCTAGAAAGAAATCTTGATTTTGTGATTAATATCTACAGTGTTGGCAATACTTTGATCAAGTTTGAGAGAGATAAAGAGGGAAAAAATTTTTTTAAAAAAGACTCAGTCATTGATACTTAAAAATTTTGAAATCTGAGATGATTTCTAAAGACTGACAACCTGTTTGATGAATAATCTTATGAGATAAGAACTAAATTACCATATATCAGTATAATCAAGCAAGTTTAAAATACGAAAGTCATCTAAGATGAATTGAGCTTTGCAATGCCTTTTACAATTAGAAAACTCTAAAGTATCTACTGAAAGGCAATGGTGTCAACAAATTTAATAGAATGATAATAATCATTATATTCCTAGTATTATATAAAAAGAATATTATCAAGCCAATTTTATGTTGTTTTACTAGAAAGAAAATATAATTATTCATAAATGTTTAGCTTACAGCTAAAATTATGAAAATCACAGAGAATTTTGACACTACTTTAAACAGTAGAATCAAGAGAGGAAAACATTCACTATCTTCTTGTCATATATGTATAAAAGAAAAACAAATCAAGGGTCAATTATTTTAAATATAGCAGTTCAGATCATGAAGAATGGTCACAAGTTGATAAACTGTCTCAGTTATATTAAATTGATCAATATGGCATACCTATTCCAGAAAGATTTTATAGAACTTATTTTAAAAACAAGTCAATTACCTTTTTATTTTTTATTTTCTTATCAAATATAGGGTTTGCAATTGAAATTATAATTTAACCTACTCTATGGGTATTAAAAGTTTACAACAAAAATTGTGATATATCAGACCGCAACATACATATTATTTCGATATAATATACCAGTGTCCATCTTGCAATATTTTTAACATCATGAGTAAATTTTTGAACTGTTTCCACTAATGTTAATAAAGTTCTAGAGTTTTTAATAGTAAAAGACTAAAACATCATATAGTCTAACACCCTAATATTTTTGCTCTTGGGCTATTGTGAATTAATACAAGTGAAGCATTAATAACAGTTACTGGCACCTAATATATACTTAATATGGCTAATTATCATTGAATACCTATCATGTCCCAGACTTTGGGGTATGTGGATATAGCCGTGGAAAACAAAACAAAACAAAATAATGGAAAAAATATACAAAGCTAGCATTTTGACCAACTGCTCTGAAACTCACATCTAAAACTTTTGTGTGTGGCCCCAAAATTCTAAGCATATTTGTCATATAAATTGGTAGCATATGGCATGGGCTGTGGAGACTCACTGACTGGACTCAAATCCAAGCTCCTCTGCTTCCTAGTTTTATGAATATGATCTGGGGAATGTCATGGAGCTCCCTGTGATTCAATGTCCTTATCTTTAACAGTATTTGCCACATAAAATTGCTGTGAAGATTAAATGTGATAGAAACGTTAAAGTTCTAGACATAAAATATATGCTCGATATATACTATATCAGAGTAGTGGAGTTATATGGATTTAAGAATAAACCTTAATTTACATGAAAGTGAAATGTTAGTGATTAGTGAATTGCTACCAAGGAGATGTTATTTTCTTTTAGGAATGTGCTACTTCTAAACAAGAGTAGAAATTAAAATCATACATTTTCACTTCTTCCCCTGTGTTGAAATGAAACATGATGATTTCAATTTTTTCGTCAACGTTGAGGACAATTTGAAGACTCTTAGGTTTACTAATATTGAGGGTATTAGTTGTACTTTATAATATTTCTTTGCAGAGATTTCAGATGCATAGCCTGGAGCTGTCAACACTGGCTGAGTTGGGTACCAGTTCCAAAAGGTATTTCTAAACAACTCTCTTTTGGCCTCATTATGTTATCTTCCACATAAATATGTTGCAACCTAGTGCAGCAGCTGACAGCTTTTTATGATGAAACGCCTCAGACTAGAAAAAAAGAATCCTGCACTGGAAATCTGTTATCTGATGTAAATGACAGGGTGATGGGATTTTTGCTTAAAGCTGGTAATTGGAAGTTTCTACAGATAAAAATTGCCAAAATAGCAAAGTTCACTGCATACTGTGCAATTTGGGTTTGAAGTAACTCAAGACATCATACAGGGAATAAAATTCATATCTAACAGCATCAAACTGTGTCATTAAAGCACAGTAATCCCTTTCTAGGTAGTTTTATTATATATATTATGAATATTAATCTGTCCTGATTAAACTGTGTTGATATCAACATAAACAGTCTTCAAATAGAACAAGAGTTGTGTTATTTTCCTTCCTTCAACGGTTTCCTCTTCACATTTTCTATTCCATTCACTTCCTAGTGGATTCATGGATAGTACGAATATGATAACCTTAATAAGCTTCTCATAAATGGTTTTTCCAAGAGACCAATTCATTTGTTACTATACTGAGGTTGCAGTAAGGCGTACATGTAATTGCTTCAGTCCAAATTGTTAACAGGCATTTAGATAAATATTTCATTATGTTTCAATAAATATACTCAAATGAACTTGTATTCATTAAGCCATGTAATTCCAAATTGGCAACTATCTATAAAGATGGGAATCTTGTCCTTAAAATGATCAGTTTGCTAACTGAAACCAGTTCTAAGAAAGTCTTACCTTTCGAGATAACTTTCCTGGAGCTTCCCTGTTATTCTGCAGATTAAGTTGAATAACAGATTTATCTTTCTGAAATATTTTGTGGCTCCCCAAAGAGTGATCACTGAAGGAGAGAAAAAGTGAACACAATTATTTCCCCTCATAGTACCCCCAAGGGTAAATTTTCCTGACTTTGCTTCCGTTTATTTTTGCAACTTAGTCTGGTAAAAGTTTTATATATATCCCTCATTATATATATATATATCCTCATTATATTCAGTTTTAAATGACAAGATATTACAATTATTTTCAAACGCATTAAATTAGAATATTATTAGATACGTTTAGAATGGACATAAGAAATTTTAATAAAGAATACTTTACATATTCAAAGTTAGTTTTATCCGGCCATCTCAAAGCTAAGGACAACATGCTTCTGGGAGGTCTAATTGATGCCACAAAATGTATGTGCAGGCCACTGTATTAAAAGCAGTGTGATAGAAATGTCGTAGGCTTTAGAGACAGATTTATTAGCTCCATGACCTTAGGCAAGCCAATTAAACTATCTGAAATTCAATATTTTCCTTTTTAGAGTTGTGACATTAATGTCTACGCCAAAGTGTTGACAAGCAGATTAAACACAAAAAAATATGCCTACATATTTCAGAAATTTCTAATGATGTAACTATATTTTCTTTCCTTCCGTCCTTCCTTCTTTCCTTCCTTCCTTCCTTCCTTCCTTCCTTCCTTCCTTCCTTCCTTCCTTCCTTCCTTCCTTCCTTCCCTTCTTCTCTCTCTCTCTGTAAATATTTGCTAGTCACAAATTAAGTGATGAACACAGTGAATTACTGATTTACAGCCTATTGTTCTAAATATAATCATTACATTTATTTTAAATTAAACGCTTTTACTATATGATCGCCTTTATAGCTTTAAATTTTGATATCTGTAGTGACTCTGAGATGTCATTAAAAAAGATGAAATATGTAAATATACTTTAAGGATCTTGGTTAAATACATGAAAGACTTCAGGCAAAAAAAAAAAACCCTTATATTAAAAATTGGGGGCCTTAAGGTGATATATTCACTTATCTGGAAAATGCATTAAGTATTTGGGACCACCTATTCCCAATAATGTGAGACAAATAGAGCATTACTCTGTTGATAACTGCTAAGTTCTCTGTAAATCTTTTTATTTTGACAATTGCTATTTTTAAAGAAAACCCAACACCTATCCACTCGCCAAAATGGTGAATGTTAGTATTCACATGTGTTCCGTAACCCATTCCCATTCCTCCTATTAGTCTAACCTAGATTCCTGTCTCGTTGCTATTCATAGGGCTCTTACATTGTTCCTTGAGTTATTTCTACCGCTGGTCTAGACATAAGGCATGGCCTGTGTATTCGCTGAGTTCTTGGGCTCGTAGATTCCTGCCTTCCTCCCAGGGCCATTCGCATATTCTATTACATATGCTTCAGTTCCTGTCCTTTTACCTCCCCAACCCCAACTCCTCTTTCCACACTTCTGTTCTGTTTTCCTGTTCCTATTCTGGGAACCAATTTAAGGGTAATGACCCCCCTTGCTCTCAAAGCTTCCTTTTCTCAGTGTGTTGAAGTCTGGACCCTGGACCCCAATCCAGTGAATTCAGCCTCAGATGTGGCTACTGCTTTCTTGAACTGACTTTATTTCACCCACTTGTATGTATACCCCTTACTAGGGTTGCCAGATAAAATAGAAAATGGCCAGTATATGAATTTCAGATAACAATGAATAAAATATTTTGTAGAGGTATGTCTCATGTCATATTTGATACACACTTAGACTAAAAAAATTGAGTTTTTTTCTTTTTTGTGAGGAGATCAGCCCTGTGCTAACATCTGCCAATCCTCCTGTTTTTTTGCTGAGGAAGATTGGCCCTGGGCTAACATCCATGCCCATCTTCCTCCACTATATATGGGACACCACCACAGCATGGCTTGACAAGCGGTGCGTCGGTGCGCGCCCGGGATCCGAACCGGCGAACCCCAGGCTGCCGCAGCGGAGTGCACGCACTTAACCGCTTGCGCCACCAGGCCGGCCCTGAGTTTTGTTTAAAATTCAGATTTTACTGAAGATCCTAGATTTTTATTGGCTATATCTGCCAGTTCTACCCCTTTCTAAAAGTAGGTCCTAGTTCTTCCCTTATCTTTGCCACACTGTGTGTTCCTGTATGGTGGGATCTGGGTAATTATCAGATTTGGAGTGATTATGAGATTTTTGAAAGGATTTTTTCCCCTATAATTTTTCTCTTTTTTAAAAAAAGTTACATTACAGGGATATATTCTCACGGAAAATATTTGAATTGTCCTAAACTATTCAAAACAGATAAAAATTCTCCCCTTTCTCTGTTTCCAGAATAACAATTACCAAGAGTTCATTGCACTTTTTGTGTCGGCTGAAATAAATGGCCAAGCACACATATAGTTCTGTTAAAAATGAGATTATTTTATTTTAGCAGTGTCTCTAGCCTATAGCTAAATTTCTTTTAACTCATTTCCTGAGACTTTGTCTTTTAGTCAGAAAATTTAAACTATTCCTCTCATAGCAATGCCTTCTGCTATGCTATTCTAGGCTTATATTAACCATATATATATATTTTTTATTTCTTTTTCTTTACTTGTTGGGGTCGTTTGCATCTTCTTTGAGTCTCTTCTTTCTCTATTTATCTTTAGAGTCTTGGGAGACGTAAACGTATTTTTAATCTTTCAGTGGTTACCTAATTTATTAATAAAATGTATCATAAATCTTTTCCGTTATAACCTCAATTTAATCACTATTTATACCACACTCTCAAATAAAACTTAGAGCCTACTATGACTTCAATTCAGTTCTCTCCCTTTGCCCTACAGTTGCTCAAGTAGAGATCATTTCAAATTTTAGTTCTAGATTCTGTTATCACTCACCTGGTGAAATCAAGAAAAGTAGTAGGTCAGTTGATCAAAAAAGTTAAAAGATACAAATTATAAAAAAGACAGCTATCTTAAAACATTTTATTTTTAAACTAAAAATGTTTAAATAGCCTCTCAATAGCCAAAGTTTTGGTATTAGAATAAAGAAAGCCTTTAATATAGGATGAAAGGTCTGTTCATTACAATTTTGTGTCTTCTTTCTGGCATAAACCAAACCTATAAATAATTATCTCTAATTTCCAGTTCCATTTCTTTGATAAAGAGCACATACTTGGACTAAAGGGACAACCTGAATGGAGAATTGGTTTAAGTTATTATAATTATTGTTCTAATCTTTTAAAGTTGTTTCTTCCACATTTAATTCAGCAGTAATAGTTTTTAATGATTCCTCTTTATTAATTATCTTTAAAGAATTCAACTTAAATTTTTTCATAGCAACACTAACTTTCTGTTTAGCTCTTTATACTTATTTCCTCAATCTATCTAAAATGCATTTGTTGAGTAGAGTGATATACAGCTCCAATTTTAGACATTTTTCCAACATAATAGCAGCTTCCCCAAACATCCCCCCTTAATGAGGACATCTTTTCATCTCTGACCTATTACATTTACCACATGATCAATTTTCATAAATATCCAATCTGTTTCCGGACTCTAAATATTCCATTAATCCATACATCTATTCCTGTGCCAATACTAAATTGCTTCACTTATTTAATTTTATAGCATATTTTGAAGTGTGGAAATGAGTGGAAGTCACCATTTTTAAAAATTTTATTATCTTTTTTGCACAGTTTCTCTTCCAGAACAATTTTAGAATTAGTTGCCAATGTTCAGGAGAAAATGTTAATATAGTGTTGATTTATACTTTATTTATGGAATTACAAAAGAAAAGTTGGTATTATTTTTTTTTTTTTTTTTTTTTTTGGTCAGGAAGATCAGCCCTGAGCTAACATCCAATGCCAATCCTCCTCTTTTTTGCTGAGGAAGATCGGCGCTGGGCTAACATCTGTGCCCATCTTCCTCCACTTTATATGGGATGCCGCCACAGCATGGCTTGACAAGCGGTGCGTCAGCGCGTGACTGCAATCCGAACCTGCGAACCCCAGGCCACTGAAGTGGAGCGTGTGTACTTAACCACTGCGCCATCAGGCCGGCCCCCAAGAGTTGGTATTTTTATAATACTGAATCCTCTTTTTAAGGAAAAGTATATTTCTACATGCACTGTGGTTCTCTTTTATGCCCTTAAGTGTTAGTTTTCTTCCAGGGAGGTCTTACACAGATTATGCTTTTTGAAAGGTATTTTATAGATTCTGTTCTATTAAATCAAAGACTTTTCCATGATATTTATTAGTGGAGTTTATGTGTTGATTTTGCTTGTGGAATCTTATTGTAATACCTAACAGTTTTTCAGTTGATTATTTTGGATTTTCTAAATAGAAAACTATATTCTTTTAAAATAATTATAGTTTTATCTATTGCTTTCCAATATATTTGCTTCCTTTTGTTTTCTTATCTTATTGTGATGCCTAGGATGTTTGGCACACTGTTGAATAATAGTAATGGTAGTAGACATTCTTCTCTTTTTCTTGACTTTACAGAAAATACTTCAAATGATTAACAAATAAACATGATATTTGCTGTGTGCTCCTGGTATATACTTTTATTGTTCTATTTTGTTAATGATTTTTAAAAATTATGAAGAAATTTCAAATTTTATCAAATGGGTTTTCTGCATCATTGGGTGTGAGATCATTTTGAGATCATTTTTTCCCTTGACTGTGTTAATACATTAATTACATTTATAGATTTTTCTAATGTATAGTTATCTTTACATTCTTGGGTAGATTTATGCCATTGGTAGATTTAATTTGCAAATTTTTAAGTTTTTTTTTGTATATATCAAAATTTAGATAGGCCTGTAATTTTAATGTTTTGTGTTTTCTTTATTTGTTTTAGGCATCACAATTAGGCAAGTCCTGTAAACTGCATATGCCTTTTTCTCTGTCCTGAAACAGTTTATATAATTGAGAATTATCTATTCCCTGAAGGCTTGGTGCAATTTGCCTAAAACTACATTTTCTGCTCCTCACTGCTCATTGTTCTCTTTCACTTTTATACTTCTCCTTGAGCTAATTTTGAAAATTCATCATTCCTTAGCAAATTGCCTATTTTTGTAAAGCTGTAAAATAAATGTCCCTAGCCCCTCCTGTTTTAAATATCTTCTGACATTTACCTGGGAGCTCTTTAATCCCCTTGCAATCATTTTGTCTTTCCCATGCTATCACTCTTTCTTGTTTTACCAGGTTTTTTATTAATATTTTTCCTGTTGTTTCATGAGAATTTTGGTGGGCTGGTGGGTAGATTTGCATTTTCAATCTAACGTATTAATCTAGTTCTGAATATATTTATACATAATTATCATTTTAATTATGGGAATACCATGCATAATTTTGCATGAAGAGAGATGATAAAAACTGGAAAGGAAGTACTGTTCTTGTGCAACTCGCTCATTTTGCAAATAAGGACACTGGATTCAGCAAAATAAGACCAGAGATCAGAACATAAATGTTTGGAGTAAATACAGCACACTTGAAATTTATTTACAGATTCAAGCATTCCTGCTGTAAAGTGATACATATGTTTCTTTTTATAAAAGAGGAGGCTGAGGTGTTCTTCAAATTGTGGGCTAAAAATAACAGGTCTCATGGGAAAATAGAGTTGGAGGAGACTACTCAAATCAACACAGGTGTCTAACCAGAGCACACACAAATCTTAATAAAAATACTAGCACAGTTTTAAAAAGACGCATCTAATTTCAAAAATTTAAAGAAATATTATTGTAAATAAACGGCTTTTTTTTTTTTTAATGTCTTTAGATGGGTGGAAGAGGATATGAGAAAGTTTGGATGCTGCTGAATAAAGAGAGAAGGGCAAAATGCACAACAGTTGTGGAGAATTCTGCAATAAGCATTTTCAAGACAGCCTGAAACCAAGTTGAGGAAAAAACACGTGTTGAATGAATGGTCACTAGTCGTTGTGTACAATACTGTCACCCTCAGCAGTTTCCTGTGTACTTTGCATTCAGCCACTTTTATTTAGTGGAGCAAAACATTTGTAAGCCGGAAAAATTTACGTGTATTAAGGTGACTTCTATGAATAAGCTAATTCATGTTAGAGAAACATGCGATATTGCAGAAGAGAATGTATTCCATACATTATTTTTCCAGGTATCATATTTAAAATACTAAATAGTCCTTTTTGTGTATGTTAGCAATAAAAAAAACTATTACTGTGCTAAAATTGTCACTTAAGATTAAGTCTCTGGTGTTATTTAAAGGACTACAGAGCCTTCAATAACCATCCCAGTTTCTAAGAGCTATAAACTAGTACTCATCACATTACCATTGCTCTATTTGGCAAGACCACCATTTTGATCAATTTGTCTTTGATGATGAAGAGCTGCGCTATCCAATATAGTTACCACGAGACACATGTGGCTCCTGAGCACATAAAATGTGACTAGTCTGAATTAAGATGTGCTTTAAGTGTAAAACACACAGTGAATTTTGAACACGTAGCACAAAAACAGGGATGTAAGACATCTTAATAATTTTTTATTTTGATTACCTGTTGAAATGATAATATTTTGTGTATATTGAGTTAAATAAAATACCGTATTAAAATTTATTTCCACCTGTTTCTTTTTATATAATGTGGCCAATAGAAAACTTAAAATAATTATAGCGGCCCACATTATATTTCTCTTGAACAGTGCTGGTCCAGAGAAAATGAAAGAGAAGAGAGAAAAAGAAAGTAAAACATTAAAGAATAGGAAGAAAGGTGGTAAGTAGAATTTAATGAGTAAATGGAATAAGGAAAAATAAATTTGTGTTTGAGAACTCTAGATATCAGAAAAGATAGGAAGAAAGGCTACCACACCCAGAGAAGTAGAAATGAAAACATTGCAGCTAAGATGGGGAATGTGGAGAGCAGGGTTTGAACGCTAAGAGAACAGGCCACAGTTGGTATTCCCATGCTTATAATGTGAATATTGGAATTACTTATTTCAGATTATACATACCAGGTGTTTTTCTCAATCTGGTAACATTATAAATATAGGTGCTTAGTAGTTTTATTTAATAATCATGTAAAAACCTTAAACTCTTAAGTAAACTGAATCTCTATGATACAATCAACAGTTTAGGTTTTTTCTTCATATATACTAGTAAATCAAAATTATGTACATACATTTATTTATTCTCTCAACATATATTTGATTACAGCTATGTGCTTGTTACTATCTTAGGAACTGTCATTTAAGATGAACACCAAAAGGCTGAATCCTTGCACATAATTACTTCTATTTCCTATTCATAAGTAGCTCATGTTATTTTAAAGTATTTCTATGGCAGTATGTTTATATGAAGAGAGATTAATGATCTTACCACCAAAAAATGATGTGCAAATACTTGAAATTTGTCCTATGGGCAAAAAAAGACATCCTAAATCAGGTCCAACCTACAAATATTGATTCCCATTAGCCTCGGCACTCCTTGTAAAGTCACATCTATGAACATTACTCTTTCATTGGGAAAAATACATATATTTATTTTATAGGATAACTAGGTTTAAATGTGCTCCATTCTTATATGTAGGAAGTAGTCACAAAGATATATTGTGAAATATTATAGTCATATATAGAAAAAAAGTATTTCAATTTGATTTTATAAATATTGAGAGCCAGGATTGCTGATGGCTATTAAAAATATTTCTTTAAGAAAATTCAGTAATTGGGGCCGGCCCTGTGGCTTGGTGGTTAAGTGCGCGCGCTGCGATGCTGGTGGCCCGGGTTCGGATCCCGGGTGCGCATCAAGGCACCACTTCTCCGTTCATCCTGAGGCCGAGTCCCGCATACAGCAACTAGAAGGATGTGCAGCTACGACATACAACTATCCACTGGGGCTTTGGGGGGAAAAAATAAAATAAATAAAATCTTTAAAAAAAAAAAAAAAAAAAAAAAAGAAAATTCAGTAATTAAGCTGCCTTTTACTACTTAGGTTGATCAGGAAATATAAGGTGAGTATAAGAAAATATTAAGATATTAATCATACAATAGTACTTCACAGAGTATTTTTCAAATACTTATGTGTGAGTGCAGTGCACACACATGCACACACATTCCTTTGGTGTTTGCCACTTAAAAATTTCTATGATTTCTACCGTATTTTTAGTTCTAGTAAGCTTTGTAACTGATAGAAACGCCCTGGCTTTTATGCTCAACTCGGTATTTGTTGCTGACTCAGCATAGATAAAGATCAATGATATGTTGTTTTCCTCAACCAGTGCTCCTCTAGTTTATTGTTATTTTGCTTTCAGGGGAATCATGAATAGGAAAAGTTAAATTTCATGACTTGGAGAGACAAGCATAGGTTAAATTCTAAAACTAGGGCTTACAGCCATGGGGTGGCTAATAGAGGAGGGTCATGGTTTTGAACAGAGACCCTCCATGGGGCATAAATTGACACCGACAACTACTACTCAAGGGGGATTGGACCTAAGACACCTAAACTTTTCCATTCAAATGCCGCATTTTTCTTAAGAATCCCATCCAGCGTGTATAAACGCAACCATCCCTAATTGCCTCTTCACTTGAATATGGTTGTATTCCTTTACATATATAGTACACATACTTTTTTTTTTTAATTCAAAAAAGTGAAATTGAATATACTGCAAGGAAGTTTGTTTTTTTTTAAAATCCAGAGGAAATGTTTTATAACAACTTCCAAGTTTACAATGCCCTCTCTATTAAGCTATATATTTGCAAAAGACAATTAAGTAATAGCACAACAATCTATATAAATAAAGTTAACTAAGACAGAGAGTCAATAAGAAAGAAACATAACAGTGAAGCTGGAACTTTGTATCCTTTGCAAAAATATATACTAAGCTCTAAAGAATTCTTTTTGGGGTATGGTATGTAAAATTTGTAATACAGTCACCAGCCCAGGAGATCAAAAATACAGATTTTATTCCATTTCAAAGTTTCATTATTTTTCCCACAAACCTCCAGAGGAGAAACGTTCTGTAGACTTTATTAACATAAGATTGAAATCTCACATTTAAGCCTTATTAAGGAGATATTGGCTAATTTGGAATACTATGTAATTCAAATATTCTCTAGCTAATTTCTTTACTTAAGAAAAACAGAGCACTAGGTTATATAAACCTCAATTAATTCAAAATTGGTGGCAGGGAGGCGATTTAAGAATGCTTAATTTTAGAAGTAAATAACACTTTTGAGTAACAAAAATAACTTGATAGCTGCATATTGGCTATTATAGTTTTAGGTGTAGTGAAATTAAATTATGTCTCTGCATTTAGCTCTGATTTGCCTTGTCTTCTTGGAGAAATGCAATAGCTTTGTGATTCTTTTTATCAAGTCTGTTGGTTAATGATGCTTGCGCAATCACAAAGCTCTTTAGAAAACTTGGGGCTGAAATATGCTATAATTCTTACATGTAGCTTTCAGTTATAAACAACCTTTATTTAGCATAAGCTCCTTCTTTGGGGAATTGCTTTCAAATGAAGGTATATGTAGAGTATTCACATATTAGGACATTTGTTCTAGTACAGAGTTATTGGTTAGAACCAAATGCACGTTTATGTAGGACATTATTATTATTTTAGTTAACTATTTATTAAAGACAGAAACCAAAGTTAATTTTAAAATGTTAGGAAAAGTACTTTGAAGGAGATCTAAAAACTAAATTGAAGTAACAAGATACTCTTAATGAATGCTTTATTATTGTGTGTGAGAGCTCTCAAAGTTATGACATGTTTTTCCCAGTGCTCCAAAATGGTTCTGTGATTCTATAAACGGAAGAGCGAATTTATTTAAAAGAGAAATGCACTTTTAATCTATTTATTTGCTGAAAGTAAATCTAAAAAGTTATAACAGAGTAAATTATCTAACATTGGAATCCTTAGGTTATTCTGAATGTGCTGAAAATAATCAATTTGTTCAAGTTTGCTAAATGATATCCTTAATTTCATTGAGAAGAAAAAGACTCATTTTTTTCCCCCAGGAATGTATACAACCCAGTTTTTACTGCTAATGAGTATAATATATTACCTTAAACTTTATATAATAAAACGTACTCTTTTTCTTAATGGTAATTAATCGTCTGATTTTTACTTTGAATAAAAGGCAATTCAAATTTATAATCAAATGTTTAAAGAATAAATTAATACAAATTGTCATGGGATTAGCTAAAACATTTTTTTAAAACAGAAGTTTTTGTTAAGATTATTTTAAAATTCTAATTAGATTTAATTTTTCAAGAGGACTTTCTCACTCTAATCAAAGATATTCAACATTTTCTCTATCAGGAGATGTCAGAAGAGAGAAAAAGGACTCCCAGGAAGATAGCCAGATCAAACTAATCAATGCTGGTGATGAATAAAAAGTTTGATACTGCCTTCTTAATTTAGATTTAAGAATATATATGACAATTTCAAAGTAAGATTTTTAATTGACATAGGTTTTTTTTCCTTTTTTCTTACTTTTTTTTAGTACTCTGGGTTCTAGCATTCCTTGACAAAAGGCAATTACATAATAAAGGAAAATTTCGTTTAAATCAAGGATATAAAACCTGGCTATAATTGTAAGCAATAGACCCAAGAATAATTTTCAAGATTATTCAGTTTCTCCTTATGCAGCACTTGTGGTTTACTACTGACAATACAGTCATGATTTATTCAGCAAAAGCTTTCAAGGGCAGTAAATGTTATTGTTTCACACAGCAGCTGATAAGGAAAATTGTTTTCAAGTTGAATTAGAAAGTAAGACTTATAGCAAGATTTTTGAGACAAGACATTACTTAAATCACATAGGTTAGGAGTAAGAAACAGAAAAATCTGCACTCCTAGTAAATGTTGAGCTAATAATAAGGGATAAAATTATGCAGTAGCATTATACTTCATATATTATAAATATATTTATGAAGAAAAAACTCATATGAGTTGGTTACAAGTCTAGGTGAAGAGACAACTATTGTCACTCTCTGGAAGGAAAGCAGACACACCAACACTCTAGGAAACAGTCTTTCTGTCTCCTAGGTCTTTTTTTTTTTTTGGTGAGGAAGACTAGCCCTGAGCTAACATCCGTTGCCAATCTTCCTCTTTTTGCTGAGGAAGATTAGCCCTGGGCTAACATCTGTGCCCATCTTCCTCTGTTTTATGTGGGATGCCTACCACAGCATGGCTTGATGAACTGTGCATAGGTCTGCGCCTGGGATCTGAACCTGTGAACCCTGGGCCGCCAAAGCAGAGTGTGCGAACTTAACCACTACGCCACTGGGTTGGCCCCTGTCCTCCGAGTCTTTATATCTGTGCCATATCTAATAGGAAAGAAAAAAGGTTGTAGTTCCTGTCCTCAGGCCTGCCACTGTGTAAGCCTGATGGGGTCTATCTATAGGATAAGATCATGGGAAATGGGGAAATGGGATTACCAAGGATCCTACCATGGTACTTAATTTGGGGGCTAAAGACTAGGAACATGATGGAAGATGTTAATATTTTTTGAATGAACAAGATTATTTTTATTCTTCTATTATTTTTTTACTTAATTTATTCTGACTCTAATTTGTTGGTTTAGTATTCCATACTTTATATTACTGATGACTTTGTATTAAGCTACCGTGAGCCTATTAGAAAATTGATAGTTTCTAATTCTTTAATTTACTCTTTATTTATAATATATTATGCTATTTAAAATGGTTTACAAGGCAGTTTTTGAGGAGAATACTGATAGTTAATGAAATTGTATTTGATATACTTGAAGGGAGCTGGTAAGTACATGATATCCAGGTGTAAGATGTAAGGAATCTTCTCATTTTTGAGAATAGTTATGGAGACATGACATAAAAGTGAGTTCCTGTATTTATGGAAACATTTAACAAGGAAAGGGAGAGCCAGAGAGAGAGGAAGAGAATGGAGTATTTTAATTAACAGGAAAATTTGTGATACGACATTGAGTGTTAAATGAGTTGCCATAATAATGTTCACTTATGAAAAAGGGAATTTTTGCTTGCTAGGAGTGTTAACTTTCTTAATTTTACAATATGTTACAGAGTATAATATCTTAATTGTTTTGTTGATTAAATTAAATTATTGTCTAATATACTGTTTTGGAAAAGTGTGTAAATTGTTTTTTTACAGAGTCTAAATTCTTAGGTCATAATATACCCAGGATCTAGTATCTTGCTACTTGAGATGTGAGCTGTGGATCATCAGCATCAGCATCACCCAGAAACTTGTTAGAAATGCAGAGTCTTGGGACCCACCCCCGACCAACTAAATCAGAATTTTTTTTAATAAGATCCTCAGGGGACTCATCTACACATCAAATTTTGAGAACATTGTTTTAACATATCAATATAAAAGTAATTTGTGTAGTAAAAGTGTAATTTGTGCATATCTATCTATCTATGTATCATCATATTTATTTACTTTTCCTCCCCTCTTCGGGATTTTATGTATTACTTTACTAATCTTGGTAAAGACAGGTGAGTTCAGTAAAATAGCAAAATATGACTTAAGGAGGAAGTAAAAAATAGAGCATCACAAATATACCATTAACAAAGTTATGAAAAAGAATCTTGACCATTGACATTTTACTTGTGATGACAAAAGTTTTTAGCTACTTCCTCAAAATTTGGTTCACTCATCAAGTAGTTACTTATTGTGACTGTTTTAACAGACAAATATACTAAAAAGGAGCATAATTTGTCACCCCAAAATATACCTCTTTGGCATAGGATTATTTTAAACCAGTTATTTTTAAGAAACTGCATTTTAAACTCTGAAAACTGAGTAAAAGTTACCCTTTTGTAAGAGAAATTTACATTTATAAGGGAAATCTCCATTTGTAAGATGTCTCCCTCTCTGTGAGAAGGATGACTGTGAATCTGTAGAAACTCTTATCAATGGAGAAGGCAATGAATTAAATCTGCATATCAACCTTTCCCTTATTTACTGTGCAATAATTGTGTGTTAAGGTATGCGTATGGGGAGGAAGAAGAAATTTTCCTCTTGGCTTCTAGATTCTTCTGGCTGATCTAGGAATCAAATTGAGACAGATTAATATGAGAAAATAAAATTTAATTGTGTATGTATGGAAACCCCACATATATGAGAGGGTCAGAGACCTCACATACATGAGAAGTTCAGAGACAAAAAGGTAAAATGAGGTATATATGCTATCCTGAGCTAAGGAATGGGATAGGGGCCTGAGGCTTCAGAGAGGAGGAGGGTAATTCACAGGATAAGAAGAGCAGATATTCCCTAATTAGAGGTTTGTACCGCCATACATACAGGTTGTAAAAAATTATTTGTGGTAATAACTCACATGGGCAAGGCTCTCAATTTAATTCTTTAAGGAAGAGGTAAAAGTTTCTCTTAAGCCCGCAGGGTCTCGATTGCCTTTAGCTCAAAATATTCCACATGCTAAAGTAGCTTGTGGTGTCTTGGGGACACCTATTCTGAACCCCTTCATGTATTTAAAAATAGTTTCCAAATCTATTTGGTAACTTAAAACTTTAGAGTTTTGCTAAGTTAAGTTAAATAATGGAAATTTATTGAATATCTAGATCATTTCCAAATAAGATAAAATAATGAAATGTTAATTACTGAACACTGGTTTACCAACTTGTCTTCCTATTATAGAGGAACTAAAGATATTTGGGTCTGTTTGTTAGTAAACATATCTTGTGCCACATTAAAAGATTATACTATAAAAAAGGTGTATTCTTCTAGAAATTATGAAATGTATTCATAAATCGTCCAATCTACAGAATTCTGGTGTAACAGAAAGTTCACAACTGCTTAGTTCTTAGTTTTCACTAAAAATTAAAGTTTCTAAGGGTTAAAAATTGTAATTAATATATGTGACTAAAACTATTAGAAATAATAAGAGAAAGAACTCTGTGTGCAAGGAAAATAGGATGTGTTTTTTTGGTTAGAAAATGTATGAGTTATGAAGATGCAGTTTAAGGGAAAAGAAAATAAATTGGTCCCAAAATAAAACTGTTTATTCCAGAATAAGAAAGGGGAGAATAAAGGGCAAATTAAACAGAAAATTGGGAAGAAGGAAGTCAAATTGGTCAAGTTGGTTAAAATTGAATACAATTATTATAATAGTTATAAAACTAAGCTTTAAAATCAGTAGTGTACTTATGTAAAACTAAAACTTAATTTTCTTTCATCTACTAAAAGGATAAAGTTTTCTTGGACGATTGGTCTGCTCTTGATAAGAGATTGTGAAAAGATTTTCTTAACCTTTTTTTGCCTAGAAAGCAAAGATTTTGTGTTTTATCAAAATAATTTTATCAAGTCTTTGATTGGTTTTGCTCATAACTTTGTAACCTTCTCTATTTGCCTTTGAAATCTTTTATTGTCACTTTGGTAAAATAGTTAATTAAATATTGTTTCATAATAATTGGTGATCCTATTTAGTCAAGTGTACAAATCTATCAATATTTTTGACAAACTTCCCCGAATCAAAATCTAAATGAAGTCTTTTTGACCTTGCATTAACATTGGGATTTTCCAGAACTTCTCAAAAGATTTGTTCTCTCTCCTTACTGAAAAAAAGGGAGATGTTAAACTAATTAGGCTTATTTGATATGTTAAATTATGTGGGAAGCATTGTCAAATAAGTGATGCTAAACCTTTTTGGATTATATTTATATGGATATATGTTATTAATATATGGGTTCCAAAAGTTGCATGAAACTCTTAGAAATCTGATAGGTCCTGATATGTTATCACTTATAATTCTAGTTATCATCTTGAAGTGTTGTGTGTTACAGAAATAACCAAATTGCTTTGTTAATTGCGTTATAATGAACTCTCATCAGATCTTGAACCATAGCCATTTTTAAGTCTTCTGTCATTTACTGTTATTGTTTTTACTCTGATGATTTTGCAAAAGTGTTCCTGCAAAAGTGCTTCATCTTCAAGGAGATACATGGAAAGAACTCTTGCAAGCACACGTTTCTTCTAACTTTAAGATCATAAAACTGAAGTTGGTAAAAATTTCTAGAACTAATGAAAAAACAGGCATCAAGCAGAACAAGAATTAATAACATGGGACTGAATGAACTGAGGAGGAGAATTATAATTTTTATGACTTTTTATTTGAAATATTGCTGGTTCTTTAATGTTTTGTTTTTCCAAACTTAAGGAAACTTTTTCTCTCAAGTTTACTATGACTTACAGCAATTTGATAAAGCATATCTTTGTGAACAAGGATGAAACAATTTTTCTCACTACCTGATCCCTGTGGAATTTGGAAAACTCTTAGTGAATGAGTATTCTTATTTTCATGGCAATATAGTTTTTGCAGAAGTTCAATAAGAATCTGTTCTTGTAACAGGACAAAATTGGAGACTGGTTATATTATAAAGGCTTTGACTGGAATATCAGATTCAAGAATGTGCATAGAATCAGATATGCCAAACAGTTTTAAGGAACCAAGGTTGACTTTACGGAGCCAATAAAGCCGCTGGGAAAAGCAGCCTGGTACCTTGCTTATAGAGTTCCTGAAAGCCTAACCAAGTGTAGGGGAGGAAGAACTATTCTTTTACCCTCTAGGTTCTTCTGGCTGGTCTAAGAATTAGATCCATATAAGACAGAATAACAGGAGAAAATCAAACAAAGTTTAATAACATGTATACATGGGAGAAACCCAGGAAACTGAGTAACTCACCAAAATGGTCAAAGCCACCATCTTAAATGCTGTCTTTAGATGAAGATAAAGGAGGATGTTGAGGGTAGTGGTTTTGGAATTCAAAGGGGAGAAAGGCAACTCACATGGAGATGGAAAAGCAAATGTTTGGTAAACAAATGTTTGCCATATCTTGTAAAGACAATGTGACACGGGGAAGACTTTGATCAAATGGGCCTTGTTAGGGTCCTCCCTATCTATCACACCTAGTTGATATTATACTATAGTTAGCTATGGTGTAGCTCCTTCCCGGAACAGGCCGTCTATCTTAAATTCTTTTGGGCAGTTAAGGGGAAGGTCAAAGCTTCTTTCTGAGTCTTTTTTTTCTTAAAAAAAAGCCAAAGAGACACATTTTGGAGTGGTAAATTCTGATCCCCCACACAGCCTAACCAGATGAGTAAGGAAGGTCACTTCCTGGCATATGCAAGAGATACCTGATTTCATGCACAATATAGGTCTAACTGTGGGAGCCCACTGCATCACTGCCTCCTGAAATGAGACACAACTGTTTAACTGAACTGACCTATTCTCAGGACTGAGTGACTGGTTCAAGGATATATGGAGCAATTTATCAACTTAGCTTCTGGACTGTGAAACTTCTCCTTGAAGTTTCAAAGGTAGGACCAAGGGGAGCAGAATTTGTCACCCCAATATATGGCTACTTGGGATAGGATTATTTTAAGCTGATTATTTTTAAGAAACTGCAGATACAGGAGAAGCTCTGAAAACTGAGTAAAAATTACCCTTTGGTAAGAAATGCTTACATTTATAAGGGAAATCTCCATTTGTAAGGATATCTCCCTTTCTGTACCAGAAAGAGAAGGATGACTCTAAATTTCTAGAAACTCTTATCAGTGAAGAAGGCAATGACTTAAATCTGCATAACAACCTTACCCTTGTTTGCTATGCTTTTCCTGGTAACCTTCCACAACTGACTCTCTCCATCTCCAACACCATCTTTTGTCTTTAGCTGGAGATGGTATTTAAGGTGATGACTTTAGCCATTTTGGAGAGTTACTCTGTTTGCCTGGGTCTTTCCCATGGATGCAGAATGTACACATGTTATTAAATTTCGTTTTTCTTCTGTTAATCTGTCTTATATCAATTTAATTATTAGACCAACCAAAGAATCTGGAAGGGAAGAAGGGAAAATTTTTCCACTCCTACAATACTATCTGGAAGAAACTGAGGAGTTTAAATTTTAATGATTTGCCCTTATCTAATCCAAAGTAGATGAGAAACTGCAAAAGTAGCAACAAAATGTAATTTATCTTCATAACACAGAACAGATTAAGAAGCATAGTTCTGATAACATAAAGAAAGCTTAAAGTGAAAAAAATCTTTCTACATCATTCTACAAAAGTAATAGTGGTTTTTTGAGGGGAGGAGAAATACTTTTCTGCTTCTTAGTTCATTATATTTTAACAACTCTCAAAACTGAGTATAGTGGAGCCATTTTAAAATGGAGTTCGAGCCGCCTTCCCAGAGAAATTGCTTTGCTCTCGTGAACTTGGACTGGGCCAAACCTTTGGACCGGGCCAAAATGGCAATTATTTTACAAGCAGTAGTTTGAGAAGTCAGCAGGAAAACGGACATCCTGATCAAAAGGCTGACGATTTGTGGACTTTCTAGATATAGAATCAATCAATGTTTAGCCAAGACTGGCTCTCTGCCTCCAACTCCAATTAAAATTCTTTGTAATATAACCTCCCTTCTTTGTCTTTAAAAGCCCCTACTTTACTCCCTAGTGGGACACTATTTGTTTGGGTTTCTACCTGAATCTGTGTTCCCCGAATTGCAATTCTTTGAGCCCAAATAAACAATTTGCCTCTTAAACTGGTTTCTGTTTTTGTAGATTGACACAACCATATAATAGTCTTAATTTATTTAGACCTACACTTCACATGAGCTCAGAGCAACACATATATCATGAAAAGACTAGTAGAAGCTTAATAAAATTTTTACATTTGGAATTAAAGATTACTAAAATGTAATCCTACAGCTCATTTGTAAAGTAGAAAAATATATTAAAAATTTAATTTGTAAAAGATAAAGAAATGGAAGTGAAAGGACGCTAACTCATTTTGCCAAAGCAACAGTTATAGAGAATAGCATTACCAATAGTGAGCAAGATTTCTTTTGATATTATTTATTTGTTTAAACAGTCTCAAAATTCCAAAAAGAAAATTAATTTTTTTCTAATCAGAAATTTGGAAATGAAAGTTAAAGGCCACCTTTAGTGATTATGATTTACCTTTATTTTAGTCAAATCATTTGTAAACATGTCCTGATTAAAGATTTAAAAAAATTTAAATATGTCAGAAAATGAATGTTCTGTAAGTTGTTTTCTTTTCCTTGTGTTTGACCTAAATTCTGTATATTGAACTATAAACCCATGTTTAGTGCACAAATATATGGTCATTATCCCTGTAATTTTTGTTTTCAAGTGGCCCCCCATCATGAAGGAGGATTTGTTATAGACTGGAAAGACTGTATGGGCTTCCAAGCCAGATAAACCTGTACTATCCTGACTTTGCTGCTTCCAAATTTTGTGATCTTTAGGAAGGCATGTAATTTCTCTCAGTCTCAATTTTCCTATCTGTTAAATGAGGATAATCTTGCTTTTCTTTTGTGAGAATGGATGGTACTACATCTGAAAATTCTAGCCCATAAGAGGCTTTTGTTGTTGTTGTTCTTGTGTGTTTTTGCTGAGGAAGGCTTGCCGTGAGCTAACATCTGTGCCAATCTTTCTCTTTTTGTATGTGGGTCACCACCACAGCATGGCTGCTGATGAATGATGTAGGTCCGCGCCCAGGAACTGAACTCGGGCTGCTGAAGCAGAGCGCACTGAACTTAACCACTAGACCATGGGGCCGGCCCCCTAAGAGGCTTGTAATAAATGAAGTAGATTTTGTTGTTGCAGTTTTTATGTATGTAACATCTTCATGCCACTTCCTTAAGCATCTTAATGCCACTTCCTTGAGCATCCATGCTTTTATCAGAGCTCCAGTTTTCCAAAAGCATAGTTATCTTTCTGGTTATTAAAACATTTTTTCTGTCATATTCATTTTAACTCCTGCCAATCTTTCTCATTGGGAAGGGAAATTCTTTCTTCAGAGCACTACTAACCTCTCCATGTGCCTTCTTGCTCCCATCCTATCTCCTCAGATCATGGAATTTGACACACCATTGATCTGGTCTGTGCCTTCAGTCCTTCCTTCTCCATTAGCTCTTTCTCCTCACCTTATAAGTATTTTCAAGTCTCTCTTATCCACATTCCTCAAATCTCCAGACCAATTCTCCCAACCATCTAAAACCCATCTTTCTCCTGGCTTTTACCACCACACATTACTTCTGAGAGAGTAGTGTGCATATGTGTTCCTATGTATCATTTAACTTTGTCCTTAGCTCATTGCAATCTTGCTTTTTTCTCCTCCAGTTTACTAAAATCACTCTTATTTGGGTCATCAGCCAATTTCCTAATTGCCAAACTTAATGGTGATTTTCAATCTTCACCTAATAGTTATTGCCACCATTTGATGGTATATTTACTTGGTATTTGAAGCTTTCTCCTTCCTTCTTGTGAAAGACACATTTTCCAAGGTATCCTACAACTTAAATTGCTTTTTCTCAATTTCCTTTTTCTGTTCCTCTTCCTCCTTCCATCTTTTAAATATTGATGTTTTCAGCATACTTTCTTTGGTCACTTTCCCTATGTGATCCTATCTGTTTCAAAGACTTCCATTTTCTCTTAGAGCCAATGATTCCCTAATCCAGACCAGTTTTCCTAAAACCTAATCTTCTTTCTCAATATCTTGTGCTCCTCGGCACTCACGTACTCAACATGTCTCAAACTTGATTATTTTGCACCCTGGAAACTTCAGTATCTCTGAGATCTGTATCATTGAACTCAGGATGAACCTGGTCATCCTCATCTACTTCTCTCTCCCATGCAGTCTCACGTATTTGATCACCAAGTTCCATTAATTCTGCTATTTTAATAGTCTGAGGGTTTAATACTTCTTGTTTGCCCTACTGCCACTACTTTAGGTCAAGCTCTGTCAATCTTTCATACGTTCAGTAATGGTCTCCTAACTCTACTTTCTAACTCTTTTTAAGCATATATCATTATTCATACTGTCATTTAAATGCTTCTTTCCCAAAAGAAATAATTTATCAACTTAATCTCCTGATAGCAAAAAAGGCAGGTTTATCATAGAAGTTTTGTAAATTAAAAAAAAGACATGAATAAATATCTGTATTGTAGTTCTTTTTCAAGGTGTAACTATTCTAACGTTTTAGTCTATAGGATTTCATTTTATTTTCCAAATAGAAATACATATATTTTAACAAAAATTAGTATATTAAAATGTGGTTTGAAAACATATCTTTTCACTCTTAAAAACTATGATAGGTGTTTTTATATCAAGACACATTATGCTGTATTTTTAACAATTTATAAATTCTAGGCCATATTATAATAAAATTATGTTCATGACTTATTGTACCATTATTTTGGAGTACTGTTGGAGATTTAGTTTTCTCCCCAGTTTTTTCCGTTAGTATTAGAAATCATGCTATGGTGAATATACTTTATATCTAAGTCTTTTTGTATAATTATGATTGTTTCCTTAGAAATATTTGTAGAAGCAGAATTGCTGAAACACAGATGATTTGTTTTTGACACGTTTCTATAGACTTGACACATTTTTGACAAAATTCTCTTCAGCAAGTGCTATATCAATGTATATTCCCAGCAGCTGTTTGGATGTTGTCCATTTTCCCACTGAATTTCATCATAAGTATTTTAACAATTTGCTAGGTAAAAAGGGCATCTCATTGTTTTCATTACATGTTTGTTCTTAGTTAGGTTAATCTCTTTAAATGTCTTGTACATTGAATTGCTATTCAGATTCTTAGCCTGTTTTTTCTTGATGATTATTTTTAAAAAACAAAATTTGAGAGCATTTTATATATTTTAAGGCTATTAACATTTTATCACATGTACTGATTTCTTTCCTCCGTATTTATCCTTTAAATGCAAGTTGATCATTGACTTTTCTTTACGTCATTTCCATTTTCCTGCCATTAATCTCTCTCCTCTGTGATCCACAAGCAGTTAGTATATAATAATACAAATACTGCCCTCACAATAGGGCATTATAATAACTGATTACATGGGTTTATGAATTCTTAGGCAAAGAAGAGGGCAAGGATTATATATAATTCATCTTTGCATTCTCAGTGATTAACCAAATTCTTTGGACAAGTGTGATTCTCAATGAGTTGAATTAGGCTGTTACAATCCCTGCACCCCTATCCCTGCAGACACCCACAACACCACATATATTTTCCATCCTGTGCTCCAGCATGAAGAACCATTTGCTATCTTGTATCTCCCTCAAGACCTTCTGCAGGATTGTTTTGTAGTTAAGAGCCAGGGCTATGTAGGCAGCCAAACCCAGGGTTTGAATTGAGGCTTCACCCTACCAGCTTTCTAGTTGTGTGACCTTGAACAAAGACTCAGACTTGTCATCTGTAAAACAAGGGTTATTACAGTATCTATCACACTGATATGTTATAAGACTTAGATGTTTACCCAATTTGAGGTAACCGAATAATCTGCACTTCATAAATGGCTATTATTATTAGTATCATTGCAATCAAAGCTAGTCATATACTCTAGATGAAGTATACAGTACTATAACTGTTAAAGTCCAAATTATTATTTACTGCATTATTAACTTATTACATGTTACCTGTGTTCCCTCTATAGAAAAACTTTATGAACAGATTTTCAAGTATTTAAGGACATAGTTTTTAGACAAATTACACAGGAGTAAACTAAAAAAAAAACCTCAATGATTTACATATTAGTTAGAAAGAACAGTAATGAATATTCTGCTTATTAAAATAAATCGTATCAATACAAGTAGGCTGTTAATCTTAAATAGTAAGGAAATTCATGATATGCACATATCCTTCAATTTCCATTAGGTAATAAATGACTATAATTAACTATACTAATACTTGCAAATTTCCTCTCTTAATAAACCCAGGTAAATGAATTTTTAATAGAAATAAATGACTATGAAAATATTTTAGAAATCTATTATGTTTATATTAACAAGAAAAAAGAGTAAAATGATATACACAACATTTTTAGCAGTCAATAATTGAGCTATCTAATTATAGATGACAGCCATTTGAGACAGTAATTAAGTCAAGGTCCCTTATAAATTTTCTCCACATTATACTTTTCCAAATTTCTATCT
This sequence comes from Ceratotherium simum simum, assembly GCF_057802395.1. Lineage (NCBI taxonomy): Eukaryota > Metazoa > Chordata > Mammalia > Perissodactyla > Rhinocerotidae > Ceratotherium > Ceratotherium simum. The sequence goes on from NC_141916.1 coordinate 42,721,103, forward strand.
CTTCAACAGTTGCGCTTTCAGGATGATATTTCCTACTGATAATACTAAATAAATATATTTGATAATATTTCTTGTTCTTTGCATCTCATGTTTGACATCAGCCAAAGTTCAGATGTACCTTTGGAGACTTGCACATTCAGAAGATAAACTTTAATGAGTATTCAGTATAAGATTACTTTACTCAAGTATTTCTCCTTGCTCTTTGGATATACTGTCAAAACCATATGTTAAAAAAGTAGCAGCCTAGTCATTGAGTGCGTTAATAGGTTCCAATAGACAAGGAAAAAGAGGAATATCTGTGAGCTTAGTGCAACAAAACATCTGTGATTTCATATAACATTTATTATTATTTTTTTATAATTGGGAACACAAAAAGGGAAATAATTACTCTTAAAAGTCACTCATATTTAACATTGCACAATAAAAGAATGGATTTGCTGATAATATCGTTAAATTCACCAGATTACCAAGATATTTTCAAGCACATTCATGGTGGAATATTAATGACAGTGACAATGAGTATCTCAAAAGAAATACATTTTTACTTCCATGAGACTTGTCAATCTTTAGATATTTGTAGAAACACAAAGGGGAAATCTAAATGGCAATCTACTTTATTGAACATTTTAGTCTTTATTACCTTACTATTTAGACTAACTATGCAATATCAGCAGAGAAATATTTCCTTTCCCAAAGTTGTGTTATATTTTCAAGGTTGGTCTTTAAGGCATTTCAGGACAATAGTTATTGTGGTACGCTAAGAGAAGGTGAGTTTTCTATCAAATAAGTAGTTGCAGCTGACATACGTGACAACAGACTTTTCTAGTTGTTTTAAAAGCTGCCTGAATACAGAATTAAAGGTGTTTTAAAACTTACTCTTTTATGAAAATGTTATAATGTTCATACTCAAACCCTCTGTGATTTTTAAAAATCAGTATTTAATAAACATGCTAATATTATTCCAAATCAAGATATTACTTATTACAGAAGAATTTATTTTTTAAATTGTGATTAGTCCTAATAAACTTTATTATGGGTAAAGTGACTTGGTTTGCCCAGGATTTTCTTGGTTTCAAAACTGAAAGTCCCATGTCCTGAGAAGCCTCGCAGTCCTGGGTAGACTGAGATGGTTGGTCATCCTAGTCACAGGTCACTTAAATAGATGTGCCATATATACACAAAATATAACATCAAACCAAGAATAAGACTGACAATATGACTTATAAAATTTCAAATTCACTGTAAAGGGGGTAAAATTGATTTAATTATTCTGGTTATAAGAGTATAGTGTTTGTGCAAAATCTGTTTAAGAGAAAAAAAAAGAAGTACAGCTTAACAGGTTATAACAATGACCAAAATTTACCTCAAAAAGATACTTACTTCTGTAAAAATTCTTCATAACCACATATACTTAGAAGATGATCTTTGGGGGATAACTGGTCATTTGTACAAAAATGTAGAGCTTCTGCAATTAGGTCTTTGACAAGATAATTAGCTAAAAACAAAGGTGAATAATAAAAAATTAATAAGAGCTTATCATATATTGGCTGGGAAAAAGTTCTTGAGCACAACAAAATGATACACACATTATGAATCATTGTAAGTGTCTAGCTCCATCAAAGGGAATTAAAATGAGATACATTTCATTTATTAGTCCTGTTAAATTTGTAGATATTTTTGAAAAATATTGTTCACATTTTCTTTGATCAGTCTGTCTTCATATTACATAACAGAGCTATGTATTTTATTCCTCATGTTAAAACCTGTGGTACATTGTAGCTCTGCATAAAAATATTTTACTGTGGTTACTCTTAGGGACTTGAGAGATGCCAAAGAGATTACACGGTGAGTGATAATTGGCAAGCCAGGAGTCTCACCTAAATCTGTCAGATTCCAAAGCCTATGCTCTTAAGGGTTCTAAATCTCCAGGGCTGATCGTTCTTCCTCTCCCATGTAGGACCATCTAAGGTTCTGTCTTCGACAGCATTCTAATAACCTTAATAAACATGTGCTTTCCTTCTCCACCTTCTCTGAGACTCAAAGTGTAAGCATACTCTAGGATAAAGTCCTTTATCTTCTCATATTCACATTCCCTAATCTACCCCTTAAGCTCTTACATGCATATGCCATTTAATAGTGGCCAGCACCATACTGACTTGTTACAGTAATATTTGTCTATGAAATATTTTCCTAATTATAAATGATAATAGTGGGGTTTGTTTATTATCATAAATGATAATAGTTGAAAATTATGCATACATAAATTAATATATATTTAATATGTCAAACATTTAAATTAAATATAAGTAATATTTAATTTAATAATATATATATATATATATAGCTATCTCCATGCTTTGAATGTGATTTATGGTCTCAGTTAATGAAAGCAAGAGCAACAGACTGTCCTGATGACCCTTAGCCAGTGAGAATTTGAACAGCATACTGCAAACGCTTAATTGCATTCTTCTGAGTTGTGTTTTGTTTGTAATGATGTGTTTACTTTGCTGTGGCTTCTTTTACTGCCACACCTTTTTGTCTAAAGGGAAAGGTTTTTGACACAAACTAACAAAAAGTAGTAAGTGATATTGCTGGACCTGCCACAATGCAAAAAAGGAAGAGTATAATGCTGGATTTAAAAATGTAAGTTTTATGGTAGATCAAGATGTTATCAAAGAAATGGTTGGAGAAACAAATGATAAAGATCATCAGGGAATTAGAAATTGTGGAAGTGGTTTGACATGGGAGAGAGTATCTTAAATATACTGCTGCTTGGAAGTATTGACAGAAATAGTACGAATTGAAGCTAGAAGAAAATATGGCCACAGGCAAAATCGTGACTATAAGGGCTTTGATGAAGAGAGGAGAGCATTGCCTGTATATGATAGCAAGAAAATATCTCCAAAGACACCAGTTCACTTTAATTAATTTGACTGTCCCATTTTTTGTCTTTCTCCTTGAAGCCAACTATTAAGCATATGTGAGTTAAGCTTCTCATCCATACTGTAAGCCAAGTGCTATGGTTTCTTTTAAGTAGATTTTATACATGTACCCTCATTTGGGCAGCTAATATAATTATTTTCTCAATTTCTTGTAGTCTCTCACTCCATGTAATCCTTCTCAATCTGTTGACCATATTGCCTACATATTGAAAAGGCCAAGGCCCATTTGAGATTCTTTAATTATACTACTCTACACCTTAAATCTAGTTTTTTACACATCCTCTTCTATCCCTTTACACCTCTTTTAGATATAAGTACCACTGCTTATATCTCAATATAAACTTCAACTGTGAAAACTTCAACTATGAAACTTCCTAGACTGGGTTCCAGTTCTATCAATTAAAGCCTCTCTCTTTTATATATTCAATGTCCTCTGCTCTAAAGATGCTTTTGTCTTTTCTTAAAAATGTTCTGGTTCTATTTAATCTTTCAATAAAATCTCCACTCATCCATTCCATTCCCTTAAGATAGTATCCTTTTCCTTTAGTTTCCCATTACTGTCAAACTTCTTCAAAGAGTAGATAACTTCTGCAAACAGTTCTCAATTACTCTTTAATCTTTGCAAAGTGACTTCTACTTCCAACACTTTGCAGGTCACAGATGGCCTTCTAATACAGTTCCAACCATGCGTCATCTAAATCTAGAAGGTAGGTGAAAGCAAAGACACTGGCTCTAGAGCAAATTGAGTTGGAAATGAGGACATGGGAATCATCTTCACTGAAGTGATAGTTGAGGATTAGGGAACAGAGAATTCTTTGTTCAAAACATCTGCTCCTCTACAAGGATTCCATTTCCTCATTCTCGGGGAAACAGAGTTCTCTTTGGATGAGAACCCCTCACCTTTACTTTACCTACACCTCCTCTATACTTATCTAGATTTCATTTTCCCATAAGTTCTAGCAACAGCTTCTATCTTTTACCAAAGTCATTCTTGATATACTTTCAGACTTTTGTTCTTTAGAACACATCTGTATTTTATTAAAACACTAATATAAAGTGGTGAATCGATCATAGTTTCGGCATAAAAATTATTTTAGTAAAGTGTTAACATTTGAAATCTTATCTGAACTTCCCTTATCTGACTAAAGCAGAGAATCCCTAAAACACAGCTATCATTAACTTCCTTCAGCAAATTCCAGGAAGGTGACAGACTGCCCATCCATTAGCAAAACAAACAAACAAAAAACAAACCAATGTAACCCTCTATTCTTTCCTGTTGAAGCTCTAAATGCCCCCCACCCCCACAATTTTACATTAAGTTGGTATATAAACTTTTACCTCTGGGTATTCAGCAGGTTGCTCATTACTGAGTAATCCCGGCATGCATGTGTAAATAAATCCTGTCTTTTCTCCTGTTCATCTGTCTATCTTCAGTCAAGTCTTAACCCCTTTTTTTCCCTTCAAATTTAAATAGGTAGAGGAAAAGTTTTCTCCCCAACAGTGGCATACTACTCCATATGTTTTCATGAATGTGTCTTTTCTCCCCCCTCCTTCTTCCTTTCTCACCTCTACTTCACCCCTCCTCTTCCTCCTCTTCCTTCTTCTTATAACCATTTTTAACATCTTTGAGGGCACAGACATCCTCTTTACCACTATATGTCTCTAACACTAAACACAATGACCTAATCATTTTAGCAAAACTTCTCATAAAAGTAAAAAATGGCCTCTGGCTTGCCAAATTCAACAAAGGAACATCTCGAGAGAGAGAGAAAGAGAGAGAGAGAAAGAGAGGGAGGGAGACAGGGAGAAAGAAGTTGAAAATTAAATATTGTAAATTGAAAGAACAAAAGTGGTCTTCCTAGTTCACAGTTATTTCCTGTTCTCCAGCAACTGAAGCCAACATGACCCAGACCCTCGGCCATTCTGATTGGATCAACGTGCACCGTCATTGATCTTGGCTGTGCAATCAGAACCTTACTTTTAGAAATTTGGAATTGGATCCAATAGAGAGATTGTACTTTCTTTAGGTAGCTGGCCAATAGCATTTAAGCTTGGGAGCTTGGTTTTCCATATGTTCTGGAAAAGCAAGGGAAATGAGTCAGCAGAAAGCAAGAGAAACATGAAACAATTATGTAGAGAGGAGCTGAGGTGAGAGGCATACAGGAATTTTGGACCGCTCATTCATTGGTGCTTTAGTACATTCCCCAGTCTTTGCTGAATTCCTGCTCTTAATTTCTGTAAAAAATCCTTATATTCTTTAAAAATGTTTTCTTCTGCTTAAGCTGGCAGAAGTTGGTCTCTGTTAGTTTCAAATCAGATGGTCCTAACTAATATTTCAACATAACACTATTATGTTTGTAGTCATCTGTACTAACTCAGAGCCTTGACCAGAGTAAGAAAGAAAAAAGCAAAATAATAATAATCAATGAAAGAAAATATTTATTGGATCACTATTTGTCAAGAAACAACAGTTGATATGTAGAAACTCATTTAGTAGCAACTAAATGTTGTTTAAAGAACTAATGTTATTTTGCAAAATAGTTGACTATAACAGTGAAATAAAATATTAAACAACTTTAAAGAGATTCCAAAACAAAGAATCATCTGGTGAGCTTGATAAAATACAGATTCCTGGGGTCCATCTCCAGAGACTCTGATTCAATAGATCTGCTAATTATGTTGGGCTGCACAGGGCTACTATAGTTCTTACTGTGGGAATAGAGACCATGTATCAATGCCTATTCTTACTTCACAATTTATTTACATTTTAAGGAAAAAATAGTTGTTTCTAATGGATAGGAACAACTATTTTCACTTACATATAGCTCTTTAGAATCTTTTGGAAATTTAGTGCTTTTAATATACTTAAAACTTGCTATACTTGCTATTAAGTATTTCATAGCAGGAAAAGAACGTGCCCTGGGGGGAGCTATGTGAAGGAGGTTCTTAAAAACAATAGCTCAACAAATGTTAACAAAAGGTTTCCAGCTGTTTTCCTCTTACTTCACTTCAGGGCAAAATACTAGCTAATAATGCTTCTTTTAATGATTTCAGTCTGTGGACTCAAGGCTATGCAACCTATACCAGCTTTATGTAGATTTTTATACTTATTCACGGAGTTGCTTACCATATGGCATAAAATGAAGTACTTGTGTTGAGTTATCAGTAAAAATATTTATGTTAAACTTGGTACTAGAAAAGAGCTGATACGGAAATGCTGTAGTAGTGCTCCAGATCTTCCCAGAATTGGAATTAATGTCAGCTGCATGATATGTTTCTCTTATTCTGAAAAATATACGTGAAAAAAACTGCTTAGGACAAGATTATAAGAATCTTCATGAAGGGTTTTGCTGTAGCAGATTTAAAATGTGAAAACAATCAGCAGTCAATTTATGGTACAGTGCTATTAGCTAGGCCGGATGGGTAAAGATTACAATTATACCAAAAACAACTGTAAAAGACTGTTCTTTAAGCTTTCCCAGGACTACCTCATTTGAAGCAATTAAGAATACATGGCCATTCATAAAACATGAAAATTCACTCTGAACAATGATTACTTGCTTCACTGACACTGCCTGTGAAGCCTGAACTCCTCCCCTTGTTTTTCACTCATGCCTAACTTTCTCAAGGTGGAAGTCATTCATCTTGATTTAAGTATTTTGGTAAATAAATTCTCTTGTTTTTGTCAGATTGGTAAATACCATTTTTGGCTGTCCATATTCTTTAAATTTTTGGATTTTACATCAATAATTGAGCTCAGAAGTCATTTGTACATTCTAAACAATCACTTATTTCTCAGAGGAGTCAGAGAATTGCAAAATAATCCATCCTTGGAGCCAGAGGCCTCAAGTTTGAATCCCGGCTCTTCCAATTTAGTACTTGTATGGTTAGAGGCAAGGTATTTGGCCAGTTCTTTTGTTTGCACAAAAGAGAATATTTATATCTGCTTCAAAGTTTTATTGTGAGGATTAAAAGAGAAAAAGCACGTAAAAGACTTTTGTAGAGTGTAAAGTAATATACCCATGTAATATATCATAATTATCATTATATATTATTATAGCTGAATCACTGTAGATCCATGTTTTATGCCCACATATAGAATATACATAACATTTTTTGCAACTAGATATTCAAAATTCTTTTAATGATGAATATGAAATCTTCTGTTTTTTGTTAATTATGTAGACATCTAAACTTTGTAGTGCTCTTCCTAAATGGAAAGTTATGCATTCTATGTATAGAATGTACATCATACATTCTATGTAATGTATCAATATACATTCCCTCCTTGGCATTCATTCTAACTATTTGTGCAGCATTAAAGTAGTGCCAGGCCCACTGAAGTAGCTCGATCTCTATGCCCTTAAGTTCCACAGAACTATCCCTTCCCTGAGGGGCCTGACAAGTGGAAAAGTACGTATTAACCCAATGGGTCTGGCATGCATCAGAATCACCTTTGTTTTCTGAGTTCCATCCCTATAGTTTCTGATTTAGTAGATCTGTGGAGAATCCCCCACATTTTCCCTCCTAACAGTTTCCCAAGTAAGCTGTTACTGCCACTGCTCCAGAACTGGAACCACTACTCAGGATAAAGATATGGGCCACTCTCCCTTGTTATACCCTACAACAAAGGTCTAGATTCCAGTTCTGGATTGAGGAGCTTTGTGATTTAGCATTCACCACATGATAGGAAACTACTCAACGCACACATGATTTAAGCTTCTACTATTTTCCGGAATTAAATTTAAAATGCAAATTCATGACCCATTCTCTCCTAAAGCTTCACTAAGCATCTAACGTGAGCCAAAAACTTTTTTCACATGCTGTGGCATTTTATTGTATTTTTTACAAAAATAAGACATATTTCTCGAAACATGTGGCTTAAAAGTGTGTCACAACAAGAAACCAAATCTGACAAATTAGAGAGCATCTTTAAAGGGTGTATAACAGTAATGTTAATAACATATTTGGGTACGGTTAGTTAGATATTAGAAAAACAGATGAAATTGGATATACAATTCCCTTCTATTATGGCTTTTCGAAAATTTTGGAGACCCTATTATGAAACTTGTCTTTCAAATTCAATTTGGTCTTCTTTTGAATTAAGAGCCTTGGACAGTGCCTAGCACATAGTAGGTCCTCAAAAATATTTGGTGTTGATTGAATAGTGTGTGTACAAAATAATTATGCATATATAAACTTAATCATTTTATACATGAGTATTTGTTAGTAAAAATTATTGAAAACCAAGAAAAGTGTGTATGAATATAACCTATATCTTCCCTTCACTGCTCTAAAGTTCTTTATTGTTTGGTTGTCTGTTTTAGTTCTCATGGTTACTTTGAAAGAAACTATTGAGAAAAATTTCATTTAAGAGTTTAGAAAATGGACCACGAGTGACTGATAAAATATTTTCATGTCACTATTGCATCCACAAGAAGATTTCATCTAAGAATATTAAGTTGTGTTTAAAAAAAAAGAAGTGATAGGAGGAACTAATAAGTGTTTTGCCAATGGCGATATGTCAGGTTATATCTTGTGATATTAAGAGAGCTATTTCTCATGCTTAGAGGGTAGAAATTACCACATCTTAGATTTAAAATGTCAAATTCCTGGCAACGATTGTCACTTTGTTACAGTGAGTACCTTATTCCTAAAAGAATCAATATTGATATCTTTAAAGATCCCAATTTAGGAATCCAAAGTGCCATTTCAAATTTTCTTCTGTGAACTAGAGCAAGAAATTAATTAAGGATTGAATATTTTCATGGGTTTGAGATGCTTTGTTTTGTGTATTTGTATGTGTGCCTTTCACTTCTTCCAATATGGTTACAAGTTTTTTAGGGCAGGGACTTTGCTTTTTTATTTGCTTGCTTGTTCTACATTTGGATATCTTTCACACATGGACTAGTTTTTAGGCATTCAAATAGCTTTTAAATTAATGATTAAATAAATGATTCAAATCTTTAATCCCAAATGATCATTTAGTAGGAAGCTGCTATGGCTGATAAATAAGCTAAAGTTTATTTATATGTATATTTATTATATTTAAAATAGCCATAAATGGATAAAAATCAAGAGAACTAAAATGTAAAGCATTAGTTTTTCAAAACGTTCAGGAACCTTAGCAATAAAAGAGATGGCATTATGTAAATTTTAATTGCTAATGAGAAATTGGTCTTTAATAAAAAGACATCTACTTTTATAAGTTCATTTTTAAATTAGCAAAAAGGGAATTAGTGCTGTTTTCTGTAGTATCTCCTAGTGATCCAATTTGTTTTTCAATGGACAAACATCCCTGCATTTGTTCAATATTCTGGCAGCCCATTCACGGCACTCTCATCATAGTAGTATATCGCCAGTAGGAAGGATAAATATGTGCCAATTCGGGACACAGCCAGAGGAGTCAGTCACTTATGTCACTAAATGAGAAATTAATTCACTGCAAACTACACTATCAACAAATAGCAAGGGCAGGGCTGAAATTGTGAAACATTCAACTTTAACCAAATTTTCAAGAGAAAAAAATGCATTTGACTGTAAACAAGAAAAACAATACGAGAACTCATTTTTCATAAATTTATACTTTTCACTATGTTAAAAAATTACAGAACTTTCACATGGTATACGCAAAATTAATCAGTTCAATGATGTTAAAATAAACAAATAGCGCTACTCACTTTTTTACTTTGTCGCAAAAGGAGGCCAGATTCAAATTACTGCCTTGCGGGACTTCAACTAGTTGAATGGAGCAACCTATCACCTTAAAATAAAAACCGTCAAATTAATATAGTTTGGTGTGGAGAAAACATTAATAAAATTCTACAATTTATCTTGTTTTAAAGATTCATTCCATTTTTATTTTTATTTTTTTAGATTTTTTAATGAAGTAATACATAGAAAAATGCATAAATCTTAAATATACAATTTGTTTTGAAGAACGTATACAACTGTGATATTAATACCCCATTCAAAATATAGAACATTTTCATCAGTTTAGAAAGTTCCGCTACATCTCCCTCTGTCAACCTGTACATCTATTTGGTGACTACTGTCATTTAGATTTCTATCACCGTAGATTAGGGTTACAGGCATACCTCGATTTTATTGCACTTCACTTTATTGTGCTTCACAGAAATCACATTTTTTACAAGACCCTCCACCAGCAAAAAGATTTCAACTCGCTGAAGGCTCAGATGATGGTTAGCATTATTTAGCAATAAAGTATTTTTTAATTAAGCTATATACATTGTTTTTTTTGCATAATGCTATTGCACACTAAATAGATTACAGTATAATGTAAACATAACTTTTATAGGCAGTGGGAAACCAAAAAACTTGTGTGACTCAAATTTTGGCTTTTCTTGCAGTGGTCTGGAACCAAACCCGCAATATATCTGAGGTATGTCTGTACAAGTGTTGTTTTTTTTTTTTTTGGCTTCTTTCACTTGAATGATACATATTTTTAAATTTATGTATGTTATCACACATATCAATAGTTTATCATTTTTTTATTGCTGATTAATAGTATTCTATTGCATGAATATTCCACAATTTGTTTATCGATCTACCTGTTGAGGCACATTTGGGTTGTTTAGTTTTTGGATATTGTAAGAAAACTATTAATTTTCATATACAAGTATTTATATGGAGATGTGTTTCATTTCTTGTGAATAAATCCATAAATGGCTCAGTCAGAAGGTGATTGTATGATTAACTTTAAAAGAAATCATTTTTGCTTTATGTATTTTGAAACGGTTATTAGGTACATATACATTTAAATTTTTTATGTCATTCTGATCACCCCTAGATCATTATGAAATGACTCTTTTCTTTTTCTAATAATACCCTGCCTTGAACTGTACTTTTTCTGATATTAATAACCACACCAGCTTTCTTTTGCTGGTTGAATGTTAAATCTTTTATTTTTTTACTTTCAACTTTTACTTAAGTCTTTCTTTTCTTTCTAGTATGTTAATTTCTCCTTTTTATTTGAAATATTTAATGTATTTATATTTAGTGTATTTATGGATATTATTGGACTTAAGACTGCCATATCGTATTTGTTTCTATTTGTTTCTTCTACTTTATTTCGTTCTTTTATTTGTCCTTCCCTGCCTTTTTCAGTTTATTTGATTTTTTTCCCATTTCACTTAATTCCTCTGTTGGATGTTTAGTTTTTCTTCTTTGTATTATTTTTTTAGTGGTTGTACTGGCTTAGGAATTACAATATGCATCCTTAACATATCACAGTTTACTTAGAGTTAATACTGTACCACTGCATTTAAAATGTAAGAATTTACAATAGCAAATAACATTTACCCCTTCCGTTCTTTATGCTATTGTTGTCACATATTTTTTATCTCTATATACAATAACTCTCACAATAAAATGCTATCTTTTTGCTTTAAACAGTCAGCTGTCTTTCAAAAAAATTAAGATAAAAGTAGTTTTTCACTTTTACCAATATATTTACCATTTGTATTGCTCTTCATTTCTTTCTAGATTCCATCTGGTGTCATTTTCCTTGCATCCAGAGCACTTAGTTTGGTATTTCTTGTGTGCGTGTTAGCTGACTAATTTCTCTCAACATTTGTTTACATGCTAATATCTTTATTTCAAGTTTCAAAGCATATACCCAACAGATATAGAAGTATGGGTTCTTTGTTTTTGTATATAACTTTAAAAATGTCATCCCATGGTCATTGGCTTTTTTTGTTTCTGATGAGAAATTTGCTTTAATTCAGATTATTGTTCCTCTGTGTAAAATCTTTTTTTCTCTCTCTGCTGCCTGTTATGATTTTTTCATTACCTTTGGTTTTCAGATGTTTGAGTATAATATGTCTACATGTGGTTGTCTTTGTATTTATTCTGTTTTGGATTTGTTGAGTTTCTTAAATCTGTAATTTTATATTTTCTACCAAGTTTGAGAAATTTTCAGATCATTATTTCTTCAAATTAATTTCCTCCCTATCTTTCCTCTCCTCTTCTGCTAGCATTCCAAAATTGTCCATATATTAGGCTCCTTGTCTCATAAGTTTCTGAGTCTCTGCTCATTTTTACATAATCTTTTTATTTTCTCTTCTTCGGTTTGGGTAATTTCTATCGTTTTTCTTTCAAGTTTACCATTTTTCCCCCGTCATCTCGTATCTGTTTTTAAGCACACACAGTAACTTTTTCATTGCAGATATTGTATTTTCAATACTAAAATTTCCATGAGTCTTTGTTGTTTCAGTTTCGAATTTCCTCCCTAGATCCCTCATTCGTCTTCTCATTGTGTCCATCTTTTACTTCATCTACTTGAGCATCCTCTTAATAACCACCTTAAGTCCCTATCTGTTAATTCCAACATCTAGACTATCTCAGAATCTCTTTCTATTGACTGGGTTATTTTCTTGATTGTGGGTCAAAATTCCCTGCTTCTTTACACATCTGTGCATCTGTGATTATATGTTGGATATTGTAGATGACACATTATGAATTATGTTGTCTTTTTTTACAAAGTATACAATTTTTCTCTAGCAGGCAGTTAAGATTCTTTTGGTCTTGTCAGCCTTGATTTTACTTTTTGGTTAAGCCACATCTATTTTGGTAGGTGCAGCATTTATTTAATTTATTTATTTATTTTTTGGTGAGGAAGATTGGCTCTAAGCTAACATCTGTTGCCAATCCTCTTCTTTTTGCTGAGGAAGATCGGCTCTGAGCTAACATCTGTGCCCGTCTTCCTCTATTTTGTATATGGGACGCCACCACACATGGCTTGAGGAGCAGTGCATCAGTCTGCCCCTGGGGATGCGAACCTGAGAACCCCGGGCCGCCAAAGCGGAGTGCATGAATTTAACCGCTACGACACTAGGCCAGCCCCCAGCATTTACTTTATTGTCTGATTTTTACTCTTAAGACGTAGCTTTGTGTAATCTCAGTTGAATGCCTGAAGTGCTCAGCTCATTGTCTTTTCTAGCTTGGTCAGAACTTCTGCACTGCATAACTTCTACTTGTGTGTGGTGAACACAATCACTTGGCCAAAATCTGCAGTATATTTCATGCAGACTTCTGACTCCCATCTATTGCACTGCTCCTTCCCCAGTACTCTGCCCTGCAGACGACAGCTTCCTCTGCAGCCTGGAGCTGCAGGCTCTGCCTCTTCAGTTTAGTGGTACTGCTGCTCAAATTGGGCTCCACCAGCCTGCCTAGCAGCAAGCAAGTGCCCTCAGGCAGAAAACAGGCTGATCCTACAACACTTGGGTGTTTCCTTTCTCTCAAGGACCCAAGTCCTATACTGCTTGTTGTTTAATGCCTGAAATCAGTTGCTTCATATATTTTGTCTGATTTCACAGTTGTTTTCAGTGGTAAGGGGAAGTTTAGTACTTGTTACAATGTCATGACCAGAAGTAGACGTTTCATTGAAACGTCTGAAATTCATTGACTTTTAATTCAGATGAGTGCTACCCCCTCTGTAAGTGCCTCAGACAGTTTCTTCTCCTATGAAATCATCCTATCTGTTATTTTACTATGTTGTCATTATTTGTTTGCAAGTTACTTGAGCAGTATGTTATTCCTGAAATCAAGTATCATGTCTTTTCTTTGCATTCATTGTGCCTAGTATATCATGTAAATTTTAAGAATATGAAAAATAGTTTTTGAATAAATGAAGAATCCTTTTGCCTCACTCTGTAAATTACAGCTGCAATGTTTCTTCTTTTTACTGTTTAATTCCAGTTTCATTTGTGTCTGGACTCAGAATAAGCAGAGAAATGTTCAAATATTATACAAGAAACTCTATGGTTACTAAATGATTGGAAAACTACTAATGAAACCATTAGGATGAATTGCACAATGATTACTTAATTTCCTACTCTTGGAATGATCCCAATAGAAGTTGCCAGCCAACAGTATAATTTAGGAACCTCTGAGTACACGGACTTTTTTCCTACCAATAATGATACAAAGTTTTAATTCATGATAGTGTGACTTAAAATATAAATGTTATGGGGCCGGCCTGGTGGCATAGTGGTTAAGTTTGCATGCTCCACTTCGGTGGCCTGGGGTTTGCGAGTTCGGATTCCGGGCGCGGACCTACACACTGCTTATCAAGCCATGCTGTGGCAGGTGTCCCACATATAAAAAGAGGAAGATGGGCATAGATGTTAGCTCAGGGCCAATCTTCCTCAGTAAAAAGAGGAAGAGTGGCAATAGATGTTAGCTCAGGGCTAATCTTCCTCACCAAAAAAAAAATATATATATATATACACACATATAAATGTTATGAAATGTATGTGTGTTTTTGTCTGTGCATAATAACACAATAAGAATAGAAAATGCTATCATTCAAACCTCCAACTATGATATTTTTATCCAATAAAATGTAAATTCTCTCTATACATATACTATAACTATTTTATTTAGTTTTGAGGAAACTGGAACTTTAAAAATGATATAAAAATTTTATTTCCCTTTCTTCAGAAAAAATCATTAATTCAGGAACACAAAATTTGTGAATAATAAATGATTTTTTCCAAAAGTAATACTAATACATTTCTCTATTTAAGGTTAGTTACCGTCATTACCAAATTAATTCAGCATATTATTGAATAATTCTTTCAGATTCGTATTTTTAGCTTGACATATATTACACATACCTCTGTGTTCTTTGGCCATGTACTTTCCCACGTCCTGGGTAGAAAAGAATCTTTAAAGAGCATCAGAGAAGGTTCCACAATGTTCATATTTCTACTCCTTTTATTCTCTTCTCTTGGCGTGGAATCAGTTGATAAAGATGGATATATAGGAGGAATGCTATTTTCAAATCCTATGTGATAGTTATGATCTTCATCTTCCAATTCTCTCTGTGAATCGATTTTATCCAAACTAGTGGGTGATGGAGCTAAAATATGGAGTCTGTAATCATCAGCACCATGGTATTTTCCTGTGGGATTTCCCCACAAGCTTTCTTTATTCATGTTTTGAGGATTTGGTAGCACAGAATGCCTAAAACCAATTATTGGTGCTTTCCTATCTTCGTGACGGGGGAGTTCTGAGCTTTTAGAGGTGAATTCATTAAAGGATATTTGGTGTGTTTCATCTAATGAATGCCTTTTTGAGTCCCAGTTTGGTACACTGGGCATGAAAACAGTGTTTTCTTCAATTTCACTCTGATAGAGTGGGATTTTATTACTGATCTCATCTACTAGCTGATCAAAACCCAGACTGACTTGGCTAGGAAAAAGGCGTTGATTTACAGAGTGAAACTCTTGGTGCTCATGCTGCTCTTCATGTGATTCACTGGGATTTAGATCTGCTTTCCAACAATATGCCATTCTTTATTTTATGTAACTGAGAGGGTTGACTCTGCTCCAAATATCTCCTTGATGATTTTATAAAAGAGGATAGGAATTTTCCTAGAAAAAGCATAAAAGGAAACAAAAAATTCTTTGATTAATTAGAAATAAAAGAGCTTGCAAGAAAGAAATATGGTAAATAAATATAAACAGTTGTTTTGAAGTTTCTCCCTAGCAAATGAAATAATTTGTGAGTAATACAAAACTCCATCAGGGCTCACAACATTAAGTCTGAGGGGAATATTGGCTTCAGACAGATTCATGAAATTCCTGTAATAGAAACATAAGTCCACCTCAATTATAACAGGAGTTTCATGAATCAATCCAATTCAATATTCCCCTTGGGACTCCTTTTCCTACTGAAGACTCACCTGCCTGTTATCTCCCTTTGTGTCCAATCATCTATAAGCATGCTAGCATGCTAAAGTCTCTTTCTTATTAGCTAAAGTCACTTCTTGATCAGCAATTATTCTATCCCTAGAGATAGTCTTAACTTTTTTTCCCCCTCAATAACCAATCATCTTGTAGCTTGGCTAGACCCTTTTCTTCTGCCCCAAACTCTCTAAACCATTGCAAACTTCTTTCATCACTTCTCCAGAACAACTTTCATTAAGTTCAGCAATGAGCTTCACGCCAGCAAATTTAACTGACATTTATCAGTCTCTATTTTAATTTTTCTCTATGTAACATTTGCTTTCACCATACTTCTTATTTTAAAATTTCTTGCTTTCCTATGTTGGCTCTCTATGACCCTGTACTCTCCGAGTTCTTTGTTGCTCTTTCTCAAAGACTCCTTTGCCTATTATTGATTTTCCACTTAACTGTTGTCAGAGCATCTTTTCTTCTCAATTATTCTCTCCTTGTAAGTTATTTCATACTTCCTGTGGTTTACATTATCATCTATATGTCAATGACTCCAACCTAGGCCATTCTTAGTATTACCTATTAATATCTCCACTTGGAATTTTTTTAACCTGCAAGAGAAAGTCCAAAACTTAAATCATAATTCACCCAAGAACCTGCTCCTATTCCAGTGTTCTCTGTGACAGAAAATGGCCCAACCATCCACTCAGTTGCTCCGACCAGAAATCAGGGTTTCATCTGGAATCTTCCCTCATCTTTAGTCTTCTGTATCCAATAAACCACCAGTTTTTGTAGGAAATCTTTCTTCCTCTCTCTGTCTACCACCGCCACAATCCTAGTCTATAACTTCATCTTCTCACCTAGAGTGTTGCATTGTCTCTGAAACTGTTTCTACTTTTTCTGCAATCCATTTTTGTATTCTATAATCCATTTTTTATATTATAGTGATGAATTTAAGAGACTAAGTATCTTTCCTGGATATAGCTTTTCAGTGGTTTCTTACTGCCTCAGGATAGCATCTCTAGATGTAACATATGTAAGATTTCTCTTTCCCATTAGATCATTAGTCCATGTTAGTCTTTCTCACTTATCATTCAGTACCTCGTACTTTCACTCAGAGTAGTTGGTCATTTGTATTTGTTGAACAAATGCTTTAATAAATTTTTTTAAATTGTACTTGAATTATAAGAAAATGAAATTGAAAAGTATTTGTGTCACTTTTATGGCTTTATTAATTCCCTTGACAATTATATGCATGTGTGTGCTAAAGATAAAAAAAATTTTTAAAGGATAATTTATGATACTGGTTAACTATCAAATACAATTCTCTATCGATCTGTTTTGCAATGGCAAAAGATTTTTATTATATTTACACTAAAGATTTATTTAAAATTCATAATCACCTAAGGAATAAATGAATTAGATTTATTATACTTCACTCAAGAAATTGAACTGATGGATTTGGGAAAGAATTTCAAGAGATGTAAGTAAAAAGTGTACAGAATGAAGTGTTAACCAGAAAATTAATCTATAAAATGATGTTCCAGACTATTCTAATTTATGGGTCACAGAGATACATTATCTAGCCAGAATCTCTTTTTTAGGAATTGCCATTTTTTCATTTCCATGTTAGTAGTGAAAGCTATGTTTCATTAAAACAAATTATATCCCTTCATCTCTCTTTGTCATGGAACTCAGAATTTGTCAGCAGGTGTGACTTGAACTCTGACAACCATAGTTAATATCCTGTTCCAGTCTTCCTTAGCCTAGCCTGCACTGTCTTAGCTTAAATATGGTAAATGTGGCTATATAAAAGTGACGTTTACAATTTTTGGTGGCTTCAAAATAACTGATTTGAGAGTTTTAAGATTATTTTTTAATTTTGTAGCGTCATTAAGGAGGTCTTTAAATAACGTATCAGTAGTCTGAAGCTGAAATTAAAGATTCCTTTAGGTTATACCACCTCATCATTGTTAATAACAATAATAATAATGATAATGATACCTAACATTTTTTGAGCACCCCCGTACTACTGTTCTATGTACAAGTACATGTTTACATGTATTAACATATTTATTCTCATCTCAACCTGTGATATTATTATTGCCACTTAACAAATGAGGAAACTGAGGCACAGAAAGGTGAATCAACTTACCCAAAGTACCCAGAGTTTGTTTTCACAGATTTGTTTTAAATAGGAATTAAAGAGAGGTGGATGGGTGATCGTGCCATACCAATATGCCTGAATTTAAGCACTGCAACACAACATTAACTCAACTCAAACTCTCTACTGAAAAGAGTGGAAAACTTTTAAATTTTTATTAATAACAATATTTTTTCAAGCATTTCTCACAGCACTAAAACTTGAAATGGGTTAGAGGCCTGTCTGAAAAATCTCATTATCATGAGATAAAAGAGAATGAGAAATACTTATTCATATTGAAAATGTAATAAAAACAAAACCTCTTCCAGATCCATTTTTTCAATATTGAATTTGGTGATTTTAAGGAATTTCTGATAATTTTAACTCTCCTATTTACCATCACAATCTAGAAGCTAGACTATTTCTTAGTTTATAAACAAACAGAAACATTATTTAGTGCCAGCTGGCAAATATCTACACTCTGCATTATGAAGTAATGCATAAAGTAATTAAAAATAATATACCTTGGCTTTGAGGCAGAACTGTACATACAGATTAGCAGCAATCATGACATCATTGAGAGGGCATGGCTCTTGGGTCCTGATTTAAATAAGACTGCAGAAACTATAGAAAATATGCATGGTAGGCAGAATAATGGCCCCCCAAATATTCCCATGTCTTAATCCCATTCTAGAACCTGTGAACATGTTAGGTTACATGGCAAAAAAGAACTAGGGTTGCAGATGCAATTAAGTTTGCTAATCAGCTGACCTTAAAAGAGGGAGATTGTCTGAATGAGCTCGGTATAATCACAAGGATCCTTAAAAGTGGAAGAGGAGGCAGAAGAGAAGTTCAGAATGTGACTGGACAAGGACTCATCCCGCTTTTGCTGGCTTTGAATATGGAAGAATGGGCTATGAGCCAAGGAATGCGAGCAGCCTTTAGAAGCCGGAAAGGGCAAGATTTTCCCCTAGAGCCTCCAGAAAGGAACATAGCTCTTATAACACCTTGATTTTAGCACAATGAGACCCATGTTGTATTTTTCACCTACAGAATCGTGTGATAATAAATTTGTGTTGTTTTGAATCATTAAGTTTGTGATCATTTGTTACAGTAGCAATATAAAATAAATATAATATGCAAACTGGAAGCTGCTTCCTAAATTGATTAGAAAATCAGTGACTAGAAGTATAGCAGACGACACAAAAATAGTCCTCTCTTCTTTGTTGATAAGTTCAGCTAAATTCAGACAGGGATAGTCAACATATATTAGTAATGACAACTTAGTATATACTGCAATTGTTTATAGCTTTCTATCCAATTCAACATCCAAGAGATCAGTTTTTATTGAGGGTTAATTACTGATCTGGCTTCAAGAGAACGTATAGACAAAATTTAGGCGCCTTTCAGAGAAAAGGCAGCCCCTGCCATCTGCTACCATTGTCTAAATCTACAGAGGTGCAAATATCATCCAAATAGCCTCCATGTTCAGAATGAGAACAAAAATGTTTATTTTACAAAAGAACAAAGAGTCAAAAGAACCCTTCTGAAAAGGTCTGTTCTTAATCCAAAAAGTCCTGGCTACATCACTGAATATCTGCAGAGGAGAGATGAGAAGATGGGGAAAGGAATAAATGATGAGGTTGAAGAAAAATGATCTTTTTTTCAGATAACAAATTGCAGGCATTGAAAATTTACCAGTTTTTAAAATATATATTAATGTCATGGAAGATAAAGATTGTGCCGACATAAGACATGTCCAAGTCTAATCAAACTAAGCCATCTGTATTTTCAGTAGGGTGGAGGGAAAGTCTATACAGCTGTGGCAGCTAACCTGGTTTCTGAGAAGACTTTGAGCTGGGAAGGATGATCTGAAATTCCCATCTCTCTTCATCTGCTGAGCCAATTATACATATGCAGACATACACACAGACACTTGTATTTTATATAGACACAAACCAGATGTTTCTCAGCTCAATTTGCTGTATGAATACAGAGAAGACCACAACTAATTATATATACATATAATATATATATATGCCTACATATGTATGCACACACACACATACAGGATACATAGATATATACAGGTGTACCTCGGAGATAATGCTGGTTCAGTTCCAGACCCCTGCTGTAAAGCAAATATCACAACAAAGCAAATCACACGAATTTTTTGGTTTCCCAGTGCATATAAAAGTTATGTTTACGCTAGACTATAGTCTATTAAGTGTGCAAAAGCATCATGTCTAAAAAGACAGTGTATATACCTTATTAAAAATTTTTTTATTGCTAAATAATGCTAACCATCATCTGAACCTTCAGTGAGTCGTAATCTTTTTGCTGGTGGAGGGTGTTGCCTCAGTGTTGATGGCTGCCGACTGATCAGGGTGGTGGTTGCTGAAGGCTGGGGTGGCTGTGGCAATTTCTTAAATAAGACAACAGTGAAGTTTGCCACATCCATTGACTCTTCCGTTCACAAACGATTTTTCTGTAGCGTGTGATGCTGTTTGATAGCATTTTACCCACAGTAGATCTTCTTCCAAAATTGAAGTCAATCCTCTCAAACCCTGCCACTGCTTTACCAACTAAGTTTATGTAATAAATCCTTTGTTGTCATTTCAACAACCTTCACAGCGTCTTCACCAGGAGTAGATTTCACCCCAAGAAACCACTTTCTTTGCTCATCCGTAAGAAGCAACTCCTCATCTGTTAAAGTTTTATCATGAAATTGCAGCAGTTCAGTCACATCTTCAGGCTCCACTTCTAATTCTAGTTCTCTTGCTATTTCTACCACATCTGCAGTTACTTCTCCACTGAAGTCTTGAACCCCTCAAAGTCATCCATGAGAGATGGAATCATTTTCTTCCAAACTCCTATTAATGTTGCTATTTTGACCTCTTCTCATGAATTACGAATGTTCTTAATGGCATCTAGAATGGTGACTCTTTTCCAGAAGGTTTTCAATTGACTTAGCCCACATCCATCAGAGGAATCACTATTTATGGCAGCTATAGCCTTACAATACGTGTTTCTTAATATTATGTTAGCAGGCATGAAAACAACATTAATCTTGTAGTACATCTTCATCAGAGCTCTTGGGTGACCACATGCATTGTCAATAAGCAGTAATATTTTGAAAAGAATCTTTTTTTTCTGAACAGTAGTTCTTCATAATGGGCTTAAAATCTTCAGTAAACCATGTTGTAAACAGATATGCTGTCATCCAGGCTATGTCGTTCCATTTATAGAGCACAGGCAGAGTAGATTTAGCGTAATTCTTCAGGGCCCAAGAAACTTTGGAATAGTAAATGAGCATTGCCTTCAACTTAAAGTCACCAGCTGCATTAGCCTCTAACAAGAGAGTCGTTCTATCCTTTGAAGCATTGAAGCCAGGCATTGACTTCTCCTTTCTACTATAGAAGTCCTAGATGGCATATTCTTCCAATGTATGGCTGTTTTGTCTACATTGAAAATCCATTGTTTAGTGTAGCCACCTTCATTAATGATCTTAGCTGGATCTTCTGGATAACTTGCTGCAGCTTCTACATCAGCACTTCCTGCTTCACCTTGTACTTTTATGTTATGAAAATGGCTTCTTTCCTTAAACCACATGAACCAACCTCTGCTAGCCTCAAACTTTTCTTCTGCAGCTTTCTCACCTCTCTTAGCCTTCACAGAATTGAAGACAGTTGGGGCCTTGCTCTGGATTAGGTTTTGGCTTAGGGGAGTGTTGTGGCTGGTTTGATAGTCTATCCAGACCACTAAAATTTTCTCATCAGCAATAAGGCCATTTTGCTTTCTTATCATTCATGTGTTAACTTGAATAACACTTTTAATTTCCTTCAAGAACTTTTCCTTTTTGTTCACAATTTGGCTAAACATTTGGTGCAAGAGGCCTAGCTTTTGGCCTATCTCAACTTTCAACATTTTCCTCACTAAGCTTAATCATTTCTAGCTTTTGATTTAAAGTGAGACGTGTGACTCTTCCTTTTACTTGAACACTCGAGGCTATTTTAGGGTTATTAATTGGCTTAATTTCAATATTGCCGTGTCTCAGGGAGTAGTGAGGCCTGAGGAGAGGAAGAGAGATGAGGGAATGGCTAGTTGATTGGAGCAGTCAGAACACACACCACATTTATCACATAAGTTTGCCATCTTATATGGGTGCGTGGTTTGTGGCACCCCAAACAATGAAAATAGTAACACCGAAGATCACTGATCACAGATCACAGATCACCATAACAAATATAATAATAATGAAAAAGTTTTAAATATTGAGAGATTTACCAAAATATGACACAGAAACACAAAGTGAGCAAAGGCTGCTGGAAGAAATGGCGCCAATAGACTTGCTCAATGTAGGATTGTCACAACACTTCTTTTTGTAAAAAATGAAGTATCTGCAAAGCACAATAAAGTGAAGTGCAATAAAATAAAACAAAATATGCTTGTATTTCAAACTTTTTCATCAGAGAAATTAAGCACCTCCTAAGGCCCAGTAATTAGACTAAATCTGTTCACATTTACCATTCCTCTAGCTAAAAATCTGAGAAGCGAGTTCTAACAGCAACCAGGTAAACAATGAGAGGAACCAGAAGAAGCTACAGACATTACTTATGAGTAATCAGTGGAGAGAAACTTCATTCCTAAAGGATGAGTAATTGGAAAAAAAAAATCAACAGAGGTGAGGTGAAAATATTCTGCAAGAAATAAAATGTACCAACCAAGTCACAAAAGGAGAAATTATTTTTGAAAAAATATGCTATAGTATACCTAAGTGTTATAAAAACATATGCTATATTTTTTAATAAAATTAAGAAATGATGAGTTTGATTAAATAAGATATAAAAATAAAATAGAAAATAATATAACAATAAAATGAAGAATAAAGATATAGAGGAAATTGGATGAGAGGGAGATGTTAATAAAGATGGAGCTTAATGAGCTATTGAATGTAAAGAAACTAAAAATTCAGTCACACATTTAAAATATTCATTAAAAGCAGAACTGACACAGCAGAAAACAAAATTTTGAGATAAACATTGAGAAACACTCTATTAATACAGAAGAAAAGGAATTAATGATAGAAATGAGTGAAGAATACTATTGCAATTGCAACAGTCAGAGGAAGGACATCTATCATCATATTATGGAAATTCTAAAAATAAAATGGAACAAATAGAAAGAAGTAAAATGGAAGATTGGAAAAAAAAAATCTACCTGGACTGAATAAAGCTCTGAATATGCATATGAAATCTGCATACATATATAACATATATACACAAAACCAGGGAAAATTTGTAAACTTTTAAATTTTAAAAATAAAGCATTTACCCATCAAAAAGAAGAAAGAGGAGGAATAAGAGGAGGGGAGGGGAGAAAAAAAGAAAAAGGAAAGTTAGCCTGGACATAGACTTCACCTTTAAACATCCACTGTCTGAAGACAAGGGAACACAGCTACAGAGTTTTGAGGGCACATGTGTTTTATACTAAGCATTCAGTTTCCCATTTATATGTGACAGCAGCTAAAATATACTTGAATGTATGTAAGTGCTTGGAAATCTTTGTACCCTTCTAATGGAAAAAGTGCATCAGTTGAGAAAATTTTAATCAAAATAAGAATTCAAGAATAGGGAACTAAGAATAAGTATTAAAAATCAGTTAACATTGACTTAGTCTGAATAATTATTGAAAACAATTTTAAATAGAATAGTTTTAAAAATTATTCAGTATTAATAAGCTAGGGGAAAAAATCATAGACTATTTCAACTAAAACTGAAAGGAATGCCAAATTTTCTGTCTTACAAGAGGAAAGGGGATTAAAATCTACTGTTTTCTTTGCACCAAAGATTAAGAAAAAAATGAGTTCATATATATTTATTTGAATGTATATAATTGTTAAATTATATTATGTATTACAGAGACTTAGCTGAAAAACAGCATGTATAATTTCCAAAAACACTAGAAGAATCAAGATTTTATGACATTTACATTATAATCAGTGGGAAAATAGGAAATTAAAAGTATGTATTAAAAACAGAAAGTAGAATGAGGCAAGTAGGATCAATGGCATCTCTAGTGACAGTAAATATAAGTAGCTAATTGGATTAAAAAACAAATATATAATTTTCAACTGTGTAGTTTTTGCAACAGAAACATAAAAAGTATCAAAGCAAAGTTAAGAGAAAGGTATTGCCAAGTATTTCATTCAAACATACATGCACATACATACACACACACACACAAACACTCACACAGACAAAATGAAGCAGGAGAGACAATATTAGTATCTAGCATCAGAAAACAGAATACAGGGCAAAAAGCATCAAGATCATTTTTTTGCAATTTCTAAAGAAGTTATAATAGATGTGAGCATCTATGTATCAAATAAAAGTCTGTGTGTGTGTGTGTGTGTGTGTGTACATTGTTTAAGGTGAATTAATGGACACTGTTGGGATCTTGTAACCAACTCAATTTATTAATATTAAATTTCATATTTATATTTTATATGTTTTCCTTTTTCATTTGCCCAAGATTGAATCTTCTAATAAATAGTTCATCAATAAGTCATAGCAGAAAAGAACTTTTTTGGACTTTTTATTCATTCATGATTTTTATAATGGTGAACTACAAATGAAAAGAACATACTTAAACAGATAAAAAATAATTTGCACACACTAAAAACCAAATTTTATTTAATGAAGAAACTCTATGAGCTTTCTCTTTAAAATCAAGAATAGGATAGCTATTCTTTCTATCAAATGATTTTAGAAATTCTGGCCAAAGCAATAAGATAAATGAGGATGTAACCATTAGAAAGGAGGAGATTATTATTATTTATAGATGGCGTGTTTATGTATGGAGAATGTGTAAAATGTGGAGACATAATATTTCAACATGAGAAGATGTAAAATTATAAAACTTTAAATAAACTTTGGAAGAGTTTATAAATTTAATTCAATACCCTTAATTGGGAAATTGACAAGCTGATTCTAAGGCACTTTGGGGAGGGTAAAGGATAAAAAAACATTAGTAGGGATTTATATTTGAAAAAGGATACATATTTTAAAGACATCATAATTAAAACAATGCCAGTTGAGCAGTTATAGACACATGCATCAAAAAAGCAGAAGAGAAAATGCATTAATAAACCCTAGTATATATCAATTTTTAGTTTAAGTTAGACATGGAGGAAATGTTGGCTTCCTTAGTTGGGGCAGGCACACCTGGTTAATCACTTGGATAAATAAAATCTTAACACTATTAAATATATATTACAATTGTAAAGTAAACTCCATAGGGAATAAAGATCTAAAATGTGGAATGATGAGTGGTTCCTACACCACAGGGAAACACAACTTCGTCATTTGTTACAAGAAGTTGTCAGGAAAACTGCCCAAATGTGTTGCTGAGTTACACTAAGGTAAGCATGCTTTTTTTTTTTGACTATAGAAGTACATAGAGGCTTTACTGTGCTTTGTGAAAGCATAGTGAAAGCATAGTATGCTTTGTAAAATGTCAAGAAAGAGCTATAATTTGCAATATTTTTAAAACTAATTTACTCAAGATTCTTTTTGAGAGCACTTTTATTTTGGTCAGACTCTTGGTCACAAGTGCGAGAAGTCAATGCAAAAAGGGAATGTGATGTGAACTAGGGACATGACCTCTGTCACAACTAAGCTTCTCTTTCTCTCTTTTGAATCTCTTCCTCTCTAAATATATTGGCTTCTGTATTTTCTACAGCAAAATGGACTTTTCCTCCATTGATGGAAAATAGGGGTAAAGGCTTCTGGGAAACATGTCCTTCCTGCATAGCAAATGACGTCAGCTTAAAAATTTAGAGAAGGAATCTGATTGACCTGGCTTGGCTCATATGCACATCCTTTGGGTAAATCACAGGGGTCAGTGGTAGGCAGAGAGTGAATTATTAGAATTAGCCCAGACTATTCCATAAGCATAACTCTATGTCCTGTTAACAGGAGAATGAAAGCCCAGACATGACCAAAATCTTCCAGCCACATTCATTAATATGTTCTGGAAGACTGTCCATCAGAACACATTCTGGAAAATGCTGAATAGCAAGAAAAAGTATAATTTAATAATTACAAGAATTGCAAACACTTATTGAGTGCCAACTTAGAATGTGCAAGGCATTATTGTAAGTGCTATTTTTAACTTATTCAATCCTCATATAAAACTTAAGTCTCATGACAGTCCTTTAGTAAGCATTATTATTATCTTCATTTTAGAGGAAATTGAGGCACAAAGAATGGAAGCATCTCATGGAGTTCATATAGCTGGGAAATGGAAGAGGTGGGATGAACTCTTATAATCAGAAAAAAAGATTACTATATTTTAAAAGATCACCTCAACAATCCACTCTTGATGTTGGTGATTTTGATAAAATCTTTTGGAAAACTAGTATTATAAGAAATTCTTGATGGGTAGTAAGTAATAAATTTAAGGCATGAGGTGAAAAATTAATTATATGGTATTATATTGTATAAAGATTAGAAAACTAAGTATTGTACTTTCAAAATATATATGAAGAAGGATTTTAGCCTTGATTTTTATTTTGGACACTGTTTATGATTTTAAGAAATAGTATATGTATTATTTAATTGTTACATTTAGCAATAGAAAACTATTTGGTAACTCTCAAGTAGAGGTTTAAAGATAATTTGAAATAGCAAAAATATTTAGTTGGCAAAGTCACTGGATATTGATACAAATTAATGAAAATTAATACAAATAGTGAAATGACAATTTACTAAAGTGGACTAGTTTACCACCAAAAAGGGCAGATATGTGAACACTTCATGAAAGGGAAAATTAAAATAAGTCATATGAAAGGCATAGAGAAGGCCTCTACCCTATTCTCTGTCTCAAAGATCAGAAAAAAAATTATACCTATGTTGTGTAAGTTCTACTCTTTGAGGCAATCAGAATTTGTGTCCTCTTGTTCATAAAATAAATGTTTATTTAACACCTATTCTGTGCTAGTTGCTGTGCTAGATACTGAAGATATGACCGTGAATGTCACAGCCATGATTTTCCTTTTATGGTGCTAAAAGTCTTGAAAATGATACAGGCAAGTCGTTTTGAACGTTATATGCATGTTGGAAAAGAAGGCTTTTTTGTTCCTTCTTCAATTCTGAGACTCCAACCAAGTGAAAATAATGAGGTATAGAGTAGTAGTAGGGCACGGCTAATAATGGTGAATTGCACCAAAGAGGGTACAGTATTCTTACATAAAATCACCATAAGTTTGAGACAAAGATTAAAAACCTCCTGAGAGCAGTTTTTGCTGAGGATGTATGTGTGTGTGTGAATGCATACATGTGCATGTGTGTGTAATAATATATTCAGATAATCTGAAACTGGGTATGGGTGTATGTAATTATTTCATTTTATTTCCTTAGACTTGGATAAATTAAAAGTTCATTAGAAACAGGAAAACAGGGTACATCTGAGGGAATTCAACTAAAGCCCAAATGGTCAGAGTACAGATGAAAGGAAAATACACATATCACTAATTTCTCTGGATAAACCTTTTCTTCTTGAAGGTCGAATACACAGTTGTGCACTGTAAATGCACACATATAGACACACACATTTACAATGAAAAAATAACCAATCTGATGCTTATGGAATTATTTCAACACTATGGGAGAAGAACATCATCATGAAGACCCTAAGAAAAAGAATTCTCAAAATAATTGAGGAAAAGGGTTGCTGAGTGAGCAAGTGTGTAGACGTTCCATGTACACTTTTAGAGAACAGACTATAGTCTCAAAAGATAGAGGAGAAAAAAGTGGTGACACTGATTTTAATCAGCTAAAGACAAAAAAATGCCTTGTCATGGCCAGTCTGACCATGATGTTCCAACTTGCACTATAATCCAGGTAAGATGTCTATCTCAGAAGATGTTTACCCAAAAGGTAGAGTGTTGATAAGAAAGTGTTCTGAAACAACAAATCTGAATTCAAGCTGTCTGCTCACATAGCTCATTTTCTTGGTTTCCCTCATATACAGTTCTCCAACAGGTAGCTGTCTCAGAAAGCATCATTCTTATTCAAACATGCACAATTATAAGAAAATAATCAGAATGGGAATGGGACCTAAGCAAAAATATCACAACAAAAGAGGAAACCAACATGACCGGGAAAAAATCAGATGCGGTACATAAGCCAGTGTTCAGCAGAACTCTTTCAAGGAGTAGAACAAGATAAAAACGTTCTCATGAAGGAATGGTGAGTAAAGATTGTAGTAAATATATGGATAATTCTAAACTAACACTGGCTGTATAAACAATAATAATTTCTAATTTGGAGATCAAAATAAATTAGATATAATTAAATACTAGACCACAAGGCTATGTAAATTGGGGTTGGGTGATCCAAATTTTAAAAGTTACTTGTATTGCCCAGGAGGGAGTACAGATGTAGATAACTTTAGATTTTTCAAGAATGTATGTTAAATTTTTAGCTGTAACCACTAAGATAATAGAAGGTGTATCTTTCTACTGGTAAAAAGAGAAAAGGAAATGAAAACAACAACAATAACTTTCAATTTGGAAGAAGTTACAACAGTGGCGGGAGAAACATGGAAAATGGTAAATATAAACATTCTCTAAAATGGTAGAAATGAAAAAGTGTATATCAGAAGCACATAAACGTAAATGGTCTGAATAGTTCATATATTATCTCCAGATTGTTACATTGTGTTAAAAAAGGAAAAAAAAAAAGCTAACTGGGTGTACTAGAGACATACCAGATATGCAAGGATAAAGATTGCTTAAAATTAAAAGGATGAAAAAAGATATTTCAGGCAAATAGTAACAACAACAACAACAGAAAACTGGTGTAGTTATATTAAAAACAGACAAAACAGGCCTACCAGCAAAAAAACATGTCTGGATTCGAAGACAAGCACTTTATAGAAATATAAGATTCAATTTACCTGGTGAGTATCTCAGGTATGTACTAAAAATAACTCCCTCACAGTTTCTACCACAGCACATTGCAGTGCTACAAGAGAAAGTGACATGTGCACCTTCTTAATGGAAGGAATTAATAGAAATCTCACATGATTTACAGACTAGACAAAAATATCATTAAGCAAGTAGAAGATTTGAAAAAATTAACTAGCTTGATGTAATGAACATCTATAGAATACTGCATTAAATAAATGGAAATTACACATTCTTTTCAAGGACATGTATTGCTTATGGAAATTGAACACATATTTGGCGATTTTTAACATCATTCGAAGTCAGTATTACATGGACTATTTTCTCTGACCTCAATGTAGTTAAATATCAGTAAAAAGATAATTTACGAAAAAACTCATGTTTTCAACTTCAAAAACATTTCTAAATAACTCAAGAAGAAAAAACAATTACAAAAAAAAGGAAAACATTTAGAAATACAAAATAAAGTTGTCAAGAAAAGAAACATTTTTGTGTGTGTTAAAAGTTCAAAGAAACACATCACCCTTATTCTATAGCTGAAAATAACTCTTGAAAATACTACATCTAACAGAAAAATAAATCATAATTAGTAACTTAAAAATAGACAAGCGTTATAAAAGGACTGTTGCTAAGAGCTGATAACAGTTAAAATAGATTTATGCCTAAATAATTATAACGATTTATTTTTTGCTATGATTATCTGCATATCATTCCATCAGCTCATAAACTTGGAAAAAAGTAATAATTTAGTTAGAAATACAATGCAATACCTTTCTAGATAGGAAATGGCTATTACATTACTTTTTCTTTCCAAGCTACAAGAGAATTAATTATACCTTGCTTTTTGCTTACTTGAAGAGGGCTTCCTCACGATGAAAACAGTCTCAGCTCTGAGAGAAAAGAGGTGAAATCTTGGCCTGGAGGGTCACACTGGCAACAGATGAGCTTGTTCATTCAATGAATCAGTTCACTCATCTACTTAATATGACCCTTTCTATAGGAGCTGGATGAAGCTATCTCGTTTTTTTTTGCCAGCTCAACCACGGTACTAATTCCTTATGTTCAATTCACAAACTTGCTTTCTACGTGGCCTAGAGGGCAAGTAGATATGTATGGAGTATGAGTAGCATGTCACGGAAAGAGCCCTTGAGTTGGAATAAGAAAACCTTCATTCAAATCTAAGCTCTTAACGACGTTACTAATGACATAGGTGACATTATTCATATGTAGGTGCCATGTGTTCTTCAACCTCTGAGTCTGTTACCTGATATACAACACTATTTAGATAATGCATTTAAAAAGTTTAACACTATACACAAGTTACGTAGTATAATTATTTTTTAAAAGTGAGGTATATCATTTCTATCTTCAATCCCGAGTATCAGAAACCTAACTGTTCACCAGGTCAGAAAGTAAGGGGGCACACATACCGGGTTCACATTGGCCTTCAGAGCTCCCAATGCAAAGGTAGACCGGACAAGGCAGGAGCCCAACATGGAGTGACAGAACAGAAAGAAAACAGCCGCTTTTCTCCAGCAAGAACTCTAGTCAGCTTGAAGCCCATATGTTAAAAATATCCACCCTTCATTTAATAAGAATTTCCCTTTGGAGTCATCGTCGGCATGCAGTCTATAAACTACCGGCACTAGCTTCAAGACCCTGAAGAAAATACACACAAAGAAAAAATCTGCCAGCAGACATGACTGAAATTGGCTCAAGACTCTGACAGACATGAAAGTGAGCAGTTAGGAGATGATATAAAGAGTATATCAGTGCAACCTATGGGGTCAGCCAGAGAGAGGGAGGGAGAGAAGGGAGTAAAAGAGAGAGAGAGGAAGAGAAGGAATATTCAAGGCATAATGAGTCCTTCAGGAAAGATCTATCTCCTGGGGAATATTTACAAGCTTACTCAGATTTTAAACTCATCTACCATTTAAGTTTCACAATATAATTAAAGATCTACTTTGCCTCAACAATACATGTGAATTCAAATATTCTCCTATGTATTTGGTTAAGTATAAGAAATTTATTTCTTTCAATCTCTTACCTGAAGCATACACATTCCTGAAATGAAACATGATCTCATTTCTTTTCAAGAGTGAAATATGCTCCTACAAGCTAAAACACTTCTATTTCAAGGTAACATTATGCTTCCACTGGAAGCTTTTATTCCTGTTTGGCAGGTTTGGCATGTTTTAGGAATCTATTTTTCATCAAACTCTGGAGGGTTATATGGAAAAAAGGAGTTTACATAATGAATACAGGATTTAATCCAAAACTTTAACAATGAATTAGCTTCTCTGTACTAAACAAAGTTTGTGCCAGAAGATACTGAATGGCAATATGCAAACAAAAATATATTTTTGAAAAAAATGTGTAAGGTGGGCATATTTATCCTGAAAGTACTTTTGCTCATGTTATCGTGTATTTGAATGTAGGAGTTGATGGGGATGGTGAATCCAGTGGTTTCAACTCTCAGAAGCAGAGGTGAGCCCTTGAAAATGCTACTCTAGCCACTTTGTGAGTTGGATTATCAAGTTATTTTCTTTACTTAATTAGGATTTAGTATGTTCACGTTTTTTTTTTCCTACCTTAGGAAAATGTCAGTTTTGTTTGCTAAACCTCAGGACCCATAGTAAATTTCAATTTAAAAATAAATTTCATTATCTAATCATATTTGGAAGAAACAGAAATAAAAAGGAATATTTACAAGGTTAGCAAGAAAGTAGATGTGGGTAGTTTGCTATTGTTTTAGAATACTGCTGTTGAAAATGAGCAATATGTAGAGATTTTGTGGCAACACATGAAATTTTATCATAGGATCCAGGAACTAGGTTCAGCCAGAAGCATGCTGGCTTTATTGGGGAAAGTTTTAGGAACAAAAATATATTGGGTCATTTTTTTGTTACCAAAATATATCATAGGATTCTCATTCTTTTTCTCTTTCTTCCTCTTTTTAATTTTATATATATTTTTAAGACTGATTTTTTGGATGGAAGGATACAGAACAGAAAATTGAGAACTATGTTCACTTTCAGTGCTACTTATAAAAAGATATTTATAATATGAAAGGTTCAAAATTGTACATCTCCCCTCGTACTCCTTTCCTCATAGAGCAACACAAGTGTGAGAGGTTAAGACAGAGTGGAAGCTTAACCTAGAAATGGATGTGGTGCCACAGGAAAATGATTACACCTTTATATTTTAATAATAACCTAGATTGCAATTCTTAACTTGGGGACTCTGGAGAGGCGGAAGAGTTTAAAAATAGCTTTACATGTAGTGATTTTTTCTCAATACATTCATGCTAACACTTACTATCTCTTTAATTCCTGAACCAAACCATTAATTTTTAAGAGAACAGTCCCTTGAAAAATTGGAAATTTTTGTACTTACAAATCTCTTATTATATACGGGTCGACTCATGTACATTTTGGAGGAGAAACTAAGAGAGTTGGACTGGTTTGAAAAGCAACAATCTAATCTTGGTAAAACTGAAAGATTAGGCTTAGCACGGTTTGATAGTCATTATTTATTAACAAGAAACGGTACCAAAATGTACCTTGTACTTTGTTTTCTTTGAAAGTATGCCCTTCGATACTATCTATTTCCTTACTTAACCTCTATGCTTACCTCTTTTAGGAGAACTTTTAACTAAAAATAAAATCAGGAGCTGCCTCGTGGCTGAGGGGTTAAAGTTGCGGGCTCTGCTTCTGCGGCAGTGGTTCGTGGGTTCGGACCCTGGGCACAGACCTGCTCTGCTCATCAGCCGTGCTGTGGAGGTATTCCACACACTAAGTGGGGGAAGATTGGCCCAGATGTTAGCTCAGGGTTAATCTTTCTTAATCAAAAAAAGAGGAAGATTGGCAAAAGATGTTACCTCATGGCGAATCTTCCTCACCAAAAAATAAATAAATAAATAAATAAAATAAAACAAAATAAAATCAGATGGACAATTACTTTGTTTTTATAATTTACTTTTTCATGGCTTTGTTCTATGCCTACGACTAAACAAGTAAAGCGTTCTCACCTATGCAGTAGTTGACTCATTTTTCAGGCAAAACATTTAAGACAAAATGCTCAGGCTTCAACACTGAAATTACAAGTCTTTTAGGGAAAAAAGGCAATCTTTATAGTGCCGGTTTATTCAACTTCCTATGTGTTGTGTTAGTCTTATTTTAGGTTATTTTGTCTATGCATTGTCTTGTAAGATGCAAAGTTAAAAAGCGTTAGAAACAAGAGTTTAAGCATCTTGGTGGATAGCCTCCTAAAACTTTCCTGCTCATTGCATTAAGAAATCAATGTCCAAGTACTTACAACCTACTAATTGTTCTCTAAATATGTTTATTTCCCCCACTCTGAAATAAGTATAATCTGTTTGGTCTAAGTGCCTTAATTTTTAGAACACACTTGCCAAGATAAGTTCTATAAGTGTCCTTGTGAGTCAGCCTGCAATCTTGCCTCGAACCTGGGAAAGATTCTTCAACCCTGACCTTCCCAGGAGGATAGTATTTAACAGTCATCTTCAAAATGTAATACAAAGAGTTATGACTCAGAACTTTGAGACTGGCTACACGTATGTTTCCTATATGCTCAACGTTTTCCCTCCTCCTGATTCTCTTCCTAATATTATTTGCATAAACTCTTTCAAAGTAGGACCTCACTTATTAAGTAAAGAAACCTTATGGAGTATCTACTGGGTGCTTAGCAGCTGCTTGATGCTGGGTATAGTGTGACGAACAAGACTGGCAAGGTCTCTGCTGTGAAAATAAATAAATGAAAACTCCGTTTAAAATGGAGTCAGGAAGCCCTTAAGGGGGCGCTCTTATGCTCCTATGGCTTATTGCCGCCGCATAACCAGCAGGAAGGAAAATAATAATTATTTTAACAACGTCTGTTTGTATAGAATTTTTTGTATAAAATTCTCTTGGTCTCAACTTTTTATCTGTGGTGATAAGAATGTTACTTTTCTTCTGGTACAAGGGAGAACATTTTTCACATGGAAATTTCATCTCCTGCTTTTAAGAAAAGGACAGAAGATCCCTCCCTGCCCCAGCAACAAGGCACTCACCACCCCTTACAGCCAATAAGACACTGCCACAGCCTCGAACTCTTGTTCTTCTCCAATGAACTTTTTTATTCAAAACAAGCTTCCCCAATTTCCTCCTAAAACCTAGTAAAAACTGACTTTCCTCTTGTCTCTTCAGACTTACCTATGATTCATCATAATTTGCTTGTCCTAAATTGCAATTCTTCTGATATTCTTGAATACACTCTTTATTATTATTTTTTTACACTCTATTTTTTTGAGCTTGCCTCAGTTTACCTCTTTTATTTAGGTTGACACTGCTGTCATAGAGCTTACAAGTACAGCTTCCCACCCCTAGTCCTGTTGTCTACTAGAGTGATCTGAACCTAGTTAGTACCACATTGAAAAACAAATGAAGGCAGTTGCAGACATGATAAAGTTATTTGTATATTCCTACTTCAAATAGCAGGAAACTGACAAAGGAAGGGAAATGTTTTGATCAAGTTATTTTGAAATTAAGTGCTAGTTGCATTGCTGCTATATTAAAAGTAAATTCTTTGTTCTTTCATTCACCTTAGCTTGGGAGGAGGGAAAAAGTGAATCACTAGACTATGAAGTCTTGATAAAGATAGAACTCTCAGACCTTCAAAAATAGTAAAGGACTGGGGCCGGCCACGTGGAGTAGTGGTTAAGTTCATGTGCTCCACTTTGGTGGCCCAGGGTTCCCAGGCTCAGATCCCAGGCGCGGACCTGTGCACCACTTATCAGGCCATGCTGTGGCAGCGTCCCACATACAAGATAGAGGAAGATGAGCACAGAAGTTAGCTCAGGGCTAATATTCCTCAGCAAAAAGAGGAAGACTGGTAAGGGATGTTAGCTCAGGGCCAGTCTTCCTCACCGATATATATACACATATATAGTAAAGGACCAAGAAATTGATAGTGATATTTCCAAACCTTATACAAACTGAGTTTCTTGACATTTTTGTGAAATTAATCCAATCATTTCATTTTAAAGGATTGTTCAATTATTAGAGGATATATACAGATGAAAGTTCAGTAAAGAATATTCAGTTGGAATAAAATAATGCTTTAACAACATATGCTCTGCTGGGGTGCCCATTGTTCGTTAGTAGCACTGGTGAATGCCGTGGATTGGCTCATTGAACACTATTCCAACCTTCTTCCTCCTGTATATGTCTGACTGCAGATTCTGAAAAGTTTAAAGTGACACTTTCCAAATGCCTTTGCAGCCAAGAGTCAGGATGAGAATTAGGTTCTACCACTAAGATGTATTTGCACAAACTTTAGAAGGTGGAAACAAGGAATATTTGTATTGCTTTTGCTTTTTTTTTTTTCCCCTACTGGCAAGCAAGATCTTGGTTTCTAAAGGAATATTCCAGTGTCCATTCTTCACTTCCCTTGGTGTTGAGAGGCAGCTGTGGCAAAAGTAGTGGTGACAGCTAATTCCCAGCTTTCTGCTTTGGAGATTGGTTTTAAAGTGGAATGTTTGTACTCAGTTCCAGCAATGGCCTCGATTCCTGAGTGCATCAGGTCTGCAGTGTTCTGTTCCAGTGTAGAGCCTACAACTTTGGCACATTATTTTTGAAAGCACTTAATTCTCTGTATTAAATCTTTCTTTCCTGCTTTAAATATTTAGATTTGTTTCTGAATAACATAGTAGCATGTCAGACTGTGAGTTGTTGCCCAATATCTATTCTTTTATTTTTTTTTTTTTTTAGATTTTATTTTTTATTTTTTGCCCCCAAAGCCCCCCAGTAGATAGTTGTATGTCACAGCTGCACATCCTTCTAGTTGCTGTATGTGGGACTCGGCCTCAGGCTGGACAGAGAGGTGGTGCCTCGATGCGTACCCGGGATCCGAACCCGGGCCGCCAGCATCGCAGCGCGCGCACTTAACCACCAAGCCACAGGGCCGGCCCCAATATCTATTCTTAACCTCTGTCCGTAATAGAGTTTCATCTGGTCACATGTGTATCCAATTAAAGACTGCCTTTCTCAGCCTCCCTTATCAAGAGTAATGACCATGTGTCTAAGTTCTAGATAATAGAATTTAAACAGATGTTATATTTGGTACTTCTGTTTTTCCTTAAAAGGATAGAGCATAACAATACTCTGGCACCTTTCCTTCTTTCTGATCACGATGTGACAGCAGAGGTTGAAAAACTTACCTGAATCCAGAGGCAGAAGTCACGTGTTGAGAATGGTAGCTGCTCTGCCAGCAGTGAAGGAGCTACCCCTGAACTGTTTTATGACACAGACATTTCTATCTTGTTTCAAATGCTGGATTTTAGACTCTCTCTTTATTTTTTTGATAGCATCTTAATCTTTTATTTATTTATTTTTTTTGATGAGGAAGATTCGTCCCAAGCTAACATCTGCTGCCAATCTTCCTCTTTTTGCTTGAGGAAGAGTGACCCTGAGCTAACATCTGTGCCTATCTTCCTCATTTTGTATGTGGGTTACCACCACAGCATGGCTTGATGAGTGGTGTATGTCTGTACCAGGGAACTGAACCTGCAAACCCTGACTGCCGAAGTGGAGCCTGCAAACTTAACCACTAGGCCACCGGACCGGCCCCAATAGCATCTTAATCTTAAATAAAACATAATTTGGTTACTAGAAGTGGGATTATACCGTAATGGAAAAAAAAATGATGCATTGGTATAATAGTTGGGTAGTGGGTGGCGAGAACACAGATATTGCAGGCTGGAAAGCCAATGATCCTTATGCCATGATAAAACACTTGGCAAAGTTGTCACTTGTAATCCTTAAAAAGGTAGACTACTTGCCAAAAGAACATGTAACCTCTGTGAACTGTTTGGAAAAACTCAGAACACTGAAAAAACACAGAATGTTTATCCATGTTGACTGTTTCTCGTTGTGCAGAGTTCTGTGACAAGATGTACTTGGGCTGGTTATAAGAGGTGATTTTACAGAAACAGCTGTAGCAGCAAATAGGCCTCTGGTGTCCTCAAGTGCCCACATTAAAACTTCTCAGCTAATTGGGGTCCATTCTAGTTTCAAAGGTTAGATTAAGGGTGATGCTTTCCTACCTAAACTAATATTTTCAAACAGCTTCAAAGTAGACACCTTTAAATTAAGGGAAAGCAAAAACGTGCTGAGCAAAGAGACCAGTAAATATAAGAGGATAGTCTGCAAGCATAGAAACATTGACCAGACCTGATCTTTCGTTGTGGTTATTTGCCTGTGGCTCTGACTGTCAGTAACTAGACCAAAAGCATACTAAGTTTTTTAGGGATTGTATTGATCTGCAAAACCCAATGTGTGTTTGACCTTTAAGGCATCTCCAGAAGCCTCCTAACTGGCCTTGCAAAATATAGCCCACAAAATATGTGCAATCGCCAAGTAGGGAGTATTGTCCAATTCTCTCTTAGGAGATTATTATAGGGTAATCAAATACTTTTGCGAGTGAAAAGACACATATTTAGAACAAAGAAGTCATTCATTCAGTATTGATATTACACCAGAACAATGCATATAAATCAGGACAGTCACAAACAAACCAGTCCTTATGGTAACAGCAATAATAGACAAAGAAAAATATCTCAAAGAAAGCAAACAGTAACCACACATGACAAGAGACAAAGGAATTCCTCCCAGATAATATAATCAGGATTTATTTAAGGAAATTATTTCACTGCCAAGCCAGGGAATGTTTGAAATTCCTATCCAATAGGATTTGATCATGAAAAATGATAGCTGTGCTTTTCCTATTTTTCCGTTTTCTTGGAAGGCAGGCATGCTCACCACTATACCTCCAACATGGTACTCTCCTATTTTTTTGAATGGGAACTTGTAATACTAGGTGTACGTGTCTGTAGAGGGAGCAGGTAAGTGGAAGAAGTATACGCCTGGATGTTAGGCAGCAGGCTACAGGATGTGTCCCAGTATCCTTGTCCCCTCATATTTCCCAGCCCCCCTTTCAATGAGATGTGGGCAAGGTACTAGTTCTAGTCAATGAAATGTGAAAAGAAGTGATGTGTGATTCTTCTAGCTGTGCTCTTAAAAGGATTGCATGTGCACCCTCCTGTCTGCTCCTCCTCCCTCAAACACTCACACACGTACACACACCTAGGAGATGGTGATGAATAGAGTAGCCGCCTTAGAAATGGATACCTTGTACTGAGGATGGTAAAGCTGAATTGCTGGTTCTTATCATTACTTTAGATATAAAGAAGAGAGAGAAAAGTCTGTCTTGTTTATACTGCTATATTTGGAGTATCTTTGTTACAGCGTTTAAATTAAGACTACATTAAGTACCACAGTATACGTAGATTCAAATGATTATTTTTCTTAAATTTTACTTATGTTACTTACAAAAATTGAATTATAGATTCAAACTGACTATTTCTAGGTGTATGTTCAAAATAAGAGTAGTACAAAGTATTTATATTCCATGAATTTAGAATAAAAATTTGATGATTGTTCTCAAATGATTATTTCCAGAGAATATTTACAATTAAGAATTTATCCATTGAATATTGATGACAGTAGTCATTAAATTAACTCTAATAAAGCTTCTACCACGGCTCACCTATTAGACTATTACAACTTTTCACATAGTTTGGTATAAAGCTGAGAAATATGGTTATACACGGACTACTTGACATATGATTTTATAAAGTCTAATTACCATTCTGAAAAAAACAAATTAAAATAATAACAACTGAAAAACTGTCTTATCATTAAGTGTATGCAAAATTAACGTTCAGAGTACAGAGTGCACAAAAAGAAATAGAGGATTGATTTTAAAAGGAATTCAGACTCTTTTTCTCAGCATAGTAAGGTATGGTGAGAAAACCCCTCTACATTTAAGAAAAAATAAAAACAAAACCAAAACATATATTCCTCCTCTATCCCTAAATTTCTTGATTAAAGTCAATTGCTTGTGTTTCTCAAATCCCAAGACCAAAGGGGTTAATATGCCCTTTATCTCTGGCTCAGGTTTGTCTCTTTGGAGCAGCCTGAGAAAATTCTCGCTGCCTTACGGCTAATAGGTTTGCTACGGTGAGAGCAAAGCTGAAATATGAAGCCTGAGGGGTGGAGACAGAAGACAAAATTTGGCTGACTGTTCTTCTGAAAGTGAATGGAAATTAGTTGAAGTCGCTGTGTTGGTTTTGGCTAATTTTGTTTACTAATAGTTATATTTTACCAAACCATAGATAAGTAGAATTTGAACATAAGGGATAGTGATGATCAAAGTGGAATTATATTGTGGGCATTTGGGAAATATATGAATTCTTTCAGGCCTTCAAGGATATCATGCCCTACAACTAGAGCATAGTGGCCATGGACATGAAGATGGCTAGTTTCCTTTCTGAGTCTATGTTCACCTTTCTGCGTTTAAGTTATCCAGATAAAACCCTTCTTAACATCTCTTGTTCTTTTTTTTTTTTTTTTTTTTTTTAATTTTTTGTTTATTGCAGTAACATTGGTTTATAACATTGTAAAAATTTCAGGTGTACATCATTGTACTTCTATTTCTGCATGGACCACATCATGTTCACCACCAAAATACTAATTACAACCCATCACCACACACATGCACCGAATTATCCCTTTCACCCTCCTCCCTCCCCCCCCCCTCTGGCAACCACCAATCCAATCTCTGTCCCTATGTATCCGTCCATTGTTGTCACTATCTACTACTTAATGAAGGAAATCATACGGTATTTGACCTTCTCCCTCTGACTTATTTCACTTTGCATTATACCCTCAATGTCCATCCATGTTGTCACAAATGGCTGGATTTCGTCGTTTCTTATGGCTGAGTAGTATTCCATTGTGTATATATACCACAGCTTCTTTATCCATTCGTCCCTTGATGGGCACTTAGGTTGCTTCCAAGTCTTGGCTATCGTGAATAAGGCTGCAATGAACACAGGGGTGCATGTACCTTTGCAAATTGGTGTTTTCAAGTTCTTTGGATAAATACCCAACAGTGGAATAGCTGGATCATATGGTAGTTCTATCGTTGATTTTTTGAGGAATCTCCATACTGTTTTCCATAGTGGCTGCACCAGTTTGCACTCCCACCAGCAGTGTATGAGAGTTCCCTTCTCTCCACATCCTCTCCAACACATGTTGTTTCCTGTCTTGTTAATTACAGCCATTCTGACGGGCGTGAGGTGATATCTCATTGTAGTTTTGATTTGCATTTCCCTGATAATTAGTGATTTTGAACATCTTTTCATGTGTCTGTTGGCCATCTGTATATCTTCTTTGGAGAAATGTCTGTTCAGGTCTTTTGCCCATTTTTTAATTGGGTTGGTAGTTTTTTTGTTGTTGAGATGCATGAGTTCTTTATATATTTTGGAGATTAAGCCCTTATCAGATGTATGGTTTGCAAATATCTTCTCCCAATTGTTAGGTTGTGTTTTCATTTTGTTGATGGTTTCCTTTGCTGTGCAGAAGCTTTTTAGTTTGATGTAGTCCCATTTGTTTATTTTTTCTATTGTTTCTCTTGCCCGGTCAGATGTGGTGTTTGAAAAGATGTTGCTAAGACCGATGTCGAAGAGCGTACTGCCTATGTTTTCTTCTAGAACTTTCACAGTTTCAGGTCTTACATTCAAGTCTTTAATCCATTTGGAGTTAGTTTTTGTGTATGATGTAAGGTAAGGATCTACTTTCATTTTTTTGCATATGGCTATCCAGTTTTCCCAACACCATTTGTTGAAGAGACTTTCTTTTCCCCATTGTATGTTCTTGGCTCCTTTGTCAAAGATTAGCTGTCCATAGATGTGTGGGTTTATTTCTGGGCTTTCGATTCTATTCCATTGATCTGTGTGTCTGTTTTTGTGCCAGTACCATGCTGTTTTGGTTACTATAGCTTTGTAGTATATTTTGAAGTCAGGGAGTGTGATACCTCCAGCTTTGTTCTTTTTTCTCAGGATTCCTTTAGCTATTCGGGGTCTTTTGTTGTTCCATATAAATTTTAGAATTCTTTGTTCTATTTCTGTGAAAAATGTTGTTGGAACTTTGATAGGGATTGCATTGAATCTATAGATGGCTTTAGGAAGTATGGACATCTTAACTATGTTAATTCTTCCAGTCCAAGAGCACGGAATATCTTTCCATTTCTTTGTGTCTTCTTCAATTGCTTTCAGAAATGTTTTATAGTTTTCGGTGTACAGATCTTTCACCTCTTTGGTTAAGTTTATTCCTAGGTATTTAATTCTTTTTGTTGCAATTGTAAATGGGATGGTATTCTTAATTTCTCTTTCTGCTACTTCGTTGTTAGTGTACAGAAATGCAACTGATTTTTGTGTGTATTTTGTATCCTGCAACTTTACCATATTCGTTTATTACTTCTAAAAGTTTTCTGGTGGATTCTTTAGGGTTTTCTATATATAAAATCATGTCATCTGCAAATAGTGACAGTTTCACTTCTTCCTTTCCAATTTGGATCCCTTTTGTTTCTTTCTCTTGCCTGATTGCTCTGGCTAGCACTTCCAATACTATGTTAAATAGGAGTGGTGACAGTGGGCATCCTTGTCTGGTTCCTGTTCTTAGAGGGATGGCTTTCAGTTTTTCACCATTGAGGATAATATTAGCTGTGGGTTTGTCATATATGGTCTTTATTATGTTGAGGTACTTTCCTTCTATACCCATTTTATTCAGAGTTTTTATCATAAATGGATGCTGGATCTTGTCGAATGCTTTCTCTGCATCTATTGAGATGATCATGTGATTTTTGTTCTTCATTTTATTAATGTGGTGTATTACGTTGATTGATTTGCGAATGTTAAACCATCCCTGCATACCTGGAATAAATCCCACTTGATCATGGTGTATAATCTTTTTAACATATTGTTGTATGCGATTTGCTAGTATTTTGTTGAGGATTTTCGCATCGATGTTCATCAGTGATATTGGCCTGTAATTTTCTTTTTTTGTGTTGTCCTTGTCTGGTTTTGGTATCAGGGGAATCGCAGCTTCGTAGAATGAGTTAGGAGCTTCCCTCCTCAATTTTTTGGAAGAGTTTGAGAAGGATAGGTATTAAGTCTTCTTTGAATGTTTGGTAGAATTCACCAGGGAAGCCGTCTGGTCCTGGACTTTTATTTTTGGGGAGGTTTTTGATTACTGTTTCGATCTCCTTACTGGTGATTGGTCTATTCAAATTCTCTACTTCTTCTTGATCCAGTTTTGGAAGGTTGTATGATTCTAAGAATTTATCCATTTCTTCCAGATTGTCGAATTGGTTGGCATATAGTTTTTCATAGTATTCTCTTATAATCTTTTGTATTTCTGAGGTGTCTGTTGTCACCTCTCCTCTTTCATTTCTGATTTTACTTATTTGTGCCTTCTCTCTTTTTTTCTTGGTGAGTCTAGCTAAAGCTTTGTCTATTTTGTTGATCTTTTCAAAGAACCAGCTCTTGGTTTTATTAATTTTTCTATTGTTTTTGGTCTCCTTTTCATTTTTTTCTGCTCTGATTTTTATTATTTCCCTTCTTCTACTGATTTTGGGCTTTGTTTGTTCTTCTTTTTGCAGTTCCTTTAGGTGCATTGTTAGATTGTTTATTTGAGATTTTTCTTGTTTGTTGAGATAGGCCTGTATTGCTATAAACTTCCCTCTTAGAACCGCTTTTGCTGTATCCCATAAATTCTGGCATGTCGTATTTTCATTTTCATTTGTCTCCAGGTATTTTTTGATTTCTTCTTTGATTTCTTCGTTAACCCAGTCATTGTTCAGTAGCATTTTGTTTAATCTCCATGTATTTGTGGCTTTTCTTATTTTCTTCCTATAGTTGATTTCTAGTTTCATACCGTTGTGGTCAGAAAAGATGCTTGGTATTATTTCAATCTTCTTAAATTTGTGGAGACTTGTTTTGTGGCCTAATATGTGATCAATCCTGGAGAATGTTCCATGTGCGTTTGAAAAGAACGTGTATTCTTCGGTTTTTGGATGGAATGCTCTGTATATATCTACTAGGTCCATCTGTTCTAGTGTGTCGTTTAAGGCCAATGTTTCCTTATTGGTCTTCTGTTTGGATGATCTATCCATTGGTGTAAGTGGAGTGTTAAAGTCCCCTACTATTATTGTGTTACTGTCTATTTCTCTTTTTATGTCTGTTAATAATTGCTTTATATATTTAGGTGCACCTATATTGGGTGCGTAGATATTTACAAGTGTTATATCCTCTTGTTGGATTGTTCCCTTGATCATTATGTAATGCCCTTCTTTGTCTCTTTTTACAGTTTTTGTTTTAAAGTCTATTTTGTCTGATATGAGTACTGCTACCCCAGCTTTCTTTTCATTGCCATTTGCGTGGAGTATCTTTTTCCATCCCTTCACTTTCAGTTTGTGAGTGTCTTTAGGTCTGAAGTGTGTCTCTTGTATGCAGCATATATATGGGTCTTGTTTTTTTATCCAGTCAGC
This sequence comes from Ceratotherium simum simum, assembly GCF_057802395.1. Classification (NCBI taxonomy): domain Eukaryota; kingdom Metazoa; phylum Chordata; class Mammalia; order Perissodactyla; family Rhinocerotidae; genus Ceratotherium; species Ceratotherium simum. The sequence continues at coordinate 42,764,312 of NC_141916.1, forward strand.
CATCCTATGCCTTTTAATTGGAGCATTTAGTCCATTGACGTTTAAAGTAGCTATTGATAAGTATGTACTTACTGCCATTTTTTAACTTTATTTTTTTTTTTTCCCTCAATGTTTTAGTAGTCCTTCTCTGTTCCTTACTTCTTCTATACAGAATTGATGGTCACTTTAGTTTGACCTCTGTCTGAAAGCTGTACTCTTTAACTACCCTCCTCCCTCCTTTTATGTTTTTGATATCATATCTAACCTCTTTTTGTGCATTTGTATCCATTACGTTCTAATCGTGGAAATAGATAATTTTTTCCTATTTGTGGTCTTCTCTTTTCCCCTTAAATCAGTCCCTTTAACATTTCTTGTAACACTGGTTTCTTGGTGACAAACTCCTTTAATTTTTGCTTATCTGGGAAAATTTTGATCTCTCCTTCCATTTTGAACGATAACCTTGCTGGGTAGAGTATTCTTGGCTGTAAGTTTTTTCCTTTTAGCACTTTAAATATATCGTGCCATTCTCTTCTAGCCTGTAAGGTTTCTGCTGAGAAGTCAGCTGATAGCCTTATGGGGTTTCCTTTGTATGTAACTTGACATTCTCTTGCGGCTTTTAGGATTCTCTCTTTATCTTTAATTCTGGACATTTTGATTATGATGTGTCTTGGTGTGGGCTTCTTTGGGTTTATCTTGTTTGGGGCTCTCTGTGCCTCCTGTACCTGGATGTCTGTTTCCTTCCTTAGGTTAGGGAAATTTTCATCTATTATTTCTTGAAATAGATTCTCTGCCCCCTTGTCTCGCTCTTCTCCTTCCGGGACACCTATAACACGGATGTTAGTGCGCTTGATGTTGTCCCAGAGGTCCCTTAGTCTGTCCTCACTCTTTTTAATTCTTTTCTCTTTTACCTGTTCACCTTGGGTAATTTCTTCTAGTCTTTCTTCCAGCTCACAGATCCGTTCTTCTGTATCCTCTACTCTGCTTTTGAGTCCCTCTAATGAATTTTTCATTTCCAGTATTGTATTCGTCATTTCTGATTGGTTCTTTTTATATCTTCCATTTCTTTGTTGACATTCTCACTGAGTTCATCTATTCTTCTCCCCAGATCAGTGAGCATCCTTAACACTCTTAGTTTGAACTCTCTGTCGGGTAGGTTGCTCATTTCTGTTTCACTTAGTTCCTTTTCTGGGGTTTTGTCCTGTTCCCTTACTTGGAATGTATTCTTTTGCCTCCTCATTTTGCCTCTTTCCCTGTGCTTGTGTCTACGTATTAGGTAGGTCAGCTACGTCTCCTGCTCTTGGATAGGTGACCTTATGTAAGTGATGCCTTAGGAGGCTTCCAGTATGCTTCCCTCAGTTCTCAATGTTCCAGGGGTGGCCCCTATGTGGGCTACGTGTGTCCTTCTATTGTGGCCTATTAGCTCTCCCTATAGGCGCCCAAGGATGCTGAGTTATGCTCCTGGTCAGCTGTTGTAATGCTCAGCTGCTTGTAGTTGTTGTGGGCCCTTCAGTCTCTTTATCAGGTGTGGGGAGTCCCAGCACAGTTGGCTGTAAGTTCTAATACCACATTTGTGTTGCAGTATTTCCTTTAAGTGAGTAGGCCCCCAGTGTGGCAGGTTGTTAGGCTCAGGGCCTTACAATTGCTGTAAACCTCTAGCCTATTAGGTCTCTTGTCAGCTCTCTGGGGATTGCAGCTGGGTGGGGCTGCCCTCAGGCACAGGAGCACCCAATTGTTTCAGGCTTTGGAAGGTGGGGCAAACCTCCTATGTGGGTCTTTGAGAAGCACAAGTCTTCTGCAGCTGACAAGCCCTTTGCGCACAGGTCCACACACACAGTCAACACAGTCCTGCCCCGTGTGAGCGCCCCGACCTCCCCAAGCGGACCCAGTCTCTCCACGGCGGGAGCCCCACACACTCCACCACCACCCCACACTCTCCACCCGCTCCTTGTGCACACCCTGCCCCGCTCAAGTCAGCTCAGTTGCCAGGCTGCAGAGAATCCAGTCACCAATCTATGCAGGCCCACACGTTGCCTGAGGGCTTGTTGTTGGGTGGGGCCAGTCTCTAGGGTGGGCTGCCTGCCCTGGCTGAGCTGGATTAAATCGGTGCTCTAGCGGGTGGAGCAGACCCTGGGCTAGCAGGTCTCAGGGAGAACTCCAATGGCGTCTGTGTCAGCACGCTCACACCAGGCCACAACAATGGCCGCCGCCAATGTCCCAGTCCCTGGAGAGGTCTCACCCCTCACCGTGATGCACTCAGGGCCTATTAGGTGAGTCTCTTGTCACCGAAGCACTGTGTACCTTTCTTTCTGGTGATTTTAGGATGCTTTCTGGAACGGGTGAGTTTGTGCGCGGGCCCTTTAAGAGCCAGTTTTAGTTTCTTTGTGAACCGGGTTCTGGGGGTGCTCCCCAATGCTTTAGTAGCAGGCAAAGTCAGATATTTTGCCACTGGTGTCGATTGTGCTGGGTCCACAAAATGCCCACAGTGGGGGCGCTCCCCGGCTCAGGGCCCCGCGCCTCCAGGGAGGCTGCGTACCTGTGAGCTGCTCCCGGCTGCCGTGAAGCTGGCGGCTTGTGAAGGCGGCGTTTTTCCTATCCAGAAGGGAGTCTCTGCCTCTTCTACCCCAGTTAGGATTGTCCGTTGTTGCAGGAGTTCCTCTTATCCAGTTTTCAGTTCTGTCTCAGGGGTAATTTTTCCACGAGTAGTTGTAAATTGGCTGTGTCCACGGGAGGAGGTGAGTTCAGAGTCTGCCTACGCCGCCATCTTGACTCCGCCCTCTCCCTTGTTCTTTTGAAATTGCATTGCTCTATATCTCAACAACTTGTGAGGCATTTATTTCTTTCTACCTAGTATTATAACGTGTATATATGTGTTTTCATGCTCCTGCTGTACTGTAGAGTCTGTGTTTTATTCACATTCTCTTGCTTTTTGAACATAATAAGCATCAATACATTTATTTTAAGAATTCATTGTCAATATCTTGATCCTACTTCTGGGCCTTTTTGTATTTTCTTACCCTGACTGTATTATATCTATTAACTACACGGATTCATAAAAAAGTTTTTTTTCAATTATTGACACATTCCTTTATTCATTTTGTTGCCCTATGGAGCCAAAATTAATATAGAAAAGCAGGAAATTCTTCTTCTATCCCCTAAAAGTTTTTAGCAAAACTTTTAAAAATATCCCCCCCTTTTTTCTATTATCTTGTTTGAATATAATCTTTTTTTTGAGACAAAATTTACATACAATGAAATGTATAGACCTTAAGTGCACAGTTTGATGAGTTTTGAAAAATGCATAGACTTGTGTAACCAGAGCCCTGTCAAAATATAGGGCATTTCCATCATCCCAGGGGAAGTTGCATCATGCCCCCTCGAAAACAATTCCCACCTTTCCTTCCAGCCACAACTACTGCCCTAAATTCTATCACCATATTAGTTCTACCTTTATAGATCTTCTGGATTATGCCAGAAGACTGTGAAGGGTCTTTAATTTTGCTCTGGCAGGCAAGTGACTTGACTTATGTCTCAAGTTGATCATTCTGGGCTTGTTTACAGTAGGGGGACAGACCAGTGCTGCTCCTAAGCCCTGGCAACTCTGGAGTTTCAACTGAATTTTTAGGCTGTTCAACATGGTCTCTGCCTTCTGGCTGGTGAGGTCTATAACGTATTCTAGCACTGCCACGCCCAGAGTCTCTGGGGTTTATAAATGTACAGTAGCAGTATGCCAGGCCTGTGGAGACTCTCTCTACGCACACACAGCTTAGAATTTACACAAAGACTCGAGGGAACACTTACGCAGATTTGTGGAGTTCTCTGTCCAGCTGCCTTCTCTCTGGTACACTTCCCTGCAAATAACAGCTACCTTGGTGGCCCAAAACTCCAATCTTTGTTTCTTCTACTCAGGGAGATTGCTGTTCTGTGTTTCGCTCCACTTCTTAAATTAGAAAGTGATTCCTAGCAGAAAACCAGGATGAATGTTAACATCATTTTGTGTATTTCTTTTCTCTCAATGATCACAACCCTGAGTTCTCTCTTTTCCAATTTTGCCAGTTTTGTAGTTATTTGCAGCAGCATTGTAAATCTGATGAACATTACTCTATCATGACCAGAACTGAAAGTCCCATATCAGGTTAATTTTTACTTACATTTTTTTTTAACATCTCATCTTAGTTGATCAGCCAACCAAGGAAGAATAAGAATGCGTTCCATATCAATCTTTTTTGGTTGTTTTAGGATCACATAAAATAAACTTGGAAAAAGATGGCTCTCTTCACAAATGATGTAACTTCATATTAATTAAAATCTTAACTCTTCAATATAATTAAAATTGTAACTTTTCATAGACATACACACTGTAGGTAACATTGACTTAAGTAAAGAAAGAGAATGCAATTCTGAAAAATAATATAATTTGGGGGCTAATATACACTCTTATCAATTTTTCTCAAGCTTTTCCTATAAAGTACCCTATTGGCAAAAGAGTTTATAATGGTCCATAGCAAGCATAAAATTTATTTATTATATTTTATCTTAAAATTGTATGCATACAGTACATAATTATGTTGAGTTTAATTAAAATATAATATTCCCTCCTCACTTCAATTTTTGAGCAAAATTGAGAGTCAGGAATTTGCACTGTATTATTATTATAACTTCAGCTGTAGCCTGTACATAAGTAGTTGTACTTGCTTAGAGAATTGTAATAATGTATGTCTATATTTGCCTGAGAACTGGAAACATTGATTAGAATCTGAATATTTGGTCTGCTTAATTCCAAATGTTAATATTTGGAAGAGTTGTGTTTCATAGCTTTTTAACTGAATGTTCCCAATATCTATTTTCTGGGGAAAACTCTAATTTAGGACAAATTTATAGAATAATAAATGTAATTTACATATTTTAATGTAATTGAGTAGAGTTCATTATATTCAGAGATGGATTATTAGTAGAGATGTTAGTATTGCCAAAGTGTCACATGTAATTTTGGTACCCTCAGTCTTCTTCCCTTAAGATAAATTACTGGTTTAATTTGCAAGCATCTTCTCAAATCCTTACAAATGGATGTGGTGTGTATATTTCTACAATGCATTGTGAATTGAGACTACAGAGAAGTTGTAATTTAACTAAGACCAAAAGATGATTAATTTTGAATAATCCAAACATTTTTATTACATCTTTCAAGAAAGACAGATTTAATATAACAACATGAATATTCAGATATTTAAGAGGGGGATTCTATTCTTGATCTCAACAGCAATTTTAAACTATGGAGCATCTTAAAGTTAATTACCCAAAAGTAAGATGATGCATTCATGATACAAGTGCTGCACAAAATGCATTTCACACGATGTATTTCAAATATACTTTCTAGGCAGCCTGCAGTATTGTCACATATTTACAGTAATATTAGAGATGCTTTTTTGGTTTGTGTAATATGACAACTGGAAAACGACAATACTTAAATAGACAAATAGCTCTCTGGATAACAATGACTATGACAAAAACTTCAATTCTTTCGGAAAATTATTGCTTAGTTTAAAGGGACTTTGACGTTCTAAATATAGTTTTCCTTTGACCATTGAATAAGTTCTTATTGCTGATAGAAATAAATAAATGTGCTGGAAATGTTGATAATCTGAAGCAAGATCACACATGTTCCCAATCTGTCTCTGCATAGAAAATAGATCAATTTACTGTAGTCAAACTTTATTGCCTCAATAATGCCACATACGTTTTCACTAGGCAAAGATTTCTAAGAATTCTATTTAGAAAATTCAAGAATTAACAGAATTCTTTCTTCCCTGAAGAAATTCTCTTTTTATGTATCTTCTAATTTTGTACTCTTTTTTCAGCTTCTCCATATGCTTATTACAGGCCTAGGTTTTTATAATTTCAGATATGTTCTTAATAATCACTGAGAGACCACAAATTTCCATAGTTACTTATCTTATTTTCCTTATATTTTGCATATAAGACAATTGTATGGCATCAAATGTTATTCAAATACATTTATAAACGACCTTTATTGAAAGTCAGAACAGAATCTGGTATACTCTTATGTAAAACTGGCTTACTTTTCTAACATGTCTTGTTATGTTTTCGCCTGTTTTGTTTTAAGGCTGCAATATCTAAACTGTCATGTTGCTAATTTTCCCAGACAATGTTAGGTCACGTACATAGAAAAATATTTAGAGTTTTAAATGCTATCAAAGAAAGGGCAGCAGGACATTTATTTGATGTGAATACCCACTCTGTGTTCCAGAATTTCAGTTAACTTGAATGTTAATGAATGCACCTCTGCTATGTTTCAGGTGGAAGCAAACCTGGCTTTCTAACTATTCTAGAGCGCCACCTTCTGGACATGAAATGCTTCTCTAAATGTCAAGAAGCAGCTCATTGTGATTCTGGTGGAATTATGACTTGGTACCGAGAAAAATCATGCGTCATGAGAAATATATGTTCCTTTCAAGCAAATGTTATATTTCCCGCCCCCCCCTTTGGGGATTAGAGTTAAAGAAGACACTGATGTGTGGCGAATGCAGAATAAGTAAAAATAATTTTTTGACTGCTATGTTAGAAATAAAATTCTGTCAATTTTACTATTTTCCCTTTTTAAAACTAAATAAAAAAGTTATGCTTCCCTAACATATGGCATTTTTACATCTAGTAATAGTATATAAAAATATTCAACACCATTGTTAACACGATTAAGGACAAGCTAAGCCTTAGCAGTTCCAGTTAATAATATATTCTAAGGCTAATTATAATGAACATACATTTTGTTTGCCATAAGACACAAGATAATCAGCCTTTTTTCTGACTAATGCTAACTTCATCAAGTTAGTTAAGCTTGTAATTAGCTAGAATTCAGATCTAAGTCCAGGGCATGCCACCTCCAAGAAAACAGTATTTTCACTATGATAATATTAAAAGGTTTTTAAAACAACTATTGGTGTTGCTGAGGCTTCACTTTTCAATAAAAATCAGCTGAAGGTTTTTAAATTTCTAATTCCTGTTTTAATTTCTAATTCTGGCCACTTGAAGACTGTATATATACAGTCTAGCTACATAATCTTAAGTGTATCACATAGACATTTGGCTAAATTTGGAAGGAACAAATTTATTGTATATGAACAACTACTCCTGTCCATGGCAGATACTGCTAATTGATCTTGGCTCTGTTTCTCACTAATCTAGAAAATATTATATACAATACTTTCCTACAAACAGTTATTCTTAATAGAATAGAGCTCATTTATGAAATGAAGCTTACCGGAACCACAAGACGGATGAAAAGGAAAATACTTGTAATGCAAGTGGGAGAAAAAGATGAACAAGAGTAATATTAATTTTAAGGGAAAAGTGGCAAGATAGTTGCTTTATTGATATAATTTAAGTTGGCAAATAGGGCTGATAGTCTCAAACTATCTTCAATTAAATTGCACCATTATATAGATATTCATTCTTTGAAAGTAATTCTTATACAACAGGAAATACCATACAAAGGTCAAAAACATAATATTATACCAGTCATTAGCAATTTTATCATATAATGATACACTGGCATGTTAAAAGCTGTGAGAAGTCCTTTAGTAAGGAGGCAAATTTCTAGAATTTATTGAGTACTCATTATGTTTTACACAGCATGTCATTTTTCTTCATCAGCCCGTTGTGATATGATTTGGGAAATTCTGGGATAGATGATCTCCAACATAAAAATAAATGATTCTCATCATCTTAGTCTATTGCCATTAAATATTCAAATTATAATATTCCTCTTTTTCTGCTTCAGAGTCTGCCAAGCAAACAATTGATTATAATTTGAGTTTCTATATATGTCAGCCTGTGGGGAGAGAATGTCCTAGTTTTGACCATGAGAGAATTCCAATCTGCATGACAGTCATCTTGCTAATGGTAAATTATGAAATTGGACTCTGTTTTATACATCAATGATGTAACAGAATGCTGCAAAAGTATTCAGATGAAACCTAACAATTTTATGATATAAAATTGAAACATAAGTAAATCTTCCACTATCGAGTAGGTTTCTTTTCAATGTTTAATTATATTACACTGACATCAAAAAATGTAAAATACAGATGCTAACTTTAAGTTAAAATGGGAATTCATTGGAAATAAGAGGTAATAAAACATAAAGAAAAGCGCTGTGGTTGTTGAGTAAGAAATACCGCCATTGAACTATATATTACAGAATATGCCTTTTTTTCTTTTTCCATAAGCGTTTTCCTAATTTTTTGGATCACAGTACCTCCCCAATCAAATATCTTAAAGTACAGCTGCCCATTTAATCTCTTATAGTACTGTTCAGTTCACATGTTTTATCATTTGATCCTCACAAAAATCTCTTAAAAAGGCTAAGCAAATGAAATACATCCCCTTCATAGTTGCAGAATTGAGAGCCAAAAGGAATATAGGACTTGCCTGAGTACACACGGAAAAACTATAAATCCGGAAATCTTATCCAGATCTTTGACCTCAAAAGGAATCTTTTATAATAATCTACTTTGTTAAATAAAAAAAAAAAGAAACTGTGCTTTCTTCCTTCCCAGACACCATCAATATTATGTATTATCTACGCTGCGTACTTTGCATTCAACTCCATATTGCCATACATTGTTTCTGAATTCTTTTTAAAATTAACATTTACCATTACAAAGGTATCGTAAGTGTCCCAGCACAGGACTGTGTCTTTTCCTTAGTTTTCCTCCACAGCTCCACGCAACTGATAGCGTTTTAGCAGTGCTCAAGATGTACCTCATCAAATAACGGCTGGGAAGCCCAGTACTTTCCCGATTTGGTTAACACTTGACTTTAAAACCACTTGTAGAAAGATAATGTAAGATGTCAGAAAAAAATGATCTGATTCATGAGTCTACTGGATTAAGGTAGTTCTCAGAGACTCAGAAATCAGATATGACGTAAGTTCAGAATTCCGCTAAAAGTAACATAAAGTTATGCCTACCAAATTCTCTATTTGATCATACCATTAGCAATCTACCAAGGAGCTCCAGAATTCCAATTTGTTATACTGCCTAATGTATTATAATCTATAAAGTCTCTTCCTACTAAGGGTTTGACCAAGGCTGATTATACTGGAATGATGTTAGGTTTCTTTTATTTTCTTTTTAGGCTCTGTTATTAATTTCCGATTATCTTGTTATCTCTATTGACTGGCAATTAGTTTTCTATTTTGTTATATACTATGGAACTTGGGAAAAAAAAATCTTTTTCTTCCAGATATTTTCTTTAGCAGATAAAGTTATTTTGCTTGATTCTATATCTTTAATTTACCAAGGTCACTTTGACAGCTAATATTCTTCTATCACTATTTTTATACTAAACTCTTGCAATAGAGCTTCTGTGTCTCATAGTTATTATCACACTGTACCTTGAACTATAATTGCCACTTTGTTCTCTCCTACTGAACATAAATTTTGAAAGCAGGGATTCAGTCATAATTTTCTTGATGTTTCTTTTATTTATACTAATATCTAGCACAAACATACTCAGAATGTTTAAAACATTAATGAGTTTATGAGCATCCTTTAAATATTATCAAAATGACAGATTCAGTGTGAAGCCCAGTGTTACATTTAGAGTTTCTGAATTTGAAATTCTATTTGAAAATCTAGAACCACAGGAAATGGCTATATGCGTTAAAAATGAAAGTTAGTTTCATAAAGTAGAAGGTGAAAAAATCCAAAGTGTTTGCTCTGTAATAAGGACTTCATTATCTTACCACTGGTCTCTTGAGAGTTCAGTACTCCTTCTTACTAATTACTGTTTTTCAACTGAACACTCTCCTTGTGACTAAAATGTCTATAGTTATCTGTGTTTTTAAAGTTTCTATTTTACCCCTTTCTTTCTCTGAATTTAAATTCTTCTTTGGACCAGGTGGAAGCCAAATACTGACCTGGACCATATCATTTAACCATTCTGGGTTTTACAGTCTCGTATCTAAAAGAAGAGTTTCAGACCAAGATCCTCAACAATTAAATGATTATACTAAGTATTCTTCCTTTATCCTACTCTCTGAACAATTGTTATCGGAAAAACTATCCCAGAAATTTACAAAAACATACATTGAAGAAAACATTGCTTATGAGAATTCTAACTCCATTTATCAATTAATAATTTTTACAATTATTCAGGCATTTGTATGATTGTATAAATAGAGTATTGCACAACACACTGTACATTTGTATTACTTACCTTATATTTTCTTCTTTCTTTTAAACTTTATTTCTCTCGCCACTAGAAATGCAAGCAAGGTGAGCTCAGAAGCTCGTTTCATGTTTAATGATTCACTACAACACTGTGAAAGTTTTGTTCACCCTTGACCTTATCTTATCAGTTGCTGCAAATAAAATTACATGTTCCCATGCTTTGTTTGAGCACCTTCAGTGGCTGGCATGACAACTATCAAAATTATTTTCTCCAATCTCTTCTGTTAACACTTACTATTGACACATTTAATTTATACAACTAAATGGTTACCACTAATAATCTAGTTGTTTAATCCTTCTTTCACTAACTCCCATGGACAAGGGCATCAAGGCTGTAAAAGGACTTTTATAAACTTCTCTTAGAATTTTATTGTTCTTTGAGATTCTTACTCTCTTTTCCTGTCACTCATATAAAATCTAAAAGTTGCATAGATGGTTTAGTGGAGTTGGAATTAAAGGTGTATGTTGTAGCTTTGTAAAATACTTCAATATACTATCAATATTAGACTGATTTGTCTTTCAAAGAATGGAGTTAAGTCTAATGGAGCAATTCTCAGAACTTTTTGATCTCAAGAAGCTTTTATCCTCTTAAAGATAAAAAACACTAAATAGCTTTTGTTCATATAGGTTATATCTATTACGATTTACCATATTGGAAATTAAAATGGAGAAACGTTTAAAATATATGTATAAATTAATTTTTTTCTCTACGTTTATTTTTCCAAGCTTATTGAGATACAATTGACATTTAGCATTGTGCAAGTTTAAGGTGTACAATGTGTTGATTAAATACACTTATATGTGCAAATGATTACCACCATTGTGTTAGTTAACACCTGTATCACATCACCTAGTTACTACTTATTTCTTATAATGAGAAAATTTAAGATCTACTCTCTTAGCAACTTTCAAGTATATAATACAGAATTATTAACTATAATCATTATGGTCTACATTAGATCCTAGAACGTATTAATCTTATGACTGGAATCTTGTACTCTTTGACCAACATCTCCATCTTTCCCCCACCTCTCAGCCCTGGGAACTACCATTCTACTCTGTTTCCATGAATTCAGTTTTCTTAGATTCAACATACAAGTGAGATCATATAGTTTTTGTCTTTCTCTGTCTGACATTTTATTTAGCTTAATGCCCTCAAGGCCCGTTCATGTTGTTGCAAAAGGCAGGATTTCCTTTATTCTCATGGCTGAATAATATTCCATTTGTACATATATACCATATCTTCTTTATCCATTAGTTCATTGATGGACACTTAGATTGTTCCCATTTCTTGACTACAAAAGGGAAGTGCAGATATCTCTTCAAGATCCTGTTTTCATTTTCTTTGGATCCACCCAGACATGAATTGTATGGTAGTTCTGTTTTTAGTTTTTTGAGCAACCTCCATACTGTTCTCCACAGTGGTTGCACCAAGTTACATTCCCACCAACAGTGCACAAGTGTTCCCTTTTCTCCACATCCTCACCAACACTTCTTATCCCTTGTATTTTCAATAATAGCCATTCTCACAGATGTGAGGTGACATCTTATTGTGGTTTTGATTTGCATAACCTTGATGATTAGTGACGTCGAATATCTTTTCATTTACCTGTTGGCTCTTTGTCTATCTTTAGAAAAATGTTTATTCATATCCTCTGCTCATTTTTTAATTGGATTTTTTTTACTATTGAGTTGTATGAGTTCTTTGTATATTTTAGATAACAACCCCTTATCAGATATATAATTTGAAAATATTTTTTCCCATTTTGTAGGTTGCCTTTTCGTTTTGTCAATGGTTTCCTTTGCTGGGAAGAAGCTTTTTAATTTGATGTGTTCCTGCTTGTTTATTTTTGCTTTTGTTACCTTTGTTTTCAGTGTCAAATCCAAACAATCATTGGCAAGACCTGTGTCAAGAAGGTTTTTCCCCATGTTTTCTCCTAGGAGTTTTATGGTTTCAAGTCTTACATTCAAGTCTCTTATCCATTTTGTTTCTTTTCTTTTCTTTTTTTTGAAGGAGATTAGTCCTGAGCTAACATCTGTTGCCAATCCTCCTCTTTTTTGCTGAGGAAGATTGGCCCTGGGCTAACATCCGTGCCCATCTTTGTCTACTTTATATGTGTCCCCTGCCACAGCATGGCTTTGATAAGAGGTGCGTAGGTCCATGCCCGGGATCCAAACCTGCAAACCCCAGGCCACTGAAGCCGAGTGCGCTAACTTAACCGCTATGCCACTGGGCTGGCCCCTTTTTATACACTTTGAGTTGATTTTTGTGTATGGTGTAAGAGAGCTCTAGTTTCAGACTTTTGCCTGTGGTTATCCAGTTTTCCCAACACCATTTATTGAAAAGACTGTCCTTTCCCCATTGTATAGTCTTGGCTCCTTTGTTGTAAATTAATTGACTATACATACATGGGTTTATCTGGGCTCTCCATTCTGCACCATTGATCTATGTGTCTGTTTTTATGCCAATACCATACTATTTTCATTACTATGCCTTTGTAATGTAGTTTGAAATCAGGAAATGTGGTGCCTCTAGCTTTGTTCTTCTTTCTTAAGATTGCTTAAGGCTATTCAGAGTCTTTTTTGTTTCCATACAAATTTTAGGATTGATTTTTCTATTTCTGTGAAAAATGCCATTGGAATTTTGATAGGGATTGTATTGAATCTGTAGATCACTTTGGATAGTATGGCCATATTAACAATATTAATTTTTTTTTATGATTTTCAGTGTACAGATCATTCACCTCCTTGGTTAAATTTATTCCTAAGTATTTTATTATTTTTGATGTTATTGTAAATGGGATTTTTTTCTTAATTTCTCTTTCTGGTAATTTGTTGTTAGTGTACAGAAATGCAACTAATTTTTTATATTGATTTTGCATTCTGCAAATTTACCAAATTTGTTTCTTTGTTCTTACAGTTTTTTTGTGCAGTCTATGGGTCTTCTAAATATAATATCATGTCATCTGCAATTAGAAATAATTTTACTTCTTCCTTTCCAATTTTGATACCTTTTATTTCTTTTTCTCACCTAGTTGCTCTGGCTAGGACTTCTAGGACTGTGTTGAATAAAAGCGACAAGAGTGGGCATCCTTGTCTTGTTCCTGATCCTAGAAGAAAGCTTTAAGCTTTCCACCTTTGAGTAAGATTTTAACTGTAGGCTTGTCATATACGGGCCTTTATTATGTTGAAGTATGTTCACTCTATACCCAGTTTGTTGAGAGTTTTTATCATGAATAGTTGTTGAACTTTTTCAAATGCTTTTTCTGCATCTATTGAGATGATCATATGATTTTTATCCTTCATTTTGTTAATGTGCTGTATCACATTGATTGATGTGGATGTTGAACCATCTTTGCATCCTTGGACGAACTCCCACTTGATTATGGTGTACGATCATTTTAATGTATTATTGAATTTGATTTGCTAATATTTTGCTGAGGATTTTTGCATCTATGTTCATCAGGGATATTGGCCTGTAATTTACTTCTCTTGTAGTGTCCTTATCTGCCTTTGGTATCAGGGTAGTGCTGGTCTTATAAAATGAGTTTGGAAATGTTCCCTCTTCCTCTATTTTTTGGAAGAATTTGAGAAGGATTGGTATTAATTCTTCTTTAAATGTTTGGTAGAATTTAGCAGTGAAGCCATCTGGTGGTGAACTTTTTTTTGTTGGGAAGTTTTTGATTACTGATTTAATCTCCTTAGTAGTAATTGGTCTGTTCAGATTTTCTATTTCTTCCTAATTCAGTCTTGGTAGGTTGCATGTTTCCAGGAATTTATCCATTTCTTCTAGGTTGTCCAGTTTGTTGGTGTATAATTGATCATAGTAGTCTCTTATGATATTTTATGTTGTCATGGTGTCAGTTGCAAATATATTAATTTATTTTAAAACAACAATAATAAACTACTATGTGACAAAATAAATAACACATTTTAATAAAAAAAATTATGTAAAACAAAACAGTGAGAAAAGTGGCATTTTTTCAAAACTTGTTAGTGTCTGCTTTAATAGAAGACAGATAGATTTTGATAAATTCTTCTGCATTCAATTTGTTGTGATATATTGTTTTGAATCAGGCCTCCTTAAAATATGTAGTTGGAAAGGGAGAAATATTTTACTATTCTTTTCAAATCAATGTGGATATTGTTCTTTGATACTACACCAAAACTCATCAAGTGATAGTGTTCTAAATGTTAGTGCAGTATGGAATCTGAAACCACGTTAATGATCCTTTCACATGTTGTTTCATTAAAATTCATGGTTTTATCTTGCAATGGATCTTTTACCCATGCATGATTTTTTAACATCAAGCATTGTTTATTTGATTTACTGAGTTATGCATCTGTTGCAAATGTTGACAGATTTCATTACACAATATCCAAAACAAATCATATTTGTTAATAGCACTATTGACCTAAGTTTAAGAATTGGGAACATAGAAAGCTCAGAGTGGTGGGTACAATGTTTTCAAAATTTAAAGTTTTGTTTCAAAGATTGAATTTTGTTATTGGCAACAAATAGTTCTTTTCTTTGAAATGATAAGTATACTCCATTCATTTTTGAGAATACCAAATACCCAATACCTAAGTTCGAATAGCCATAGTTTCTCTAGCCATAGTCATTCCTATGTGTAAAAATGGTGTTCCTTGTAAAGAGGGATAGTTAGCTTTCAGTTCAAACAATTGCATATTTGCTTTTCCTGAAGATAATCATTATACTTTGATAAATAACAAACATGCTTTATGTGTAATTCTCATTTAATTATACAGAGTATTAAAATAACTTGCATTTAAGGTTGAGATTTTATAAAAATAATGATTATACACATTCATCAGATTTTATAAAAAATGATTTTTACTGATTTCATTCTTAATGAATCTGACTTTTTTACATTCCCTGTGTGCCAATGAAGAACAAAATAACTACTGGAACAATTTAGTGCCACTTCCTTGATTTGTTATAGAAGTTTTACCCACACTTGCTTTTGTACCCTCAATGTAAATGTCAACAAAGTGAAAAAGGAAAATAATGTCTTGTATTTTTTGAAATTATTTTGACCTCATGGATCTCTTCAAAGAGTGTTTGGGATCCCCAGGCTTATAGATGACACTTTGAGAACCACTGGTCTGGTGAAAAGAGCTTCCATCCAGAGTTAGGAGACCCAATGGATAGCTCAGCTTTGCTAGCATTATTTTGTAATTTGAGACAAATTTCTTAAACACTTAACCTCCTAATCCTAGTTTCTTCATCTATAAAGTCTATAAAAATTAAAAGGTTAGTTGTTATTCACATCCCTCAGAAAACTAACATATTGTGATGTTATTAGAAAATATGTATGTGTATATATATGTCATAATATATACATATAATCTGGGTCTCATTAGAGCTAACTAAATGAGTGATTTATCCCACCCAGGGATAAAATGTGATAAAATTTCACATGCTTAATTAGTGAAGCTCACCTTTTTTTGTTAAAACATCATAGTAGATATGACTGATAATTCCAAAAAATTGCATGAAAGTTGGGCAGTGTGAATTTTTTATATCTACATGTTAAGTTTACATTATTTCAATAGTGATAGAAATGGAATTACATTAGGGTAGAGTGCTATTTTTTCATTTTTGTTTAATTAAAAATTCAATTGGAGAAATCTATTCTTAAAATACATTAAAATCTTGCTTTTAAAAAGTAGTAACAGCTTTTCCAAATTAATTGAATTATTTTACTAAGTAAGGATAATCACTAAAAAGAATTCCTAAAACTTCTGTCTTTGTTAACAATGCACCTGTTCCCTTCTCTTTATAGATCTAGGTAATAATCATCATTTTTCCCCTTTCTAGATTATGATAAAACACACATTGACTCAGCAGCATCATTTGGTGAACTTTTTATCATTTTATAGAGCTATAATTAGTGTTGATGAGTAAAACTAGCTTGAACTCCCAACATATACCTTGTGAATATACAAAACTCTGCAATATTTCTCTAAATATTGATATTCTCATACCCTTCCACTTTAGAAATCCTGCTGTTACAGTGCTCTCTCTATTCTGTACCATGACAACCAGATACGTGTGAGCAGCTTCTCACTCTCCATTAAAACTCACTCACGCCAAGTATTATTAGTGTAGTAAATTACAGCAACAAAACTCTTTCCTTAAACTTGCCATTTAAACTAATGCAAAAACCTCTCCCTTATCTCCAAAACAATTGGAACTGCTGAATAATATGGATTGCTAATCTGAGTTCTTAAGAAAGATGAGAAACTCCCAGCAGCATACACAGAGAGGGGACAAAACCTAGGATTAAAAGCACAAGCTGACTTTGTGATTGGTTTGGGGGCTGTGAGTTTGAACAGACTTTTGCAATAAATCTTGAACCTATGAAGCGCTGCCCAATAGGTGAAAGAGGTGTTGGACATAATCTGACCACCAGTTTTTGGAGAAAATAAAACCAAAACTTTTCCCTATTAGGTAAGAAAAAATGTCTCCTTGTGAGAAATGAAGACCTGAGGTCTGTACCTCAGATGAAATGGAGTATGAGTACAACACACAGTGAGAAGTCCCCCACCCAAGAGACTAGCAAAGCAGTTGTCCTGGTCCAGAGATACCCTTGGAAACCCGTAGCACCACTCTAGAGCCACCCTCTTACAATTCACACTGGATGGATCAATCAGGAAAAAATACAAGCCTCACAGAAGAGGAGCTTGCAATTAAAAATAAATCACAGCAGAAATGAATGAAAAAAGTATCATGAATGAATCATCAGTTCCAAAGAAAAAAAAAACAAGCCAAATTTTTGAGAAAATAGAACTAAATCAAAATAATAAATCTAATATGTTTGAAATGACTACAGTAATAATGGAAAGCATAAACACTATGAAGATAGAACAAAGTACTATAAGGATAGACCAATAAAAATAGTAAAGGTAGAAAATTTTAGAAAAGACATATATCTGGAAAGACTAGATTTTAAAAAGAATAAAAATATCTATATTTTAAATTTAAAGAAAAAAGAATTGAAAAAATAAACACTCATTGAATGGATTAAACAGCATATTAAATTCAGCTAAAGCAATTATTAGCAATTGGGAAGGTAGTTGTGAGGCAATTGCCCAGAACAGCAGCACATATGTATAAAAAAATGAAAAATTTGAGACAATTAAAGAGACACGAAATTATATCTCATAGGAGCTTATAGGACTCCTTTAGAGTTCTTAAGAAAGAATAGAGAAGTTTCAAGACAGAAAATTTTCAAAAATATAGTGTCAAATCTTTCCCAGACTTGATGAAAAGTAAGAATATTTGCTTTGAAAAAGCAAATCAGGTGTTAAGTAATATAAATAAAAATAAATCCAGATTTATAGAATACATAAATAGAAGAAAAATAATCTTAAATAAAATAAAAATCAACTGACAGAAGACTTCTAGAAAGCAACAAAATAAGCCACATAATTAATTAAATAATATATTCAAATTGCTGAGGGAAAATAATAGAAAATTTAAAGTTTTATACCAAATTAAATTAGCTTTCTAGAATTAGGGAAAAAATAAGGGCATTTTCAAGAACACGTGAGGGAAATACTACCCAAATACTGTGACCAAAAGAAATATTAATGTATACGCTGCAGGAAGAAGAAAACTGTTAGGTAGGCAGGAAGAGTAGCATGCAAAAAAAATTAAAAAAGGGAGAAGAAATTAGTAATATTCACATTGTCTACACAAAATAACCAATAACCATTCTATAGATAAGAGAGATAAGGTGTGTTTTACTTGAGCCAGAGTGAGAATTATAACCCAGGAAGGGCTTTTTCAGAAAGGAAGAAAGCATTCTGGAGAAGCGTGGTTTTTAGTACAGTCTTCTACCTTTTTTAAAAAAAGAACATACACTAAACACACCCAAAATACATATTCGTCAAAGTTTGAAAGAGCTGTTCAGTTGCAAATTAGCAGGTCAACATGATCCTGATGTTGGGAAAAGGACTAATATGGGTGTCACCAATAGAGCATAGGAGGGTAAGTATGCATGCTAATCTTGAGAGTGCATTCTTTAATGGTTAAAGCAGATGTACAATGTATGTTTGATAGGCCATAAGTCAGGCTTCTTTAGTTTAAGCTGAATCAGTTTTGAACCCAAATAGTTACCACATATACCTCAATATGTGAAAAATCTCTTGTCAACATCTATATGAGTAAACATTGGATGTGAAAAATAATAATAATGTGACCGATTTGGGGTGTTTTAAAGACAAGGTAAAATAATATAATAGATAAAAATTAAATAAAAGATGGGAGGGTGATCAGAGTTAAAGTTTGGTATTAGGGTGGAGTGACTGATTCTTTGCAGACTTTGTTAAGTCATGTAAATGTCATGCAGGGAAGTCCCTAAAACATTTTCCATGTCTAATGCTTTGTTTCTAAGCTGTACTTGCTTATAGGAAACAAGGCAGAACATTGCCAGATGGCCAAACTGCAGAACGGGTCCAAACCAGAAAGGTCTAAGATGGTGATGGTGTGCCAAGCACAAAAGGAAATGTGTGCAAAAGGTGCCGTGTGCAAAAAGGGAAGATCTGCACGTGCCCCAAATGCCCCTGCCTGGAGCAATGATATGGAGACCCCTCCCCCTTCACATCCCATAAGAACCCTGCTCACCTTCCCTTCAAGGAGAAGGTGTTTTAGAGCATGAGCTCTGCCACCTCCATTCATTGATCAATGAATAAAGTTTCTGCTCTGCTATTCCTAACCCAGTCTCGTTCTATTGGCAGCAGCAGCTCTGAGCAAAAGGACACACTTGTGGGTCACCTATCCCTCAGGGATCGGTAACATATACATGCAAAATCTTTTTACTGTGATTCTTGATTAAATAGAAATAACATGTGTATTTTTCAACCAGTAAAATGGAATAAAGAAAAATCAAGTAAAATAAGAGAAGAAAGAAAAGGGGTGGACTAGGAAAAAAAAAATTTTTTTAAAGCACTGTAAATAGCTTTGAAGCATGGAAAGTACAAAATAAAATGTAGAAATGAATCCAAATATGTTGATAATTATGATAAATAACAAAGGAAAAAACTTTCCAGTTATAAGACAAAGATTTTGGTTTGGATTAAAATATAAAGGTATCCAGTTAAATAATTTATGAAAGACATCATGAAATTCTTTCAACAAATATATTTGAGATCCTATTATGTATGAGGCATTGTTCTAGATGTTTCAGTACATCACTGAATCAAACATAGAAACATTCCTGTCCTCATGAAATTCAATTTCTAGTGGGAAAGAGAAAATAAACAGTAAATAAGTACATTATATAAAAGATAAAAAATATGAACTGTGGAACATATTACAAAACAGAAGGTTTAAAGTAAATAATATAAAAAGATATGCCGGCAGATATTTAGCAAAAGAAAATTGTGATATCTATATTAACATGAGAAAAATAAACTCAAGGCAAAATAATTATTAGCGAATGAAGATATTCTATAGATATGATACAAAAATTCAGCAGACACATAAAAATCTCTAACCTGAACATACCTAGCAACATAACTTCAAAACTTGCAGAGCTAAAGTTAAAATAGTTAAAATGAGATATTTAAAAAGCCACAATAATATTCTGAGATTTTAACCCAACTCTTAAAACATTGATAAAGCAAACAAGCAATAGAAGGATATAGAATATTTGAACAACCGTGAAAACAAGTTTGATCAAATAGACATGCCTCCAACATAGAGTACGAGGTTTTTTTTCTTTTGTTTTTCTTAATGTGTTCATACAAGATATACAAAATCTTGAAAAAAACAGATAACTCGTTGTGCATAAACTTTTCCAGAGTATGGAAAACTTATTATCTCTTTTATAAAGTTAATATAATCTGGATAGCCAAAAGTCCAAAATGAAGAAACAAACGAAAAAACAGAGAGGGGAAGGAAAAATTATAATCCAAGTTTATTTTTGAACATAGGGACAAAAATCCTAAAACAGTTTTTTTTTTTTAATTGAGGTAACATTGGTTTATAACATTATATAAATTTCAAGTGTACGTCATATTTCAATTTCTGTGAAGACTGTATCTTGTTCACCACCCACAGGCTAATTATCATCCATCACCGTACACATATGCCCTTTTACTCCTTTTACCCGCCCCACCCCTCACTTCCCCTCTGGTAATCACCAGTCTAATCTCTGTATCTATGTGTTGTTGCTGTTTTAGAAAGCAAACAGATACTTATGAAAATAAAGTGATGTCTCATAACCAAGTTGATTTAAACCTAGGACTGTTTTACCCATGGAAATCTGTTAAGATTGCTTTACATATTAACAAATAGAGGAAAACTATATGATTATCTCATTATATGTAGTGTTTTTAAATTTAAATTTTATACTAATTCAAGACAAAAAGTCTTAGCAAATTTGGAATGGATGGGAAAATCCTCACCCTAATTCAGAGTATGTAACAGAAATATACCACATCATTCTTAGTCAAAGATGAACTATTTAAAACAATTATATTTTAATAAGGAATAAGATTACTATCATCACCTCTATTCAGCATTGCATTGGAGGTCCTATCTCGCACAATGAGATAAAAAAATAAATAAACAATAATGACTGGAAAGAACAGTTGTCATAATATTTTGATGATGTGATAGTCTATACAGAAAAGCCAAGAGATTCTACGGACAAAATATTAGAACAAATAAGAGAATTCAGCAAATTTTCTGGTTATGGAATAAATATTTTAAAAAATGAATCGCGTTCCAATATTTGTAATTAACAATTAAAAAAGTAATTTAAAGACAAATACAATTTATGATAACGTGGAAACAATAATACGCCTAGGAACAAATATAAAAAAAGATGGAATCTTTATGGAGAAAGCAATTACTACTGAAGACTATAAAACAAGGCATCAGTAACTGGAGAGAGTGATCACTGTCATGGATGTAAACACTCAGTATCTTAAAGAGAGCGATGCCCCTCAAATTAAATGAATGCAATTCTTCTTTAAAATCTCTACATGTTCTTTCGCGAAACTTGATAAGCTATTCTACAATTCATTTGGAAGGGCAAATGAAGAAGACTGGTTAAGGTCATTTTGAAAGTAAGAGCAATATAAGAAAAACTAACCCTCCAGGTCTCTAAAATTATTATAAACTATAGTAATTTAAGTGATTTCAGCAGGGTTTGACAAATGGGCCTATGGACACACACACACACATACGTGTGTATGCATATATAATATAGTGGCATTACGATTCCATTTACTTTTAATCTATACGTGTCTTATATTTCAAGGAGGTGTTTTGTAGAGAACATATAGTTGAGTCTTGTTTTTTCATCCACTATGACAATCTCTGTCTTTTAACTGGTACATTTAGACCATTGACATTTCAATGTGATTATTGATATAGTTGGATTAATATCTACCTATTTATTACTGTTTTCTATTTGTTGCCCTTGCTCTTTGTTCTTATTTTTGTCTTCTACTCTTTTTCTTCCTTTTGTGGTTTCTGTATTAAATTTATGAGAAAAATTGCAACTCTTTACAGTTATTTTAGTAAATTACTGAGAGGAATTTGCTTTTTGATGATTTGTTTTTTTCCTCCAAGATTCCAAATGTGGAAAATCATTATGGTGGTGGCTAACAATGGTGAGTGAGGTAAAAAGCAGTGAAATTATTAAATATGAATTCCCTTTTCCCAGCATTTGCCTTGGTGCCTAACATGATAAAATAGCAACAGCAATTTTGATGATAATGACAATAAATCATCATGTGAAATAATCATTATGCATTCTCTAAAATTAAGCAAGTATAAATATTTCAATGATGAACATAAGGAGGCCTCTTATTTTTCATTTCATGTATTTATTACTTATTTTTAACTTGCTAACATTTTGTGGTGTTAGTTGGGGCTTGCTATCTATAATCTGGTGCTTTGGGCTCCCCCATTTCAATTTACTTCCTATAATTGATGATCATTTATAATTTTGCCTCATTTCAGTGATACTAATATAAGAATATAGCTCTACTTACACTAAATTCTAGAGACTTCCCAAAAGAAATAGCAAGAAGGAAAAGTAACATTGGAATCACAAATTTGAATTCCTTAATCTCAGTGCTCTACTGTTTCCTTGAGCTAAATTTACTTTAAAATAACATATGACATATTTTAGAATATACTAAGAATATAATACATAAATAAACATTCACAGATGGCCTAAAATATGAAAAGTATGTGCTTGTTGATATTTGTAGTGATGGACCTAGTGTTACTTTCAGCACTAAATTTAAACCAAAGTGTATATTAATTATATAGGTTAGATTAATACGTTAACTTACGTTATGTGTGTATATAAATTCATCATTTTCACAGCCTTTAATTTTCCCTATGCCTTTCAAATTCCTGCAAAATTCCTCTGGAGGGCACTATTACCATAACTAATACAATTAGCTCTTCTGGCTGTGATGGTGAAAGACACTGCATCCTTGTTAGTGCCGCTTACCTATATCAAATCTTAGTGTTCAGCGTGACTTTAACTTTTCCATCTCCTTGAGGGAAAAAATAAACTCTTCTGTCTATCCCTTTGAGGATTATAGAGGTTATCTCCAGTCACATTACACCCTATTTATAAACAAATGCCATTTCTGCCCTCGTTATTACTTCTTGATAAGACACTCTGGAAAGCTCATGAGGTGCTCGTGTGAAATGCAACTTCTGCACGAGATTTTTTATGCTTTAATAAATGGTAAGTAGGAGTTTGAGCAGTAGCATAGAAATCAACTAAACATAAAATCACATCCAAATTTAATTTTCTTCAACATAATCTTTTGCTCACTAAATGAGAATTCAAGGAAAAAAAAGGACCTCAGAGGTCAAAATTGTTTTTATATGTCTACAGAGGATACATGTTATTTTAGGAAAGTGAGGCTGCTCGGAAAGCCGTATGTGATGTCTATAACCTTGATAATCAGTTCATTAAATAATTTATGTGATCCCACTCAGAATTCTAATTGAAAAGGAATGCATTTCATTGAAAGTCAATTGAGATAATTGCTTATATAAATAACACCTGGGTCACTGTACTGTTTATTGGTAGTAGTCTCTTTTTTTGTATCTTTGAATACTTCGTATCTTTAAATCTTTTTATTGACTGCTTAAATAGAAAATCAAAAGGTATTTGGAGAATTCATAAGTTTCTAAAATACAACCAGAAATTAAATATTACCTTCTATTGCATTTTCCAGAAGCCAGATCTTGAGATTTCTGCCAGTGTGGCTTCGCTGCTCAATGTAAAAGAGGATCTGGACATTTCTTCTTAATTTCATCTCAAGCAATCTTTTGATCAATCCTTCTCTTTTTAGTCCCAGTTTTATTGCCACTTCCAAAGTTACAAGTGCTATCAACTTTTGTGTGTTCCAGTTGTTACGCGGTATTTAATTGGTTGCTTCTCGGCTTTTTCTCCTGCTGGGGTAGAGATTGAGTTTGTCAAGCCTCTTGAGTCAAGACCCTTCTGGCCACGCTTTTTAGCTTCTGAAATTGTGTGATTCTTATATCCTCTTTCATTCTCTTTGTCTTTGATTATTTGCTCATGTTGTAAAAATCCTTCCCCTGTCTGACATGTGAGTGGGGATTCTAGAGGGAATAAATGTTTGTGTTCAACCTGCCATCTTAAAATAAATAAATAAATAAATAAATAAATAAATAAATAAATATTACCTTCTAGATGATAAAAGTTTTCGGAAATACTGTCTTTCATTTTAATGATGTATAACATAATAGAAAGGCAGCAACTGTAATTTTTGATAGTGAGAAGGAAAGAGAAGAAAGTAATGCATATAGAAAGTAATGAAAAAAGGAGAAAATATATTTATACTTTTCCAAAAAAGTACGTTTTGTTTAAGTATATTCCACATCCACCCAATTCATTTGTTAACTATTAGCAAATATGTTAATATTTACTTTAACTTGGACTACTCTATCTGAAGCAAGTCATTGCATATTGATGACGTTTATAAGAGCTAGATTTTTTTCTTCAAAGAAAATGACCTTTTTCTTGTCCTCCGCAGATTACACAATTGTATTGGTCAATGGCTGCTCTCAGCGTGGGAGTTTACTCTGAGACAGTGGTAGGGAAGGGGCTCTAGGAGTGAGTGCTCTCTGCTCCCTACCATGTTGTAGTAGACTACTCCTAACAGCAAAGTGATCCCACAGTGTGAAATGTCTCCAGAGCCTCCCGTGGTCTTAGGAGTTCACACAATTTAGCATTTTACTCCAAATAATTCCATGTTTGTTTGAAAAGAGAGAGACTATCCCAAATACTGTGCCATGTTTATCCCTCACTTCAGTACTCCTGAGAGTCCACTGCCTAAGCCATATTTGAGAAGGAAGAGAAAGAAAATGGCATTTGCAACTAAATATGGATTCAGGTCTTAAGTTTATTGCTTACTAGTATTGGGCTTTGTACAATTTATTTAATTTCTCTAAACCTCAGTTACCTCCTGTAAAATGGAGTTAATATTAGACTGAACCACATGAAATTGCTATATATGCAAGTTAAAAAGAGTGGAGTACCGAAAATTTCTTATGGTTCAAGCTAATAATAGCCTTACCTTCCCACATATATATGAACTAATGTATGCAAAGCTCCCAATAAAGTGCTTTTGACTTGTAATTTTAATTATACTAAGAAAATTGTTCAGAGCTCTATGCTAACAATATAAATTAAAATACTCTCTATATAACATATAAAAATACCCTCTATTGTGATAAGTGGGATGTCCATGCAATTAGAAGTCATAGTTACGTTTTTACCACTCATTAGCTATGAGAGTAAACATCAACATTGTTATTTCTTAAATAACTAGTTCACATGGTTGTTAAAATGATTAGATGAGATAATATATATGAGTGTGTCTGTCATGTGTATTTATTCATTAAACAAAGAGTAAAACAGTACAAATAGGTACTAGGTAGTAACATTACAAACAAATATGCCAAGAGCTGTTCCAGATGTTGGGAATACAGCAGTTAATAAGACAAAATCCATTCCCTCTGGAAGCATATACACTGGTAAGAGGAGACTGATATAAGCAAGTAGATATATTCCGAAGCATAATAATGGCATGTCGAGGTATTAAAGAAAAAATAAATATCTTAGCATGTAGTGGGTACTTAACATAGATTTTTAAAATTCAACTTTTCTTTCATTTTATATCCATACCATTAAATTATGGCCCGTTACTCCTTTTCCTTTGTAGCTTAATTTATGTGGCTATGTGATAAGAGGGTCCGCAGAGTTGAAGAATTTAAAGAATTCCGAATTATTAGCTTCTATGGATAACAAACATCCTGTGAAAAAGCCTCTCTCCTCTTTTCCTTCATTAATGCATTAGCAATAAATTGGCTCTGGTTAAAAGGTGGTAGCACCATAAAATTTTAAGGCTAAATCTAATCTAGGTTAAGAAGGAAGGTAATTGTTACCTAGCTATCTGAATTATATTTCCCTAAATAACCAGCCTTCTTAAGTGAAACATTTTTATTTCCCCTTCTCTTTTTATAGCTGCATCCCTTTGGAATCTTTTATCATTTTATTGCATTTGAAGCGCTTTCTTTTTTGGGAAAAAAAAAGAACTATTTGAACTTTACAAACAGATATAAATGGAAAGAAAGAAGAGGAAGTTCAGATTTGGGGTCGGCTAACCTTGGCAGTGTCCTTTGAAAGTAGTCCCCAGGTAGCTTTAACTTCTGCAAGCACACATGAGCCTGAGATCACCCCTGGGCCCAGCCTGCTTGGCAAACTGACAGAGGTCAAATTTTCACATGAATGAACAATTTCCCTGATAAAGTGAAATTGGTACTTAACCGCAAGCTTTAATGAGCAGCCCCCTGTCTTGAGCTCCCACTTTCAAGTATCCCCAAGCCTACCGGTACAATTTCACTTGACCTTTAGCTCAAGACCATATTTTACTAGATCACCAATTTCCCCTGATCCCTGGAGTGTTTGCCTCTGTCAGCATTTATGAGAAACCCGTACTGCACACAAGGCAGGTGTTCGTTATCCCTCTTTAAAAACATCCTGTCCCTCTTCTCATCCATTCCCCCATCTCCTCTCTCTCCTTTGACCAAATGATAGGAATTTTCAGACTGTTTCTTCAAATTCCCCAAACACCATGTTTTGGCCCGGGAGCAAAACATGATTATGGGCTACCTAAGCTGCTATTATTTTTTGGACAAACTTAAAGATGTGTCGACTTTCTTAAGGTTATAGTTAAGCACAAAGTGTTTGTATTATAGGAGTCTCAAATAGTTTATGTAAACTTCCTCTTTTCTTATTTTGTTTTATAATTAAGATTGCATAACAATTAGTGTAAGTAATTGATCCTGTTGCTATTTTGTTGAGTTAGTAACTGCCTTTAATCATTAACATTGTTATTACTAAAAAAGACAAGTCTTTTTTGAATGAACTGATGTACAAATAATATCATAGAGATTATTAGGGACAAACACTTATTTCCCACTAATTATATCCGCATGAGGGGAGAGAATTTCCGTTCTGCTTCTGTGAGGGAAGAGCTTGGATGGGACATCATCTTTTCTACACTTTCTCACACCCTCCTCCCAAGGGACTAGCAGCGAGTTATTAGCTCAGGGCCATGTGGGTACTGAGAAGACAATGTGGTCTGCTTTTCCCATCATGTGGTAACCATAGTGAGATGGCCTTCGTCCCTATGAGGGTGAGGCCTGCAGTTTGGTAGAGTAAGTGAATTCTGGAATGAAATATTAGGAAGCAGAGCATAGCCGTACAAGGGAGCTGTGTGCTCCAATTCAAGTTTTATCAAGAAAGCTGTATTTGATCTTCATCTGTCTCATTCACCTGTGTTTTATTTCCAGCTGTTTTGGTTGTCTTATTATATTTTATTTATTTTTTATTGAGGTAACATTGTTTTATAACATTACATAAGTTTCAGGTATACAACATTGTAATTTGACATCTGTATACACTACAGTGTGTTCGCCACCAAAAGTCTAGTTTCCGTCTGTCACCATACAATTGACCCCCTTTACCCATTTTGCCCACCGCTCAACCCCCTTATTCTCTGGTAACCACCAATCTGTTGTTGGTATCTGTGAGTTTCTTTTTGTTTTGTTTTGTTTGTTTGTTTATTTTGTTTTTTATATTCCACATGAGTGAAATTATATGATATTTGTCTTTCTCTGTCTGACTTATTTCACTTGTCATAATACCTTCAGGGTCCATCCATGTTGTTGCAAATGGCAAGATTTCATCTTTTTTATGGCTGAGCAGTATTTCATCCAGTATATATGAAGATATATATGTATATATGTTCATATGTATATGAACATATGTATATGATCTGTATCTTATGTATAATATGTATACATATTAAGATATGTTTAAGATCTTCGTATGTATATATGAAGATATATATACATCTTCTTTATCCATCCATCTATCAATAGATACTTTGGTTGTTTCCATACCTTGGCTATTGTAAATAATGCTGCAATGAACGTAGGGGAAGATATATCTTTTCAAATTAGTGTTTTCATATTCCTCAGATAAATACCCAGCAGTGGACTAGCTGGGTCATAAGGTAGTTCTTTCTTAATTTTTTGAAGAATCTCCATACTGTTTTCCACAGTGGCTTCACCAATTTACACTTGTACCAACAGAGTACAAAGGGTCATTTTTCTCCACATCTTCTCCAACACTTATTTCTTGTCTTTCCATCAGTTGCAAACATGCCAGGGAAAGTAAAAGTGGTGTTTGCTGGAGCCCTAAATCCACAACATATATAAATGCACCTTTTAATCCGTAACATGATACATGTTATCACAATCACCATTGTTATTTTTATTTATTTGAATTAATAAAGATTTTAAATATCTAACTTGTTTTTGAATGAAACTAGTTCAAAAGCAAAATCAAAACTAAATCTGAATGCCCCTAGACATCATTTTACTCCCCAGCATTCTCAGTCCCTACTATTCCCAAGTATCTAATTCATTCCAATGAATAAGATTTGAAACAACTGACAGCTTATTCAGAATTTAAATTGGCTATTTATTTTAGATCTGACAATATATAAGTAATATCTTTAATGATTTAGGTATTTGAAACAGATACATGGAAACGAACATAGTGCACATTTTGTGACCTTTTAGTTGTATATACCTATACAGCCATTGGAAATACAAATTCAAATAAAATGATCGCAGAAATAACTACTGGAATTTATCAAGGATATGCTACGTGTTATTTATGGTACTAAGTGCTTCATCAGTGATATCTCATTTAATTCACAGAAATCCAGAGAGCTAGATGTTATTCCTATTTCACAGCTGGGTAAATTGAGCTAGAACGATGACAGATAAATTTTCAAAGGTTACATAGTGTGTAAGTCATAGTTTGTGATTCACATTCATATCAGGATAATCTCCAGAACCCACTGTGCTGACTGCTATGCTTCCCTGCCCTCAGGAAAAGGTACAGAAAATTTGCTCTGCCCTCAGACTAAATTTGGCAGAAAAAGATGATGTGCCTCACTCCCAGCTTCAGTATAACTCTATTTCACTAATATTGCAAATTTTGAGTTTTATAGATTAGTCTGTGACAATATTTTCTAAAAAATATTCCTGAATTCCTGACATATATGAATTATAAATATATAATTTTTTTCTCTGAGTAAACTTTCTAGCCACAAAACCAATGAATTTATGTCATCAGTAATGGAAAAGCAGCTGGCAAATGAGATAGATCAGACGAGGAGTTAAGATGGACAGTTTCTTCCCAGTAAAAACCAAAATTAAATTAGTATATAATACAGAGGAAAGAAAGAAGAATTTATATATGGCTCATATGTCTAGGATGAGTTTAATACATCAGGGTCTAGAGTCTTAAATTTTGGGCACCAGCTATGCCAGTCTTAGGTCCATCCAGGTTTACTCATTCATATCAGCAGAAGGAACATATACTCAAGTAATTTTTCATTTCCTCCAAACTATCAATAAAATAGTTGCCAAAGTCCTTCCATTAAAAGTAAATATTATTCAATAAATATGTATTTTTCCAGACCAACATCTCATAATTTAGCATTTGAATTTTTCGTGGAGTTCATTTAGTTATATTTTTCCTAAAATTAGGGTACTGCTTTGGAAATTGAGGGCACAAAGAAATCCATAATTAATTGGAAACTGGGGAGACAGACAAATGTTATGTAACACAAAAAAATGTATAAAGTCCTATAAAAAGAAGCATGAATACTGTACAAAAGGAGCCCAGAGATGGAAATGATTTTGATTATGTTTGGAGATATTGGTAGGGTGAACAACTGTTCTGGTTTGCCTGGGACTGAGAAATTTCCCTGGATGCAGGACTTCCAGTGCTAAAATCAGGACAGTCTGGGAAAACCAGGACTGTTGGTCAACATAAATTGGAAAAATTGTTCAGTAAGAAGATACATTTGAGGACAAATGTTTAATAACAATAATTACTATATTATTATTGTTTCTAACAATCATAAGCCTTATTGTGTGCTAGACATTGTTTCATGGAAATTTAATGTGGCCATCCTATGTTATAAAGACTGTTATTATCCTCTTTATTACAAGGCAACAGAGGCATATAGAAGCTTGTCATCAGGTAACATAAATGTGTGAATCAGGATAGAATATGATACTCGGAATAGTGGCGATTGAGGGCACCAGAGTAAAAGCATTTTTAAAGACATTGACATTTAGTTTTGTTTTTGAACTTGTTCCATGCAAACAAGTAATATCTGCAGACTGTGTCTGCTTGACAGATACCAGTTTGAAACGTCTGAGGGATTAATAGAAGATGTTCCACAGTGAACACGGGAAAAAAAAGACATTGCAAGAATAGAGAATATTCCATGCCAAGAAACAACAGGGTGAAAGAAACAGATGCTGAAACATTCAGCATGGCAGGAACACTGACTTTTTTGAAAGGACAGAAAAGAGGTAGAGGTTTTGTTGGTAGAATGGATTAGGGCCAGATTTATGCAGGTATGTGTTGTTTATATTGTGAGCAGTGATTGTTTGTCAGAGATTCTTAAATAAGAGTGTGACACTATTATACATGTGTCTTTGAAAGATGGCGCAGTATTGACAGTTTGAAGAGAGGAAAGGGAGAGAAGGAGCAGTTGAGATGTTACGGCTATTGACTCCTAAAATTATAATGACCCGAACAAAGTCAACAACAGTGGAGTTGAAGAGAATAGAGTCAAAGGCACATAAGAGGTAAAATTGAGTACTCTTAGTACATCACTGAATATGGTAGGTAGTCAAGGAGAAGAAAAATATAAGGATGATTAGAAGGCTTCTTGCTTGAATGAATGAATCAAGTGTGATTCATTAAGAATGATTTGAAAACGCAGAAAGTAGAGCAGAATTGAGGTGGAGAGAATCATGGAATATAGTCATATTTAGTTTAAATATGCATGTGGTTTTATGCTCTCCAATGAAACAATGAGTTGGAAAGTTGTTTTTATCATTCTTAAGACTGTAAGTTCTAAGATGAGCATTCTGGTAGAAATGCTATAAACTTGGTAGAATGAGCATAGCTTTACAACAAATTCAGGTATGGAAGCTGGCAAATAAAAAAGTGGAACTCTGCCAAATAGGTTAATGGTCCTGAAAACTATTTTATCCCAAGATGAAAAAAAATGTGGGGGGATTAATGAACTAGCAGCCTTTAGTTTTAACTTTAGAACAAGCCATATTTCATAGTCTTATGGGATGCTATTTAGGGAATATTTCATCAGGCTAATTCATCAACATTAATTGTTATTTATCTCATGTCTATAGTGCAGGACGTTTTATTACATAACTTGCTAGATAGGAAGAGACACACTTTCTTTCCTCTAAGGAGGTTATACTGCAAAAGAGAAATGTCAAAAACCATTAACAATTATTCATGACTATTCAAAATGATAATTTATTGATTTTGGCCTAGTAAAGTTATAGCCCTCCACTGCTACACACACACACACACACACACACACTCTCTCTCTCTCTCTCTCTCCAGGTCAAAATAATTAGGAAACGGTTTCATAGAGCAAGTGACACAATTCATTTATTGAGGCGGAGTCAAGATGGCGGCGTAGGCAGACTCTGAACTCACCTCCTCCCGTGGACACAGCCAATTTACAACTACTCGTGGAAAAATTACCCCTGAGAGAGAACTGAAAACTGGATAAGAGGAACTCCTGCAACAACGGACAATCCTAACTGGGGTGGAAGAGGCAGAGACTCCCTTCTGGAGAGGAAAAACGCCACCTTCACAAGCCGCCAGCTTCACGGCCGCCGGGAGCAGCTCACAGGTCCGCAGCCTCCCTGGAGGCGCGGGGTCCTGAGCCGGGGAGCGCCCCCGCTGTGGGCATTTTGTGGACCCAGCACAATCGACACCAGTGGCATAATATCTGACTGTGCCTGCTACTAAAGCATTGGGGAGCACCCCCATAAAACCCGGTTCACAAAGAAACTAAAACTGGCTCTTAAAGGGCCCGCGCACAAACTCACCCATTCCAGAAAGCATCCTAAAATCACCAGAAAGAAAGGTGCACAGTGCTGGGGTGAAAAGAGACTCACCTAATAGGCCCTGAGTGCATCTCGGTGAGGGGTGAGACCTCTCCAGGAACTGGGACATTAGCAGCGGCCATGGTTGTGGCCTGGTGTAAGCGTGCTGACACAGATGCCATTGGAGTTCTCCCTGAGGCCTGCTAGCCCAGGGTCTGCTCCACCCGCTAGAGCACCGATTTAATCCAGCTCAGCCAGGGCAGGCAGCCCACCCTAGAGACTGGCCCCACCCAACAACAAGCCCTCAGGCAACTAGTGGGCCTGCATAGATTGGTGACTGGATTCTCTGCAGCCTGGCAACTGAGCCGACTTGAGTGGGGCAGGGTCTGCACAAGGAGCAGGTGGAGAGTGTGGGGTGGTGGCGGAGTGGGTGGGGCTTCCGCCGTGGAGAGACTGGGTCCGCTTGGGGGTCGGGGCGCTCACACCGGGCAGGACTGTGTTGACTGTGTGTGTGGACCTGTGGGCAACAGGGCTTGTCAGCTGCAGAAGACTTGTGCTTTTAAAAGACCCACATAGGAGGTTTGCCCCACCTTCCAAAGCCTGAAACAATTGGGTGCTCCTGTGCCTGAGGCCAGCCCCACCCAGCTGCAATCCTCAGAGAGCTGACAAGAGACCTAATAGGCTAGAGGCTTACAGCAATTGTAAGGCCCTGAGCCTAACAACCTGCCACGCTGGGGGCCTGCTCAGTTAAAAGAAATACTGCAACACAAATGTGGTATTAGAACTTACAGCCAACTGTGCTGGGGATCCCCACACCTGATAAAGAGACTGAAGGGCCCACAACAAGTACAAACAGCTGAGCATTACAACAGCTGGCCAGGAGCATAACTTGGCCTCCCTGGGCGTCCATAGGGAGAGCTAACAGGCCACAACAGAAGGACACACGTAGCCCACATAGGGGTCACCCCTGGAACATTGAGAACTGAGGAAAGGACACTGGAAACCTCCTAAGGCATCACTTACATAAGGTCACCTATCCAAGAGCAGGAGACATAGCTGACCTACCTAATACGTAGACACAAGCACAGGGAAAGAGGCAAAATGAGGAGGCAAAAGAATACATTCCAAGTAAGGGAACAGGACAAAACCCCAGAAAGGAACTAAGTGAAACAGAAATGAGCAACCTACCCAACAGAGAGTTCAAACAAAGAGTGTTAAGGATGCTCACTGATCTGGGGAGAAGAATAGATGAACTCAGTGAGAATGTCAACAAAGAAATGGAAGATATAAAAAAGAACCAATCAGAAATGAAGAATACAATACTGGAAATGAAAAATTCATTAGAGGGACTCAAAAGCAGAGTAGAGAATACAGAAGAACGAATCTGTGAGCTGGACGAAAGACTAGAAGAAATTACCCAAGGTGAACAGGTAAAAGAGAAAAGAATTAAAAAGAGTGAGGACAGTCTAAGGGACCTCTGGGACAACATCAAGCGCACTAACATCCGTGTTATAGGTGTCCCGGAAGGAGAAGAGCGAGACAAGGGGGCAGAGAATCTATTTCAAGAAATAATAGATGAAAATTTCCCTAACCTAAGGAAGGAAACAGACATCCAGGTACAGGAAGCACAGAGAGCCCCAAACAAGATAAACCCAAAGAGGCCCACACCAAGACAGATCATAATCAAAATGTCCAGAATTAAAGATAAAGAGAGAATCCTAAAAGCCGCAAGAGAATGTCAAGTTACATACAAAGGAAACCCCATAAGGCTATCAGCTGACTTCTCAGCAGAAACCTTACAGGCTAGAAGAGAATGGCATGATATATTTAAAGTGCTAAAAGGAAAAAACTTACAGCCAAGAATACTCTACCCAGCAAGGTTATCATTCAAAATGGAAGGAGAGATCAAAATTTTCCCAGATAAGCAAAAATTAAAGGAGTTTGTCACCAAGAAACCAGTGCTACAAGAAATGTTAAAGGGACTGATTTAAGGGGAAAAGAGAAGACCACAAATAGGAAAAATTATCTATTTCCATGATTAGAATGTAATGGATACAAATGCACAAAAGAGAGGTTAGATATGATATCAAAAACATAAAAGGAGGGAGGAGGGGAGTTAAAGAGTACAGCTTTCAGACAGAGGTCAAACTAAAGTGACCATCAATTCTGTATAGAAGAAGTAAGGAACAGAGAAGGACTACTACAACACTGAGGAAAAAAAAAAAAAAGTTAAAAAATGGCAGTAAGTACATACCTATCAATAGCTACTTTAAACGTCAATGGACTAAATGCTCCAATTAAAAGGCATAGGATGGCTGACTGGATAAAAAAACAAGACCCATATATATGCTGCATACAAGAGACACACTTCAGACCTAAAGACACTCACAAACTGAAAGTGAAGGGATGGAAAAAGGTACTCCACGCAAATGGCAATGAAAAGAAAGCTGGGGTAGCAGTACTCATATCAGACAAAATAGACTTTAAAACAAAAACTGTAAAAAGAGACAAAGAAGGGCATTACATAATGATCAAGGGAACAATCCAACAAGAGGATATAACACTTGTAAATATCTACGCACCCAATGTAGGTGCACCTAAATATATAAAGCAATTATTAACAGACATAAAAACAGAAATAGACAGCAACACAATAATAGTAGGGGACTTGAACACTCCACTTGCACCAACGGATAGATCATCCAAACAGAAGATCAACAAGGAAACATTGGCCTTAAATGACACACTAGAACAGATGGACCTAGTAGATATATACAGAGCATTCCATCCAAAAACCGAAGAATACACGTTCTTTTCAAATGCACATGGAACATTCTCCAGGACTGATCACATATTAGGCCACAAAACAAGTCTCCATAAATTTAAGAAGATTGAAATAATACCAAGCATCTTTTTGGACCACAACGGTATGAAACTAGAAATCAACTATAGGAAGAAAATCAGAAAAGCCACAAATACATGGAGATTAAACAAAATGCTACTGAACAACGACTGGGTTAACGAAGAAATCAAAGAAGAAATCAAAAAATACCTGGAGACAAATGAAAATGAAAATACGACATGCCAGAATTTATGGGATACAGCAAAAGCGGTTCTAAGAGGGAAGTTTATAGCGATACAGGCCTATCTCAACAAAAAAGAAAAATCTCAAATAAACAATCTAACAATGCACCTAAAGGAACTGGAAAAAGAACAACAAACCAAGCCCAAAATCAGTAGAAGAAGGGAAATAATAAAAATCAGAGCAGAAATTAATGAAATAGAGACCCAAAAACAATAGAAAAATTAATAAAACCAAGAGCTGGTTCTTTGAAAAGATCAACAAAATTGACAAACCTTTAGCTAGACTCACCGAGAAAAAAAGAGAGAAGGCACAAATAAGTAAAATCAGAAATGAAAGAGGAGAGGTTACAACAGACACCTCAGAAATACAAAAGATTATAAGAGAATACTATGAAAAGCTATATGCCAACCAATTCGACAATCTGGAAGAAATGGATAAATTCTTAGAATCATACAACCTTCCAAAACTGGGTCAAGAAGAAGTAGAGAATTTGAATAGACCAATCACCAGTAAGGAGATCGAAACAGTAATCACAAACCTCCCCAAAAATAAAAGTCCAGGACCAGACGGCTTCCCTGGTGAATTCTACCAAACATTCAAAGAAGACTTAATACCTATCCTTCTTAAAATCTTCCAAAAAATTGAGGAGGGGGGGAAGCTCCCTAACTCATTCTATGAAGCTGACATTACGCTGATACCAAAACCAGACAAGGACAACACAAAAAAAGAAAATTACAGGCCAATATCACTGATGAACATCGATGCAAAAATCCTCAACAAAATACTAGCAAATCGCATACAACAATACGTTAAAAAGATTATACACCATGATCAAGTGGGATTTATTCCAGGGATGCAGGGGTGGTTTAACATTCGCAAATCAATCAACGTAATACACCACATTAATAAAATGAAGAACAAAAATCACATGATCATCTCAATAGATGCAGAGAAATCATTTGACAAGATACAGCATCCATTTATGATAAAAACTGAATAAAATGGGTATAGAAGGAAAGTACCTCAACATAATAAAGACCATATATGAGAAACCCACAGCTAATATCATCCTCAATTGTGAAAAACTGAAAGCTATCCCTCTAAGAACAGGAACCAGACAAGGATGCCCACTGTCACCACTCCTATTTAACATAGTATTGGAAGTCCTAGCCAGAGCAATCAGGCAAGAGAAAGAAATAGAAGGGATCCAAATTGGAAAGGAAGAAGTGAAACTGTCACTATTCGCAGATGACATGATTTTATATACAGAAAACCCTAAAGAATCCACCAGAAAACTTTTAGAAGTAATAAATGAATATGGTAAAGTTGCAGGATACAAAATCAACATACAAAAATCAGTTGCATTTCTGTACACTAACAACGAAGTAGCAGAAAGAGAAATTAAGAATACCATCCCATTTACAATTGCAACAAAAGAATAAAATACCTAGGAATAAACTTAACCAAAGAGGTGAAAGATCTGTACACCGAAAACTATAAAACATTTCTGAAAGAAATTGAAGAAAACACAAAGAAATGGAAAGATATTCCGTGCTCTTGGATTGGAAGAATTAACATAGTTAAGATGTTCATACTTCCTAAAGCCATCTATAGATTCAGTGCAATCCCTATCAAAGTTCCAACAACATTTTTCACAGAAATAGAACAAAGAATCCTAAAATTTATATGGAACAACAAAAGACCTCGAATAGCTAAAGGAATCCTGAGAAAAAAGAACAAAGCTGGAGGTATCACACTCCCTGATTTCAAAATATACTACAAAGCTATAGTAACCAAAACAGCATGGTACTGGCACAAAAACAGACACACAGATCAATGGAATAGAATCGAAAGCCCAGAAATAAACCCACACATCTATGGACAGCTAATCTTTGACAAAAGAGCCAAGAACATACAATGGGGAAAAGAAAGTCTCTTCAACAAATGGTGTTGGGAAAACTGGATAGCCACATGCAAAAAAATGAAAGTAGACCCTTACCTTACACCATACACAAAAATTAACTCCAAATGGATTAAAGATTTGAATGTAAGACCTGAAACTATGAAACTTCTAGAAGAAAACATAGGCAGTACGCTCTTCGACATCGGTCTTAGCAACATCTTTTCAAACACCACATCTGACCGGGCAAGAGAAACAATAGAAAAAATAAACAAATGGGACTACATCAAACTAAAAAGCTTCTGCACAGCAAAGGAAACCATCAACAAAACGAAAAGACAACCTAACAATTGGGAGAAGATATTTGCAAACCATACTTCTGATAAGGGCTTAATCTCCAAAATATATAAAGAACTCATGCATCTCAACAACAACAAAACTACCAACCCAATTAAAAAATGGGGAAAAGACCTGAACAGACATTTCTCCAAAGAAGATATACAGATGGCCAACAGACACATGAAAAGATGTTCAAAATCACTAACTATCAGGGAAATGCAAATCAAAACTACAATGAGATATCACCTCACGCCCGTCAGAATGGCTATAATTAACAAGACAGGAAACAACATGTGTTGGAGAGGATGTGGAGAGAAGGGAACTCTCATACACTGCTGGTGGGAGTGCAAACTGGTGCAGCCACTATGGAAAACAGTATGGAGATTCCTCAAAAAAGCAAGGATAGAACTACCATATGATCCAGCTATTCCACTGTTGGGTATTTATCCAAAGAACTTGAAAACACCAATTTGCAAAGGTACATGCACCCCTGTGTTCATTGCAGCGTTATTCACAATAGCCAAGACTTGGAAGCAACCTAAGTGCCCATCAAGGGATGAATGGATAAAGAAGATGTGGTATATATACACAATGGAATACTACTCAGCCATAAGAAACGATGAAATCCAGGCATTTGTGACAACATGGATGGACATTGAGGGTATAATGCAAAGTGAAATAAGTCAGAGGGAGAAGGTCAAATACCGTATGATTTCCTTCATTAAGTAGTAAATAATAACAACAATAAACAAATACATAGGGACAGAGATTGGATTGGTGGTTACCAGAGGGGAAGGGGGGAGGGAGGAGGGTGAAAGGGATAATTCGGTACATATGTGTGGTGATGGGTTGTAATTAGTATTTTGGTGGTGAACATGATGTAATCTATGCAGAAATAGCAGTACAATGATGTACACCTGAAATTTTTACAATGTTATAAACCAGTGTTACTGCAATAAACAAAAAATTAAAAAAAAAAAAAAAGAAAAACATTTATTGTACACCTATTGTATGCGAAGCTTTGTTCTAGGTACTGCCTAGTGAAAAGTGAAGATTAAGAACATTTTTTTGCCCTAAAAAGTATATAATAATTTATCAAGATGGAAGTTTGCATGGCATTTTTATATATATTATCTCTTCGATTTTTCACAAATATTCTATGGAATAGGTAAGTGAGGAACTATCCCACATTCTACACATGATGCAATTGTCTTGTAGAGAAAGTAATATATTATGTCTTAACACTCCGTGATAAAGAAAGTTGTTGTTAGTTATATAAAGGAGTCAGCATCACAAATGGAGAATAAAA
Source organism: Ceratotherium simum simum (assembly GCF_057802395.1). Taxonomy (NCBI): domain Eukaryota; kingdom Metazoa; phylum Chordata; class Mammalia; order Perissodactyla; family Rhinocerotidae; genus Ceratotherium; species Ceratotherium simum. Next base: position 42,802,736 of record NC_141916.1, read on the forward strand.
ATAGGGAAAGGTTAAATTGGGAAGAGTTTGTGGTCTAGAGTGAAAAGTTTAGATCAGTATCAGCAAATGCACAGCATTTGCACCAGACTCCCCATTCCTTCAACCACTGCAAGCATTGTTAATCAACTCCAGAACTCTTTTCTATTAAGATGGAATTGGTCTTAAAACTCCTGTCTACACAGCCCTTCTAACAGCCATTATAGTCCATTGCAGGTGGCATTTGTCATGAAATCTATTTGTCACTGGACTTAGAAAAGAAGATGAGAAGACAATTGAAAACCTAAGACGTACCAATGATGGCAGGATTGAGAGAAGGATTCGGAACAATTTTATCCTGGAATTGTTTTGAGAAGCAGCATGTGGTACAAACAGGAAGGGGATAATTAAAATAGAAGATTATTATTTATGGGCTAATAGAGGGTTTACAGGGAATTAGAACTTTAAGAATATTATAGTAAAACTGGTGAATGATCATCAGAAATAGGCCAGGAGATCTTTGTCTTATGCAAGAGTCATTCTATCTCCTGCTCGTTTCCTTTCCTCTTTTCCCCCAATTCACAGAGAAACAAAAATTCTTTCTTGGGAGAAATTGAATGGTAAATATTCATGGACTCTTAGACATCAAGTACTCAGATATGGTGAAAGTTAGCAAAGAAATGATTAATGCCTTTACCCTTATTCATATTCCTGCTCCCAGAGCAGAGGCAGCTGGATGCATGTCCACCCCCTTCCTAGTACCACTCCCCAGACAGCAAATGGAAGAATCCTTCTCTCAAGAGACTGACTAGTCCTAAAGAAAAAATTCTCCACCATCTACCTTTGAGAGGTGGCCTCGTGAAAATACTCTCTCAATCTGTTAACTCTAAATTAAGTCAATGAAGGGACATATATTTCTTTTTGCACTTCTCCAATCAACTTTTTAGTCCTTTACTTTTTCTTTAGGACCTAATTTTTTTAAAGGAGTTTTAGTTTCACAACAAAATTGAGAGGAAGGTGTAGAGATTTCCCATATACCTCCTGCTCCCACACTTGCAAAGCCTTCTACATTATCAACATCCTCCAGCAGAACAGTACATTTGTTACCGAAGATGAATCTACATTGACACATCATAATCACTAAAAGTGCATAGCTTACCTTAGAGTTCACTCTTGGTGTTGTACATTCTATGAGTTTGGACAAATGCATAATTATATATATCCATCATTATAATATAAAGAGTATTTTCACTACTCTGCCTATTCATCCCTCCCCTACCCACGCCACCCACGGCAACCACTAATCTTTTTATTGTCTCTATAGTTTTATCTTTTCAAGAATGTCATATAGTTACAATCATTCTATATGTGGTCTTTATATACTGGTTTCTTTCATTTAGTAATATGCATTTAAGGGTCCTCCCTGTTTTTTCATGGTTTGATAGCTCATTTCTTTTTAGTGTTGAATAATATCGCATTGTCTGTATGTACCAGAGTTTATCTATCATTCACATACTGAAGGACTTTTTGGTTGCTTCCAAGTTTTGGCAATTATGAAGAAAGCTGCTATAAACATTTGTGTGCAGGTTTTTGTGTGGACATAAGTTTGCAATTCCTTTGGATAAATACCAAAAAGTGCAGTTGTTCAATTGTATGATAAGAGTATGTTTAGTTTTATAAGAAACTGCCCAACTCTCTTCCAAAGTGGCTGTACCATTTTGCATTCCTGCCAGCGATGCATGAGAGTTCCTGTTGCTCTGCGTCCTCACCAGCATTTTGTTAGTGTTCTGAAATTTCGCATTCTAATAAGCGTGTAGTGGTATCTCATTGTTGTTTTAATTTGTGTTTTCATGGTTACATATGATGTTGAACATCTTTTTCTATGCTTTTTGTCATCTGTGTATCTCCCTTGGTGAGGTGTCTGTTAAGGTCTTTGGGCCATTTTTAATTTTTATTTATTTATTTATTTATTTACTTATTTCATTATTTTTTTTCTGAGAAAAATTCGCCCTGAATTAACATCCGTTGTGAATCCTCCTCTTTTTTTGCTTGAGAAAGATTAGCCCTGAGCTAACATCTGTGCCAATCTTCCTCTACTTTTTTGTACATGGGACACCACCACAGCATGGCTAGTGAGTGGAGTAGGTTGGTGCATGGGATCTCAATCTGCGAACCTGGACCCCCGAAGCAGAGCTCATGGAACTTTAATCACTTGGCCCCAGGGAGGTCTTTGGTCCATTTTTTAATTGAGTTTGTTTTCTTATTGTTGTGTTTTAAGAGTTCTTTTTATATTTTGGGTAATAGTCCTCTATCAAATATATCTTTTGCAAATATTTTCTCCCAGTCTGCTCCTTGCCTTCTCCTTCTCTTAACATTGTCTTTCGCAAAGCAGAATTTTTTAATTTTAATGAAGTCCAGCTAATCAGTTACATCTTTCATGGATTATGCCTTTGGTGTTGTATCTACAAAAGCCTCACCATAACCAAGGTCATCTAGGTTTTCTCCTATGTTATCTTCTAGGAGTATTATAGTTGTACATTCTACTTTTAGGTGTCTGATCCATTTTGAGTTAATTTTTGTGAAGAATGTAAGGTCTGTGTCCAGATTCATGTGGCTGTCCACTTGATCCTGCATCATTTGTTGAAAAGATTATCTTTGCTCCACTGTACCGCCTTTGTTCCTTTGTTGAAGGTCGTTGAATATATTTATGTGGATCTGCTCTGGGCTCTCTATTCTGTTCCAGTGACGTATTTGTCTATTCTTTCATCAATACCACACTATCTTGATTACTGTAGCTTTATAGTAAGTCTTAAAGTTTGGTAGCATCAGTTCTCCAACTTTGTTCTTCTTCTTCAATATTGTGTTGGCTATTCTGGATCTTTTACCTCTCCATATAAATACTTTAAAATCAGTTGGTCCACATTCACAAAATAACTTGTCAGGATTTTGACTGGAAATCCTTCACCCTTAAATATGAACACACATTCAAGTTTCACAAGGCAATTCATGAATGTTGCAACAACAACAAAAGATATTGCAACACAAACAAATTAGAAAAGAAAAGATTTTGGAAAGACATAGATAAAACAGAAAACCTTCAAAGAAAATTTCCTTTAATTGATACCATATAAAAATAAGACAAAATATTGCATTCTCCAAATAAAATCAGGATAATATTGGCAAGAAACCATCAAAGAAAAAGATAAAAAAGGCCCTTGAAAATAAAAAGTGATATTAGAAATAAAACATTCAGTAGAAGTCTGAAAGGATAATGTCAAGGATAATTTCCAGAAAGAAGAAAGGACCAAAAAAAAAAAAAAAAAAACCCAAACAAAACAAAACAGGGATACACACACACATAGGAGAGAATACAAGATAGAAGATCAATTTCTCATTTTAAAACTTCCTGAAAAACATACTAGAAAAATAATTACAGAAAAAAATTCTCCAGAAAATGAAATAAAGAAAAAAAAATCCCTAAAAGAAGAACCTGAGACATGAGACTTTGGTTTTAAAGGGCCCTCTAAGTGAGCAGTGAACTGGATTAGACAAATCTGTTATTAATGCAGAAAACATTGATATAACACTAGGAATTAATTAAGCAGACAGGTAAAAGCTTGAAGAAAGAAAAAAATCAATGCACATAAAAATGAATGAGAAAAATAATAGCATTTAAAAAATAATATTTACATGCGATAATATTGAAACAAAGTCTTCAAAATTCTTAGTGTCAACCCAGAATACTAGACCTAGCCAAATGATTACTCAACTGTGAGGTTAGAATAGAGATACAGACATTCAAGGACTCATTTATGTGCCTTTCTTTACTTAGGCAACTTCTTATAGAGGTATTGCACATAAGGAAGGAAGCAAAAAGAGAGGAGAATAATAAACAAAAAACAGCAAACAGTTCAACACAAGAGAAACATAAAAGGAAATCTCAAGGTTATAGATGTCCAGCAGGTCGTGAAGGTAATTTGTCCATTTTGAAACAGGAAAAAAATTAATGGTTATCTGATGAGTTTGAATATTCAGAGGAAAAAAATTGACATGTGTATGCTCAATCTCATAAGATGGTTGGAGAATTTAGGGACAGGTTTATAGAAAATTAAGCAAGTGAAAATAAGGCAGTTATTAAGTACAGAAAATAGTTATACAGGAAAGGAAATCTTTAGACACTACTCGACCCTGTAAAGAACAATTTACAATTGTCTTAATAGTATAGCACTCACTAAAATTTGGATAAACTGTATTGATTAATGAGAGAGTAAGGTAGGTATATAAGACATTAATTGCATCTATGAGAGAGAAAGTAAAAAGATAATATCTGAAGATGCTAACTGTAGATTTAGTGATAGTAACGTGGAGGAGGTAAATAGAAGAAAATATTGCTAAAAGCATTTAAAGTAATTCATAAGCAGGGTAAAGGAGGGCATGGGTCTATACATTTATTATGAGTTTTCTGGCCCGTGATCCTATCTCTTCAAAATATGTCCTCCCAATCATCAGATGCATTAGGCTAGTCTAAAACTGTAAAGGACTTAGTGACATCCCCTGATCAATATTATACGGCTATAATGGTAATGATGATAATAATAGTAGTGATGTTGTTGGTGGTGATTTGGAGGATTTGTTAGTGACAGGGTTGGAAAGACAAGTAGGAGCCAAATAACAATGATTTTGAATATAGACTTCCTAGTTACTTTAGTCTCTGTCTTGAAGGCTAGTAGAGAAACTACGGGATTAGAACATGTGAGATACTTGGAAAGATTTCCATTTTAGAAGAAGCATCCTGGCCATGTGGGGAATAGATTGCTGAGGAATGACTGGAGGCAGGGAAAAAACCTAATAGTTGTTGCAATAAACCAAATGAGAAATTATGAGGACCTGAATTAAGAAGATAGATTTAATAAATATTCACAAGATTGATATATATAACCAGGAATGATTGGAAATGGGGGAGTGAGGCGTCAAAGATGGGTTCCAAGTTTGTAGCCTAAGTGAGTGACTGGGAGGTGATGGCATTTAGAGAAATAAAATATAGAGTAAAAAGAGGGGGGAAGATAATGAATTCAACTTTGGACACTGGAGTAGACACTTTCCCAGCTTCAAATGGAGCAGGACATGGACATGAGATCTTTGCTCCAACAACTTCTTGCGATGGACTTTGATTCTAAAGCTGGAGACACAATCAACTGGTGGTGGTGGGTTGATCTCTCTCTGCCTGTCTCTCTTCCCTCTCCCAAGTAGTAGTAGTGCTACTACTAGTAGGAGTAGCAACAGTAGCAGCAGCAGTAGTGTTAATAGTAGTAGTAGTAGTAGTAGTCATAGTAGGGTAGAAACTGCAACATCAATTGCCCTGTGCAAAACTGTTGCCTGGTGTTTGATGCTAAGTTGTATTGGCAGAGGAATTGTTCTACACCCCAGTTTTGGTTACTATTCCTAGCTGTTTAGTCTCAATCCAGGTTCTCTGGCCCTTTCAAAAATTGTATCGGACATTTAAATGATCTGTCAGCTTCTGTTGCTTGCAACTAATAATTCTTGCTCAAACTGATCATTTGAATTTAAGTGACTGTAGGATATACAATTAGCAATGACAAATAGGAAGTATGAACTTACGGGTCTTTGTTCTTGAAAAAAATTCTGAGCTGGAGAGCAGATTTGGCAGTGATCAGTATTTGGTTGGCAGTTTTAAACTACTAGAATTAAGGTCCCTGAGCTGATGGGTTGTTACGGAATTCCAAACACAGGGGGAGACTATCCTCAGATGAGCTATGGACACCTCATTCTCTAAGACAAGAAAAAAAAAATGCTAGGAGCAATTGCAGAAGTTGAGGGCCTGTGTTCCCTTAGAATCATTAATAACCATGATTGATTTTCTTTCTTCAAATGCTTAAAGTTTTGTATGTTTTTGTAGAGCTCTCTCCTATAAGCCAGGATTTCAGCCCAAAGAATTTCCTTTTAAGCTAAGCTTTTGAATGTAGTTTTCTCAGTATCTAGTTCATGTCAAAGTTACATTCACACTTCTCATTCTACTAGATATAGGTCTTTATGATGAGGAGAATACTCAATGTTTTTACAGGTCCTAAACAGCTTTTATGATCTGAGATCTCTGCTTTACACTTGACCTCATTAGTACAGTAATATTGGCAGGATTAAATAAAAGAGAAAAAAGTATCTAGTTTTTGAGCAAATGCAAGAATTAAAGGAACTCAGAAGTTTCCTTTTTTTTTTGTAAGGAAGATCGGCCCTGAGCTAACATCTGCCAATCCTCCTCTTTTTGCCGAGGAAGACTGGCCCTGGGCTAACATCCATGCCCATCTTCCTCCACTTTATATGAGACGCCACCACAGCATGGCTTGCCAAGCGGTGCGTTGGTGCACGCCCAGGATCCAAACCAGCGAACCCCGGGCCACCGCAGTGGAGTGTGCACACCTAACCGCTTGCACCACTGGGCTGGCCCCAGGAACTCAGAAGTTTTAAATACAATTTTCAACAGAAATTCCTTTTAATAGACTGACAAAAACAGGAAAAAATTATCAGAGATTAATTGAAATTAATTAATTAATTGAGATGTGTAGATTATTAAATGATGGATTGCAATAATCTTTTTTCTAGATTCTTATTTTCTCATCAACTATCCTCAATCTCTACTATTTATTTTTAACAGCAAACATTGATTTGTCTCTAAGAATAAGAACTGTATATTTTAAGGGGTCTCTCTGCTCTTGCCTTAATAATATTTCTCTTATACAAAAGAAGAGGAATCATCCACTTGGAATGAGGACAAACATTATCACCGATTATTTTGGTCTTATGACTCTTTGCAAGTAATTCCTTTATTGCTATCATAAGATTATGTTTTCATGACTCTCCCCCATAGATTTATGACTTTCTAAAGGGCAGAGAACATTCTTAATGATTTTTGTAAAACCAGAAGCTAACATAGGATCTGACCTGGAGTAGGCTTTCAATACATATTTGTTGAAGGCGAGATTGAAGGAATCATGAATGAATCAAGAGAGATTCTGCCCTTAAGGAGATTAAAAGAAGGAGGTACAGTCTACTGAGAAAAGTATGTTGGAAAACAGAATTCATTTTTAATAACATGTTTATTAAGCACCTAATAAAGTGATAGACATTGTAGATACAAAAAAGTGATAAACTTCTTTTTGTAGCATGCATATTAGGGAAAGGAATATTTGAGAGATTGTCAAGAAAATTCAATCTCTACCCTCACTATACACTTAGAAAACTGCACACATTTCTTAGTATAACAAAAAACATTTTATTTAATGCTTGTGAGAATGGAATGAGAAGAAAGAAAAGAAATGTATTCTGACAAGATTTCACTAAATGAGATAACTTAGTCTTTGGAAGCATTTCCTGTCCTAAGAACCAAGGCAAATAACATCTGTTTTGCATAGCATTCACCTTCTTTGTGAATGTGCATTCAAAGTTAATAAATCATAATTCTCCTAATTTCTATTTGAGAAGTAAGGATCATCTCTTTCAGAACTTTGACTGATTCTAAATGTTGTTACAAATCTCACATAAATTAAGGGTTTGTGTAAGGATGCTTTGAAAAATAATGTCTGTGTATAGGGTCTATTTGAAATTAGCAGATGACACTAGAATGATTAGATAAAAATGCTAATTTTATGATGCTTGTATCATGCTGTTTAATGGTTGATACTGACAATATTGTAATTAATTTTTTGCATCTATTTTGTTAGAGTTTTTAAAGCCAAGGGCATAATTTATACCATTAAATAAAACCTTGACGTTTTCAATCAAAAAAGAAAATCACTTGAAATAATATGGATCAGACCCCATGAAAAAAGCAAGTTGCTAATAATATAGCCACTTCACTCTGAATAGTTAGTATTACAGCTCTGAATTTCAATTAATGGTACCCTTTAAAAGGCTCTTGTGTTGATAATTAGTTTGGACCTGTGTCAAATTCATTTAAGTGAGAAATCAACTTTGGAAGATAAAAACGTGTTTCAATTTAGAGGTCTGCTTTCAACTTTTTGAAAATTTATCTTTTATTTTGAAAATTTTCAAATGCTCAGAAAAGTCGAATGAACAGTAAAATTACTACCTGTGTACGCTTCACTAGCATTGACCAATTACTAAGACACTTACTCCATTTTCTCCTCTTTCTCTCTCCAGATGAATGCTGCAAACATTCACTCCTAACTACAGCAAAAATTGTCCAAGATGAGGACATTTTCCTACCCAACCACAATATATTATATTTAAGAAAATTATCATCAATTCAAAACTATGATGCAACATCCTCAGTTGTAGCAAAATTGTCTGTTATGTTTTTTTTTACCCCATTGAGGATTCAGTCAAGATTGATGAATTATCATTGGTTATGTCTCTTCAATTTCTCACAATCTGTAAAAGTCCTGGAGTTTCCTGCCGTTCTTCGTATATTTGATTCTTTGAAGAGCACAGGCCTTTCGTCTTGCAGATCAACTCATACTTTGTATCAATAAGTATGTTTATGACTTGATTTAGGTCAAATATTTTTGACAAGACCACCGCATGGGTGGTGTTAGGTACGTCTTACTATATCATAGCTGGAGGTATGTAATGTTGGGTCTTTCTACTATAGGCAATGCCAAGAGTAACATATAGATATCTCCATTATAAAGACACATTTTCTCCTTTGTAGTTAATAAATAATCTGTGGAATGATACTCTGAGATCTTGTAAATATACTTTTATCCAACACTTCACTAGTGGTCTTAGGATCCATTGGTTATCCTTGTCTGAATCATTAAAACTACGTTAGCAGATATAAAATTATGATTTTTTGATTTTATCATTCTTTAGCAGTCTTCCTAACCCAATATGTCTTTCTTTCCTGTTTCTCTTTACTATTACTGTAAATCCATGTGTGTTTGTTTTAATTCAGTGCGTTATTATCTATTAAGTTCATTATTCATTTTGATGCTGAAATTGACCCAAATTATGTTAGTAGAAGTTCCTTCCAGTCAGTTCCTACTTCCATGTATCAGGACACGATTAGTCTTTGAGCACTTTCTTCTTGACCAAAAAGATATTCCAGGCTCACCTTTCCCTTCTACTGATCTAGAATCAATCATTTTTTCAGAGATCCCTAGTATTTTAAATGGAGAATGGTGTTTTAAAAGCAAGGTCTGGGCACTAGGTCTGTAATTTTTTTTCAATCATTATATGTAATTACTATTCCTTTCCTTATTTTCTTGACCAGGATCTCTGGCACAAAGCTAAATAGAAGTAGTAATAACGAGCATTCTTATCTTATTCTAACCTAAGGGGATAAGCGAACATTTCCACTTTCGAGTATGATGTAAGCTGTAGGGATTTTGTAAATACCATTAATCAAATCAAGCAAGTCCCCTTCTACTCCTAGTATATTGACAGTTTTTATCCTGAATGGGTACTGAATTTTATCTAATGCCTTTTCTGCACCTAACAGAAGAACTTATGATTTTTCTACTCTCAATGTTTTGGCCCATCAGATTATTTGATTTTTTGAAACTTTTGGAAGTGATTTCAAATTTATAGGAAAATTGTAAGAATCAAAATGGTTAAAGAACACCTATATACTCTTTATTCAGAATAACTTATTGTTAACATTTTATTTCATTTCATTTATTATCTGAGGCATGGGCACTCTCTCCATAATATATACATAATTTTTTGATGAACCACTTGAGGTAGCTTAGGTACACCATAGCCCTTTGCTGCTAAATACTCCAGTGTCTTTTTCCTAAGAATAGAGATATTATATTTCCTAGTCAAAGTATAGTTACCAACTAGGTAATTTAACATCATTTTTAAATACCTTTATGTAATCAATCATTCCTGCTCCAACTTTGTCAATTCACATATAACATCATTATAGTCTTTTCCCCCTCTAGAAGGTACCAGTCTAGGGTCAGAAATTGCATTTAGTCATCATGCCATTTTAGCCTTTTAAGATATGGAACATTTCTACAGTCTTATTTTGCCTTTCATAACATTGATATTGTTGAATACAGCTCCCTCACACTTTGTTAAGAGAAAGTTCCTTATTCGTTTTTCTTTTTCTGATATTTTCTTATGATTTGATTCCTAAGTTATGCATTCTCGGTTATGCATTCTTGGCTGAAAAACTACATAGACGATGCTATGTCTTTCTTAGGCTAGTTCATGTGAGGGTACACCTATTTTCCATTAATTCCTCATTGGTGACATTTATTTTGATAATCCTATTAAGGTCTGATTTTTCCATTCTACAATTACTGCTTTTTCTTTCTTACAAACAACAAGCAGTCTGTGGGAAAACCTTTGAAGACCAGACAACTATTAGAGGAAGATGATGTTATTATTGTCGAGCAGTTTTTAGGCTATGTTATGACTGGTGTACTTCAGCTTTCTCCTACTCCTTGGACATAAACCTTCAAGAATATCAGCTGAAAGCCTTAAGTCTTTGCTAGGATCTCTCGAACCCCAACTTCTGTCTGCCCAGAACTATAAATCTGTTAAACACTTCCGCTCAGCTCTTTAGCAGCTGCTGCTTTCTGGTGTTTTCTGCTTGTCTGTTTTTTGAGATATGTCCTTCCTATGGACAGCTTTGGCAGCCAAAATTTTCAAAAAAGAATTTCATGCAAATTTTTGGGTTCAATTTTCAGCAGTTTCCTCCCCCCCATTTCCAGCTTCTTGGAAATCCTAGATTTTATATCTCCGCTTCCTTAGCTCAGTGGGATTGGGGCTTTCTGTTCATACTCTATTGTTCTTCACCAACAATTGGCAAAATGCCCTCAAGTTAGTAACAAAGGTGACTACGTAGCTCACGTCCATACAGTCTCCTTCTCTCATGGATCATAGGCCCTCAAGTTCTGACTGTGTTGGTGATCTACAAAGCATTCAAATAGGTGTTTCGTGCATTTCGTGTTGTTTTTATAGTTGTTTTGGCAGATGGGTTATTTTTACACAAGCTATTCTCTAATAGCCAGATTGGAAGTCTGCTCACTCTCCTTTTAATAATAGTCTAATTATGAGTATTCAGCTTCTGTTCCTTGTAACCTAAAACGTCACCTAATAAAAATGAAAATACCAATAGATGTGATAACTTCTTTATTCGACTTGGTCAGAGAAATCAGTGGTTTAAAAAGAGTTCTGATTATTCTTCCTTTTCCTCTTCCCTCAAACCTGGATCTATTCTCTGCCATTTTGTGCCGCATTCTATGCTTTTAGAGACTGAACTCTGTGGAATGCATCATCTGGGATTCCTCCACTTTTAACTTCTAGTTGGACATAGACACATGGAGGCTCTGGTAGTATTGGAAGTTATTAGGATAGATAGAGTAGGAAAATTTTTTCTATACTCTTGTTAAGCCTCATGACAGTTCTGGCAATGCCTGCATTCCTCTGTGAATATGCTTATAGTTCCATAGAACTTCTCTTCTTTCACAGTCTCAGCACTTGCTGGTTTCCAAAACCATTCTCTTCATTTCTTCAGGCCTAGGATGGTAACAGTTCCCCAATATTACTTCTCACCGGGTGTTCCACTATTCATTATTAGTTTTCTTAGGCATGACCTCACTTCTATAAACAGCTGATCCATTAAATACTCTTCAGCTAAATCCTTTGGAATAAGCTATCATTTTCTCATAGAAACTTTCACTGACACATTCGATTAGTAATTACTGAGAAATACTCTCAGAGAAAAAATATAAATAGAAGAAGATTTAAAAGAGGATAGACTGAGAAATTTTAATTTTGTTTCATAGGACTTTATAAGTCAGATTTTGCTAATACATACCTAAGCAAATCGACTGAAAGATATGAGTAATAAAAAAAACAAATGTTGAGTTCTCACTCATAGAACATGTCCCTGGGAAAAAGCATGATACAACCATGTCATCATTCTTAATGCATCTGTTTAGAACATGGCACATGCCATTCCCACTTAAATTTCATTGGCCAAAGCAAGTCACGTAGGCAAGCCTGAATATAATGTGGTAGAGATAAATAACCCTTCCATAAGAATATTGTGAATATTTTGAGCAATATTACACTAAACACAAGAAATTGCAGAAGAAAATGGAGCAAAAGGAGAAAAAGAAATATATGAATAGACAATGATTTAGAATCTTCCAGAATTGAAAGAAGTTATCAGTTCCCAAATCAAATGTGGACTCTGTGTACTAAGCCAATTAAACTAATTTAAAACCATAATCAGAAAATCAGAATGAATTTGTAAAATACTGCAGGTGAAATGAAAATGTTAAAATATGTCAGAAAGAAATGAGATTATGTACAAAAATGTGATGATTAGATTAAAAGGTTTCTTCTCATTAACAGCAATAAATAGAAGAATATTCTACCAAGATATTGTCTAGGTTCTGAGAAACTCAGACAATCTAGTATTTTATGATAGCTAAGCTATCATTCATGAGTGGAAACAATGTAAAGGCATTTGTGAGTCCTAAAATATTAGGTAAATTTTCTACTCATAGATTCTCACAGAAAGAACTATTAAAGGAAGTAATTGAGCAGGAGGAAAGTGAATCCAAGTTGAGAGGGGAGGGTAAACAGAAAAATATTGGTCCCCCAAAATCTGATGTTGCAATATAAATGTCAGACATAAAAGATGATAAAGAGGAATGCAATTTAGTAATCAAAGGAAGACTCCACAAAGAAGATATAACATTATTGAACTTGCTTACGCCTAATAACGTGACTTTGACATTTATAAAACAAACCTAAAACATTAATAGAGAAATTCTTAAATCCAGGATTACTAGAGAGATTTTAATACATTTTTAATGAAAATAAAAAAAGTAAATGAAAATTATAAATAAAGGTTTAAGATGGGCTTATCTAGTAGAAATATATTAATCCCTGAAGCTTAATATGGAAAAAAAATATATTTTATGTACTAATATCATATTTACAAAAAAAGAACATGCACTTTTTCACAATTGTGTCTTTAGAAATTTAAAACAATAAATATGATAGAGACCTTACCATTTGACACAATGCAGTTAAATGAACTGATACAGTAAAATAACTGGAAATAAGTGATACAGTAAAAAATTATTATCTGTTGTAAAATTTAAAATGCCTTGAAAAAAATATTTCATGCTTTTGAGGGGAAAAAAATCAGTGGACATTACAAAATAGAACTGAATGGTGACAAATGTATTAATTTTAAAAGACATGACAACATTTTGGAACATTTCTACCAATGATTTCAATTGGTAGAATTAAGTTGGTGTTTTAAATCAAGAAAAATTGAAATTTCTTGAGCTGAGAATCTAACACAGGAAACTTAAAAGGACAACAATGTAGCCTAAAGAAAATAGGGGAATGCATGTACTACAGATAAGAATAGAAATTAATAAAATATAAAATAATGAAATATACAACATACATATGAGGATCACCAAAACCAAAGCTGACTCTTTAGAGAGGATAATATAATAGAAAAATCTTTAGTAAGATTTATTAGGAAAATGAAATAATAAGAAAAGACAATTTATTAATATATGGAATAGAAAAAGGAGAAATAACTAGAGATGTAATAGAGATTAAATATATATATATCTCATGAAAAAGTTCTTGTCAATAAATTTGAAAAATTCTATGCAATGGATTATTTACTAAAATAATATAAACAATCAAAATCATTTCAAGAAAAAAATAGAGAGCTTTAAAATTCCCTAAGTGCTAAAAATTTTAATTATTAATCAGGATAAACTATTCATCCTCCAGAGACACCAGAACTAGACAATTTTACAGGTGAAATTTACTAAAGCTTCAAAGAACTGATAATGTCCCCTCTACACAAACTGTTAAAAAAGTATATTGAAAAGATGGGAATGCAAGACGCAAAAAAATGAAGCTAGACCACAGATCTTACACCTTTCACAAAAATTAACTCAAAATAGGTCATAGACCTCAATGTAAAATGCAAAACAAGAAAACTCCTAGTGGATAACATAGAGAAAATCTAGGTGACCTAGAGTTTGGTGATGATTTTTTAGATGCAACACCAGAAGCACTAGCCACAGAGGAAAAAACTAAGTTAAAAAAATTAAATTAAAAACTTCTGCTCTGCGAAAGACATTGCTAAGAGACTGAAAAACAAGCCACTGACTGGGAGAAAATATTTGCAGAACACACCGCTGTTTAAGTATTGGTATCCAAAATATACAAAGAACTGTTAAAACTCTACAATAAGAAAACAAAACAAAACAATCAAAAAATGGTCAAGAATCTGAAAAGACACCTCTTCAAAGATATATAGATGGCTTATAAGCACATGAAAAGATGCTCTAAATTGTATGTCATTAAAGAATTGCAAGTTAAAACGACAACGAGATGATATAATATTACACACTTATTAGAAGGGCTATGATCCAAACAAACAGACAAAACCCCCCCACAAAACCTGAAAATACCTGATGCTGGCAAGAATGTAGAACCATAGGAACTCTCATTCATTACCAGTAGGAATGCAAAATGGTGCAGCCACTTAGGAAGATGGTTTGGCAGTTTCTTACAAAACTAAACATAGTCTTACTATATGATCCAGCAATCAGTCTGCTAGATATTTACTCAATCGAGTTGACAACTATGTCTATACAAAAACCTGCATGACAATCTTTGTAGTAGTTTTAGTCATAATTGCCTGAAACTAAAAGAAACCAAAATATTCTTCAATAGGTGACTAAATAACCATATTGTGGTAAATCCATACAAGGGAATATTACTCAGTGATTAAAAAAAATGAGCTATAAAGCCACAAAAAAATAGATGAAACTTAAATGCATGTTGCTAAATGATAAAAGCCAGTCTGTAAAGTCTACTGTGTGTTTGCAACTATATGACATTCTGAAAAAGAGCAAACTATAGGGATAGTAAAAAAAAAAAAATCACTGGTTGCCAGGGGCTCAAGGATATGGGGAGGGATGAATAGGTGAAGAACAGGACTATTCTGTATGATACTGTAAAGGTGGGTAGATGACATTATGCATTTGTCAAAACCCATAGAACTTGACAACACAAAGAGTGAACCTAATGCAAACTATGGAATTTAGTTAACAATAATGTATTAATGTTGGGTTCATTAACTATAAAAAATGTACCACACTAACGCAAGATGCGAATAACAGGTGAAACTGTGTGCAGGGGAGGAGAATATATGGGAATTCTCTGTACTATCTGCTAAATTTTTCTGTAAATTTAAAACTGTCCTAACAAATAAGTCTTTTGTAAGTACAAACAAGAAATACAATATGCATTTGTATGAAAAGCATAGAATAGGATGGAGAGTGGTAGTGGAGGGGCAAATGAAATATATCCACCACTTGCAGAACGATTTGACTTCTACATCAATTTATGTAGGCTGATATTGGCACAGGGAAAGGTTTGCTAGAACAATTTAATTAATGAAACCTCAGAAACAAACCCATTGACAAATGGAATTTTAATCCCATGAGCTAGGAGTCATTGCAGATCAGCAGAAAGGATGGATTTTTCAATGGTGCAGGGAATTATGTTTTTCTGTGTGGAAAAGAATGTTAAAATCCTACCTCATAGCAAACATACAAAAAATAATTTTTAGTGGATAAAATATCTAAATGATAAAAAACAGAGTTTTAAAATTTTTAGAATAAAATATCCGACCTTGTGGTAGTGAAGCATTTCTTAAATCCGATCTAAAATCATAAAACCTAAAATAAAATTTGAGATAATTTGAGTGTAATAACAAATGTTTTTATAAAAGATGCTATAAAAATTAAGAGAAAAAAACCACAGACTGGGAGAAAATCGCAACACTTATATTTGACAGAGGACTAGTAACCAATATTTCTAAGTTATTAAGAAAAAATCAACAACGGAATAGAAAAGTGAGAAAAATATGTAACAGAAGATCCTAATGAACAAGAGTCATATAAATAAATACTCATCTTATTATTTATAATATTTGGGAAAATGCAAAACAAAATAATAATATGATACTATTTTACACTTACTAGAATGGCGAAATGAAAGTATTTGCTAACACAAAGCTTTGGTGGAACTGTGGAGAAACAAACATTTTTTAAACCATGATAATGGGAGTATAACCATCACAAGTTGGTAAGTAATTTGATATTATCTGGTAAATTTGAAAATTTCACATATTTTTTACTCAAAAATTCTACTCTCAGCTCAAAAAAATCACTACTTATTTTGTCATTGCTATATTCTTATTAATATGTATGTTTTTGTGTGCCTAATGTAAAACTCCCAAAATTCTATTGGTTGTAATATTTATATTTTATTTTTACTTTGTATCAGGACACCTCTACCAGGCAGAGGACGCATTGGTCATTGGAAAAAATATATATACTTAAAAAATTGCCTAGTGTCTAGTCAGAAATCTAATTATTCAATAACATTATTACAGTTCTGCAATATAGTTGAAAATAGAAATTGCCCATTTTAATTTACTAATGAAGATCAAACTCATCTAACTCTTTGTTTACGTGGTTTGTTTTTCTCCCAAAAGAGAAGAAAGTTTTGAAGGGCAAATAATATTTAACACTTCTTGAGAATTCTGGATCACAGATAAAAATTCCACTGGCATTTCCATCGTTCACAGGCTCACTTCCTTCTACTTTCTTTTGTAGCAGCTCTGACAATATAGTGGTGTTTCTTAGCCTTTTATTCTTGATCTTGAACAAGAATCCTGGGGTGCCTGTCAGAATTGTAAGGGAAAGTATAAAGAAATTATGCACGATGGTGCCAGAAAATGAGAGGCAAATGAATAATTTGTAATGGTATATTTTAGAGAGACTGAACAGAATTTGCTATTCTTAAGAAAGTTTCCTAAGGTATTTAGGAGAAAAAGGTCTCAATATATTTCTCTAACAACTGGACAGTAAATGCAACTTATTGATGCTTATGTTTATCCTGTGATACCCAATGCTTTTTACTTCACCTTCAGGCACTGTGCATATTGCTAAAAATAGATTATTTGATTCTTATAGTTTTTATCAAAGTATACTTATTTTGTCAGTATAAACTATGTTGTGAGAGTACATTATTCAGGTAGTACAAAAATAAGGATCAAATTCATTCTGACAGCTTCATGAATTTTGTGAGTTTTAGGGAAACATTTATGAAAAACTCTAATCCAAAATGAATATCCAAATGTGATATTTTATCTCTTATTATATTAATCTTTCTATTACACATCCCGCTTTCAAGCAGAGAATCAAAAAACATTCAGTTTAAATATTTCTGGCATCTTAAAATAAAACTACATTAAAATTTTACTGAACCAAGCTTACAATTGCTTGAATAATGCATATTGTGTTTTAACTGATGTTATTGTGTTCAGGTGTACATTTATTTTTTTGACATATATCATCGTTTTACATTTTCATATATTAAGTGCATTTGTGATAGTATATATCTAAGCTAGGAAGACATACCATTTTCCTTTAAGTCTCCACTTAACATTTCACCTGAGAGGTAAATGAGGCTCAAATTTGTGGGGTTAGGAGGTTTTTCAGAAAAGTCAGTTTAATTTGGGACTTAAGTAATAAATCCACAGATATTCCTCTTTAAACTATTGTGAAAATATTTTCTTTAAATTCTAAGTAATATTTATCTATTATCCTGATAACATACAAAAAATATACACTTTAAGACGATGTTTGGTAACTTTCTTACTTTGTTACTCTAAAGTAATAAACAACTAACTTCAAAATTAATTTTTCCCTTCATGTTCTTAAAGGCACTTAATTAGTACCAAAACCCTACTTAAGGTATTGGCTAATTCTAGTTTTGTCTCATTTTTTTCCTCAAATGTAATGAATCTCCTGGGAAAGAGAGAATATAGTAGGGCACTTCAAATAGCCTAAAGTCATAAAGCTGAAAAGAGAGTGGGAAAATGTTATACTTGCTTTGAGGTTAGCAATTATTAACAGTGTGCATTTGTATTACACATTGATGTTAATAAAATACTTTTATGTAAACAATAATGTCATATTTCACTGTGAATTTACTGTATGTAAAGAACTCTAATAAGTAGTTTATCTGCAATATCTATTCAACCCTCAAACAACCCTATGAGTTTTTAGGTCATACTATTATTCCTATTATATGAATGCCATACCGAATTCCAGATAATACAAGATCACTTAGATAGTAAAGCTAGTGAATGGCCTGACTACTATCACATTTATCCTGTCTGTCTGTCTGTCTGTCTCTCTCTCTCTCTCTCTCTCTATCAGGTACTGATTTTCTGCCTGTTTGATTTGTCCATTACTGACAGAGGGATTTTGAAGACTCCAACTATAATAGTGTACTTGTCTATTTCTCCTTTCAGTTCAATTAGTTTTTGTTTAAAATACTCTATAGTGCTCTGTTGTTAGGTGCATACACATTTAAGATTAATATGTCTTCTTTTAGAATTGATCCCTTTATCATCATGTTCCTTTTTATCCATGATAATTTAGTTCTGAAGTCTGATTTGTCTAAAATTAATATAGCTACTCCAGCTTTCTTTTGATTAGTGTTGGCATGGTATATCTTTCCTCATCTCTTAACTTGCAACATGAGTCTTTTATTTAAAGTAGGTTTCTTGTAGACAGCATAATCCATTCTGATATTCCCTGTCTTTTAATCGGTGTATTTAGACCATTCAAATTTAAAGTGATTATAGGGGCCGGCCCGGTGGCGCAAGCAGTTAAGTGCACGCCCTCGACTGTGGTGGCCCGGGGTTCGCCGGTTCGGATCCCTGGCGCGCACTGACGCACTGCTTGTCAAGCCGTGCTGTGGCGGCATCCCATGTAAAGTGGAGGAAGATGGGCACGGATGTTAGCCCAGGGCCAGTCTTCCTCAGCAAAAAGAGGAGGATTGGCAGATGTTAGCTCAGGGCCGATCTTCCTCACACACACAAAAAAATAATAATAAAGTGATTAAAGTGATTATCATTAAGTTGGATTAATAGTCACAATTTTTACAACTATATTCTATATGCTGCATTTGTTCTTTGTTTCTTTTGTACCTCCTCATATTCTGCCTTCTCTGGTTTTAATTGAGCAATTTGTATACTTATTTTATCTCCTCTCTTAGGGTATCAATTATACTTAAAAAATATTTAATGGTTGCCCTAGAGTTTACAATATACATTTTAAACTAATCTAAGTCCACCTTCAATAACACCATACTGCCTTACATGTAATGCCGGTAGCTTACACCAGGGTATTCCCAATCCCATCATCCCTTTTCTCGTGATATTGCCTCATGCACTTCATTTTTCCACATGCTATAATCACACGATACATTGTTATTGTTATTATTTTAAACAAGTAGTTATCTTTTAGATCAATTAGAATAAGAAAAACAAAAGATCTTATGTTCATTTATTCCTTCTCCGACACTCTTCCATTTTTCATGAGGATCTTATATCATTTTTTTCTTCCTGAAGAACTCTTTTAACATTTCTTACAAGGCACAGCTGCTGGCAATGAATAAGTCATTTTTTCTTTGTCTAAGAATGTCTTTATTTCTCATTCTCTTTTGAAGGATAATTTCACTGGATATAGAATTCTAGATTGGTGGAGATTTGTCTTTTCAATATTTTAAATATTTTATGTTACTGTCTTCTTGCTTGCGTGGTTTCAGCCAGAAGTCCACGGAAATTCTTATCCTTGTTTCTCTGTAGATAAGGTGTTTCCCCCTATTATTACTTTCTTCTGCTCTCTTTTCTCTTTCTCTCTTTCTTTTCCTCTAATATTCTAATTACATGTGTGTTTTGATATTGTCCCACATTTCTTATATGTTCTGTTCTGTTTTGTTCGTTCTTTTCCCTTTTACCATTCTATAATCTTCAGATTAAATCTCAGGGTTTTAGTGAGTCTGTGTATCTGGACTGTGACCTTCTAATTATTCCTCCAGTGGTATAACTTTCTTTCCCCTGTCCCTACTTCATTCCTTGGCTGTGGTCTTTTCAATATACATCCTTGAAGTCCTGACTTCTGTTGAATTTTTTTCCCCTACAGTAACACTTTGTATGGAGAAGGTTCTGAACAGATTTCACAATGGATGCGCTTCCCCTTCCCCTGCCAGAACCATCAGGAAATCTTTCTCAGATCTTCACAGTGAGAAACTGAAGATGTAGGCCCCCCTAAGATTGTGGCTCCCAGGAGTTTCTCACTCTCAAGGTAGTCTTCACTCAGCCTCCAGCAATTTGTAAACTTACCATGAATGTGTTCCTACCGATTATGATTCTAGCAGCTTCTGCTCAGGATATGTAGATCTTGACTGTGACTCTCCAGATTCACCTGTCCCTCCAGATTTCAGTGTGACAATTTGCCCTGCCACCTCAGTTTTCTGATGGATCCAAGAGAAGTTATTGATTTTCAGTTTGTCAAGTTTTTTCTTGCTGTAAGGATAACAGTGACTACTTCCATGCTTTTGACATGCAGGAGCTGAAACGGAGAATCCAAGGCCAATTCTCTCTCTTTCTCTCCACACACACACACACACACACACACATTTCAGATGAGTTGCTGAATCTTAGAGACTCCTATAAAGAGACATTAATTCAGAGCCTTGCATCAAACTCACATAGCTATGGAATGGCAGTCCCAGGCCTAAAAATTCAAGTCTTCTTACTCAAAGATGCTTTCTGCTGTAATACAGTTCATCGCCTCTCATTTTTCTCTCTTTTTTTACTATAAGTTGGATCATCTGGCGTAAAATCAACAGCTTTTAGTCTTTGTGCTTTCTTAGCTTGTGGAGATGTTATATATGTTGTAAGCCTAATTAGTGCTTTTCAAAGCTGATTAAAGCCTACCCACAAAAATTAATGTATTCAAGCTTGCCTCAAGATACTTTTACAGTTCCTTCCTTATAAATAGCTCCTAATTTTCCTATATTATTCCACCAAAGTCATTTAGGAGAATCACTTGAATATTCACAAACACTCAGAATAAATCATTTCTTCAAGTGGCTCTGCTCTGGACCTCAACGTTCTCAATAGGTTTGGCACTAGCAGAGTTGCATAGGACAGAGGTGGATAGAAGCACTCAGCTAGAAAGGAATTTTTAAATTTCATTCCAGTATATGACTCAATCTTTCTATAAAGAGAGTGAAGCTCATGGATACATTCTAGTTCTGAAAAAAAGGACAATACCAAAGTAGGTGATTTAATATTGCATCAAATAATTTGGAGATGAAATTACCATATGTTGTTTATGTTTTCATATGCAAAGATACTGAGATCTTTTTGCAACTCACTATGATTTCTGTAGCAGTAAACTACATCTTTTCTGTTCCTCAGTAGTGAGTACATCAGTTGTGTGGAACGCAGTACACAGAATTCTTAGAGTTGGACTGAATATTAATGTAAGATACGGTCATGACAATTATAAGAGTAACTAATCTTAAAATCTTAGCCTTTTACCTTAATGATATGTTATAAAAATCTCAAAGAAAAATAAACAGTAAGATTTTATTTTAGAGAAATAACAAGAAAAATACTCATAATTTTTAAAAATATTCTTTTATCAAAAGTAAATTTTCCGGTTTATCTTAATATGACAGTCTTACTAGATGAAAAGCTCTTCCAGGGCAAAGAAAGGGAGATTTTTTTCATAGACTTTGAACTAAGAACTGTTCTAAACACTCTACACATTTCTGCTTCTCATCATTAGATAAATATGATTACTCCTATTAACTCCAGTTTACAGTAAAGTCAACTGAGATTTAGAGAATTTAAGAAACTCTAAGTATGAAACTTGGGTGTTATCCATGGCTGTTTCCTGTCATATGGGACAAGTCAGGCTGTAGAAGAAGAAAATGAAGAGAGATAAAGTCAAGAGATAGAGAAATAGAGGAGAATACGTATAGGCATCTGATTGAGTGAATTTCATCCTTGCCTTTTCCATGGTTTGTTTTTGAGCCAATATAGTTACCCTCCACATTTTGGCTTGAGCTGTTATGATTGGATTTTAGAACTTATCCCTATAGATCTGTAATATAATCACATAAATTGTAACTTAAAAATTATAATACCGGTTTTATAATGTCATAAGATTGCCAAACTTTTACTAATTTTGAATTGCAAAACAAGTAACATCCTTTGGGAGATCTACCATTACTTTGCCTGATTTTTCCACAGCACCCATGTAATAAACCTTTCTCTGTGAACAGGGCGATCCAGTTAACTGGCATTAAAACAACTGTCAATTCAATTCAAGAAACATCTACTGAGCACTAATCATGTGCAAAACACTGTGTTTACTTATCTCTACTCCTCTGACCCACTTCTAAATAGTAGAGTACTCCAGAATTTAGTCCTTGGCTCTTTTTTCTTCTCTAGAAACGGTATTTTAAAATTCTATCTATAGACTGATGACTGTCAAAATTTTATCTCCCATTTTGAATGCTCATCTATGCTTGTCACAATTAATTGTAACTCCCTTCTTGACCTCTTCATTTGTAGGTCTTTTCAGCATCTCAAAATTAACTTTTTTAAAACAAGGCTCTTAAACCCACACTCTGGAAATTGTTCAGTCTATTTTCTTTTCTCTCATTCCCCTCTACTATGACCACTTTTACTCAAGTCCCCACCTTCCCTTGAAAGGATTACTGATAGATCCCAAACAAATTCCTTTCTTCTTATACTTTCCTAGAATTCGTTGTCCATACTGCAGCCAGAGTGATCTTTTGAAACATAAATCAATTATGCACTCTCCTTGATGAAAATCATCCTATGAATTACCTTCAAAATTACCCTGGTTGAAAAACCATACAGGATCTGGCCTTCCCCTTTCATGTTATAACACCCTCATTTTCCATACCATGCTCTGTGCACACTAGCTTTTCCATTTCTCAAACGCATCAAGCTCACTGCCTTGTGTGCCTGGAATGATCTTTCCAGTGATTTTCCTACTGTTCATCTTTACACGTCACCTCCTCAAACAAACATCTTCTGGCTGCCCAGTTGAAAAGAGTTATATTGTATCCTATTTTGAGTCTATTTATCACACTCATCACTATCTTACATTGTATTGGTTTTGTTTGCTTTCTTTCTCCTTCCTCCTAGGATGTATTTTGCCTCAACATTAGACTTCCAGTATTTAAAGTAATAGTTCATAGTAAGTGTCTCAAAATATCTACTGAATGAATAAATGAATGAATGAATTTTTCTCTCCTAATCTTTTTCTTTCTAAGTAAATTGCACCTGGTTGTTTCAGACAAAAATCTGGGAACCATCCTTGATTAACTTTCTAACTCCCCAATCTAATGTGTCAGCAAGTACTTTGGCCCCATTTCCATAATTAATTCCAAATCTGCTATTCCTCTATATCTCCACTAATAGCTTCTAAGGCCAGACCACAACAACCTGTAGTTTGGACTATTAATTTTCTACTTTTTTTCTCAGATCTATCCTTGACAACCAAAATAAAGTTTTCAACATTTCAGCCAATACTTTTTAAAAAATATAAATTAGATCATGTCACCCCCTTGTGTAAAATCTGCAGTAGATTATGAACAGACTTGGGATACAATTTAAACTCTTCACCACGGCCTATAAAATTGTACGTGATCCAGGCTCTGCCACATCTCTGTCTCTTGCTCTCTCTGCCTCAGGCACATTGACCTTCTTTTGGTTTCTTGAACATGCTGCTGTGGAGATGTTCCTGGTTTCTACCTTGGGACCTTTATTTGCTGTTCCTACTGCTTGGAACCCAGTTTCCTCAGAATTTCTCGTGACTGACTCCTCCTTATCATTCAGACCTTAGCTCAAATATTAGTCTCAGAATAAAGCACGAGCAACATCCTGTCTAATATTTCCTGCTGGCATTGCCTGACTCATTCTTTATTATTTTACCCTATATAATTTTCTACATGGCATCTGATACTATCTGAAGAGTTTTTTTTACTTCTTTAGTGTCAAACTTTCTTAGTAAAAGTTATCTTAGAGCCTGAAATCCTGTCTGCTATTTTGAGTAGAACCAAGGGTTCATGTTGGAGGGCAATAAAGGATAATGCTGAAAAGTAGTCTAAAGACAGAATGAAATGAGCTTTAAATACCAAAGTAAAAAGTGTAGACCTCATCCTATGGATAATAAGAAGTCATCAAAAGTTTTGGGACAAGTAAGTAGTATAATGAGACAATTGTTTTATGGATATTAGTTTGGACTCATAGTTAGTATGGAAGGAAAGAGATATAATAGACAAATTAGAGGGACATTTTAACACCCCGTTGCATATGAGTGGTAAATATGGGAGTGAAAAATGCATGGAATGTAACAGACAGACAAAGATAATATGGACATGCCTGAAGGGTTGGTTTGGGGAGAAGAGGAGAACAGGAGCCTTTAATTACATTTTAGCCTTAGGATTTTAGAATTAATATTATCAGAGCATACTTGTGCCCCATGTAACTCATCCCAATGAAAATGTAAACAACCAATCTTCTTAAATCTTACATTTCTGTGAAGCTGAATTAGTTTTAGCTACATAAATAAAAATAAATAACTTTTTACTGAGAAACAAATAGGATGTACTATTACTAATTATTGCTATTTCAATGACACCAATTACAATTACTGTTTTATTTGCAATAAAACCCCACTAAACGGACAGAAGCCCCCTATTAAGTGGTAGCAAAAGTAAGTAAAAGATCGTAAAAGCTAAATTATATATTTTCATAGCTATTTTGGATTTTCATAAGGTAGTTACCCTGTTATCATCAAAACAAGCTCAATAAAATTCTTTATAAGTGTGTAAGAAAAAATTTTGATACATGTTATTTAAATATAAGAAATGTATTGTTGACCATTTTTATATAAAAATAATAACTCTAGTCGTCCATTTTTTGGTCATAAAGCATGATTTGTCAACAATTCTATGAACCCAAATTTTTCTTCCCTATAAAATACTTTAGCCAGAATATTTACTTGGAAACTGACAACATATTTAACAGATTTCCAGAAAATTCAACCAAACATTCCTTGAAATTCTTCTAATTCTCACTTATAAAGAATGTGAGTGGTAGTGACTGAGTGTAATACTTCACTTTATCGCAAAGAATGATGAGAACTGATGGCTCCTTTACGAAACCTGCTTGCTCAAGATCCAAATAGAGTTTTAACATAAATTTGCAAGAACTCTGCTTAAGAAGTATTAAGTTTCTTAAGAAAACATAAACATCAGTTATAATTCTAATTTAAGTTTCATGTATAAATGTCAAATTATCATTAGAAGTATAGCACATTAAGTTCTTCCTAACCTATAATAAATGCTTTTTGTTATGATGTTTGCCTTTTTAAATTAAAAATGTATTTTAAGCTTATAATATATTCCCGATTCATTGTCTTGAATGCTATACATTACAATCATATAACTGGGAAAGAAATATGGTTTTATTTTCTCCCTTCAATTTTTTATACCTTGAATATATTGCTCTAACATAATGACAATGGTGATTATTACCTCAATAATGATAAAAACGTTCACAAAGAAAAAATTCTTGTTTTGTTTGTAACTTTAATGAGAATGTTGCAGTGTTTTCCCATTAGATGTAATACTAGCTTTTCAGATTGTATGTATCTACATAATGTATACATGACCTTTAAGCATACTGGTTAGAATTTAATTTCAGTTGCTCTAACAGACAGACCCTAAATGTTCAATGGATTAAACAGAATAAAATTTTATTTCGTGAGTGGCTATGCTCTGAGAAATTGTAAGGGAATCACCACCCATCTTGTTTCACCATTTTTCTTAGTCTTGCCCTCATCTCTCTGCTGTAGGATGCTTCACCATCGCATCCACATTTCAGAAATGGAAGTGGCAGAGAGGCTGCATTGGACCTATTGAAGCATATAGAAAAGAGGTAATCAAAACTCAGGATTCTCTGACCTTAAAAACCCCCAGTGCTTTCCGTATTCCCACACTGAACTGAGCTGTTAAGCAATTAGTCCAATTTAGATAGAAAAGAGGAAGGAAGAGAGCATTATGGGCAGGGTTAACAACATAAGCAATGGTTCTAACATTCATGTTTTCCCAAGCCCAATGACTTCTTGTAAATACAGCTAGCAGAATCCTGTACTATTCCAGCTCCAAGGCAGCAAAGAGCATGGTGGGAACATTTGAAGTAGAGAAAAAAAATTGTTTAAATTAGGTAACTTCATTAAAAAAGCATAACTTGCCCTGAAGCTATGCTGAATTGTAGTGCTTGATGATAGTTCAGGAATCCAACTATTCACATATTCTAGCTCAGGTGCATATTTCAGCACCTGCTACATATTTTATTCTGCCTGTTTATCAAAGTAAAACAATGCAAAACGAACGATTTGAAAGGTTTTCAGTATCTTACAAAAGTCAACCTTACATTCTTTTGAGGGGAGATATAATGTATAGCAGTATTTCTGAAATACCTTAGAGTGGTTTGAGGATGAGGAATAGCTCAGGACCCAGGCATAGTTCTGATTTACAACTTAATAACTTCAGTTTGTAGAAATAAAGTGGAGTTCTTATTTAAAGGCTGAAGCACTACCATCTTCTCTGCCTACCAGTCATAATTTAAATTCATGACTTCTGTGTTATTCATGCAGCCCAATTTAATAGGAACAGTGTTTCTCGTGGTCAATGTTTGTGAAGGGTGTGCCTTGAGGGTCTACTGAGCTTTGTAACAAACAGACGCTAAAAGTAACTACCTAGTGTGCTACCTTTATGAGTCAGAGCCCAAAATATATTACGTGTTTTTGGCAAACTGAGTACAAAAGAAAATGAGAATATTTTTCTTGAAATTAAAAAAATGTTACTTAGGAAGGTGCGTATTTTAAAAGCAAATAAAAAAGTTATTGTTTACAAAAAGATATTTCTCTTTATAGTGGGAGTCATATTTTGGAAGTTGAAGTATATTGATAGTGATTTCTTCAATTTAGGTACTGACATATTTGTTTATCAAAGAGAAACA
Organism: Ceratotherium simum simum; assembly: GCF_057802395.1. Classification (NCBI taxonomy): domain Eukaryota; kingdom Metazoa; phylum Chordata; class Mammalia; order Perissodactyla; family Rhinocerotidae; genus Ceratotherium; species Ceratotherium simum. The sequence goes on from NC_141916.1 coordinate 42,829,698, forward strand.
ATGTTTTAGAAAGTATTGGTAACTGAAGATCAACTAGAAAAGAATTAAAGCTTTTATAGACATGTCATATAATTCAGTAGGAAAATATGACTTGTTGGGAATGCAACACAAATGCTAACTATTATTTTAGATATAATACTAAGATAGCTATATAAAGAACAGAAGGCATGAATGGAGGTATTAAACATCTGTTTCATAAAATAGAAAACTCCATTATAAAATTATGTTTTCAGAATATTTAAGTGATGATAGAGTTAGTCATTTTTATTTATATGAATTTAGTAGTATTTATGTCAGCAATCCAGATGGATAAAATATCACTGTGTTAATGAGTATCTCATTAAAATTATATAATTTTCACTTTTGCCATATTGTTCCCCTCATTTGATTATTGAAGAAGTTAATGAGGGGTCTTTGAAGCAACATGATCCTAAAATTGTTATGGATAGGCTAGATTTTATGTGGAATGTGCCAGTAATTATTTTCAAGAGAAAACATTAGTTACTAAACTAAGAAGTTTAAAACTATTTTCAAACATTATTTTGAAAATTCTTTTTAGATGTTCTCAAATACATCAATTCAAGAATATCTATCTATTTAAGCTTATATTCTGGTGAATGTGAAAGTGGTTAAAGAGTAATCATACAAAGCATTTCTTATATTTTTCCAAATGCTATGAATGTTGGTAAGAATATAGATAGACCTTATTGGACAGCAACCTATGCTCAAATCCTAATTCTTTTCATTTTTGACTGAAGGAGTTTGATCAAGTTATTTAATTTTTTTTGAACCTACACTATCATCTGCAAAATGGAGATAATAACCACAGGTCTTGGAGACATTGCAGGTTTGGTTCCAGAACATTGGATTAAAGAGGATACCATAGTGAAGTGAATCAGAGAAATTTTTTGGTTTCCTAGTGCATATAATCGTTATATTTACAAAATACAGTAGTATTGAGTGTGCAATAGCATTATGTCTAAAAAAAGTACATATATTAATTAAAAATATTTTTATTGCTAAAAAATGCTAACCATCATATGAACCTTCAGTGAGTCATAATCTTTTTGCTGATGGAGGGTCTTTCCTCGATATTGATGGCTGCTGACTGATCAGGGTGGTGGTTGCTGAAGGTTAGGGTGGCTATGGCAATTTCTTAAAATAAGACAACAATGGAGTTTGCTGAATCAATTGATTTTTTATTTCACAATTTCTCTATCGTGTGTGATGCTGTTTGATAGCATTTTACCCACAGTAGAACTTCTTTCAAAATTGAATCCAATCCTCTCAAACCCTGCCACTGCTTTACCAACTAAGGTTACGGATTAAATCCTTTGTTCTCATTTCAACAATCATCACAGCATCTTCATCAGGAGTAGATTCTATCGCAAGAAACCACTTTCTTTGCGCATCTGTAAGAAGCAACTCCTCATCCATAAGAAGTAACTTCTCATCTGTTAAAGTTTTATTATGAGATTGCAGCAATTCAATAATATCTTCAGGCTCCACTTCTAATTCTAGTTCTCTTGCTATTTCTACAACATCTGCAGTTACTTCCTCCACTGAAGTCTTGAACCGCTCAAAGTCATCCACGACAGTTGGAATCAACTACTTCCAAACTCCTGTTAATGTTGATATTTTGACCTCTTCCCAAGAATCACAAATGTTCTTAATGGCATCTAGAATGGTGAATCCTTTCCAGAAGGTTTTCAACCTGCTTTGCCCAGATCCATCAGAGAAATCACTGTCTATGGCAGCTATAGCCTTACAAAATGTATTTCTTATATAATAAAACTCGAAAGTCAAAATTACTCCTTGACCCATAGGATGCAGACTGGGTGTTATATTAGCAGGCATGAAAACCACATTAATCTCACTGTACATCTCCATCAGAGCCCTTGGGCGACCAGGTACATTGTCAATAAGCAGCAATATTTCTAAAGGAATCTTTTATTCTGAGCAGTAGGTTTCAACAGTGGGCTTAAAATATTCAGTGAACCATGTTGTAAACAGATGTGCCGTCATCCAGGTTTTGTTGTTCCATTTATAGAGCACAGGCAGAGTAGATTTAGCATAATTCTTCAGGGCCGTAGGATTTTTGGAATGGTTAATGAGCAGTGGCTTCATCTTAAAGTCACCAGCTGCATTAGCCCCTAACAAGAGAGTCAGCCTGTCCTTTGAAGATTTGAACCAGGCATTGGCTTCTCCTCTCTAGCTATGAAAGTCCTAGATGGCATCTTTTTCCAATATAAGGCTATTTCACCTACATTGAAAATTTGTTGTTTAGTGTAGCCACCTTCATCAATTATCTTAGCTAGATCTTCTGGAGAACTTGCTGCAGCTTCTACATCAGCACTTGCTGCTTCCCCTTGCACTTTTATGTTACGGAGACAGCTTCTTTCCTTAAACCTCATCAACCAACCTCTACTAGCTTCAAACTTTTCTTCTGCAGCTTCCTCACCTCTCTCAGCCTTCACAGAATTGAAGATACTGAAGGCCTTGCTCTGTATTCAGTTTTGGCTTAAGGGAATGTTGTAGCTGGTTTGGTCTTGTATCCAGGCCACAAAAAAACTCTGCTTATATCAGCAATAAGGCTGTTTTGCTCTCTTATCATTTATGTGTTCATTGGAATAGTACTTTTAATTTCCTTTAAGAGCTTTTGCTTTGCATTCACAACTGGGCTAACAGTTTGGCTCAAGAGGCCTAGCTTTCAGCGTATCTTGGCTTTTGACCTGCTTTCCTTACTAAGCTTAATCATTTCTACTTTTTGATTTTAAGTGAGAGATGTGCAACTCTTCCTTTAATTCGAATACTTAGAGGCCACTTTAGGGTTATTAAATGGCCTAACTGCTATATTGTTGTGTCTCAGGGAATAGAAAGGCCCAAGGAGAGGGAGAAAGACAGGGGAATGGGCAGTCTGTGGAGCATTCAGAACACATGCAACATTTATCGATTAAGTTTGCTTCTTGTATGAGTGTGTTTCGTGATGCCACAAAGCAATGCCACTAGTAACATCAAAGATGACAGATCTCTATAACAAATATAATAATAATGAAAAAGTTTGAAATATTGTGAGAATTACCAAAATGTGACACAGAGACATGAAATGAGCAACTGCTGTTGGGAAAATGGTGCCGATAGACTTGCTCAATGCAGTGTTGCCACAAAACTTCAATTTGTAAAAAATGAGTATCTGTGAAGCACAATAAAGTGAAGTACAATAAAATGAGGTATGCCTGTAATAATAAATAAATAAACATTTTTCATGTAGAGTAAATGGGATAATCTACATAAAGGCTTGATTCATAATAGGAATTCAGAAAATAATACTTAACTTCCGCTTCTAGTCTTCTTTCATTTAATTTTTTTCCCCTTAAAAAGTATGTTGTGGTAACAGCAAAAATTCTGTGTTGCAGGGCCAGCACAAAATGTAATTACCTGAAGACTCTGAATGTGTAAGAAAGGAAAAAATGACTAGACTGGTTGTGGAAGAGAGTCAAAATCTGGAGAAGTGGAGAAGTGACCCAAATGAGGGTCATGGATTAAAGAAATTGAATTTGTAGTTTAAACTTTGAACAAAGAAAACTGTACACATTAATGGCTTCACTGATGACTTCTTTAGAACACTTGTCTAAACTGAAGAGGGTAGAACTCTTCCTAACTTGTTTTATGAGGCCAGCATTACCTTGATACTCAAACCAGAAAGGAAAGTCTCCTCAATAAATGGTGTTGGGAAAACTGGACAACGGCATGCAAAAGAATGAAAGTAGACCATTATCTTACACTGTACACAAAAATTAACTCAAAATGGATTAAAGATTTGAATGTAAGACCTGAAACCGTAAAACTTCTAGAGGAAAACATAGGCAATACGCTCTTCAACACCAGCCTTAGCAGCGTCTTTTCAAATACCATATCTCACCAGGCAAGGGAAACAAAAGAAAAAATAAACAAATGGGACTACATCAAACTAAAAAGTTTATGCACAACAAAGGAAACCGTCAACAAAATGAAAAGACAACCTAACAATTGGGAGGAGACATTTGCAAACCATATATCTGATAAAATATGCAAAATATATAGAGAACCCATACAATTCAACAACAAAGAAACAAACAACCCAATTAAAAAGTGGACAAAAGATCTGAACAGACTTTTTTTTTTCAAAGAAGAGATACAGGTGGCCAACAGGCACATGAAAAGATGTTCAACATCACTAATTATCAGGTAAATGCAAATCAAAACTACAATGAGATATCACCTCACACCAGTCAGAATGGCTATAATCCACAAGACAAGAAATAGAAAGTGTTGGAAAAGATGTGGAGAAAAGGGAACTCTCATTCACTTCTGGTGGGAGTGCAAACTGGTTCATCCACTATGGGAAACAGTATGGAAATTCCTCGAAATACTAAGAATAGAACTACCATATGATCCAGTTAGTCTACTTCTGGGTATTTAGCTGAGGAATATGAGAACACTAATTCCAAAAGATACATGTTCCCCTCTGTTCATTGCAGCATTATTTACAATAGCCAAGATACGAAAACATGAATGCATGAAGATATATGCACCCTTATGTTCATTGCAGTATTATTCACAATAGCCAACACCTGAAAACAACATAAGTGTCCATTAAGGGATGAATGGATAAAGAAGACGTGATATATATACACAATGGAATACTACTCAGCTATTAAAAAAAGATGAAATCTTGCCATTTGTGATAACATGGATGGAACTTGAGGTCCATCCTTGCTAAGCAAAATGAGTAAAAGAGAGAAAGTCAAATACCGTGTGATTTCACTTATAAGTAAAAGATAAAAACAACAACAACAAACAAACATTTAGGTACAGAATTATATTGGTGGTTACCAAAGGGGAAGAGGGGAGGGAGGAGAGCAAAAGGGGCGATAGGGCACATGTGTACAGTGACAGACAGTAAATCTTCTTTGGGTGATGAACATGATGTAGTCTACAAGCAATTGAAATATAATTTTGGTTATATCTGAAATTTATAAAATGTTATAATCCTGTGTTACCTCAATAGAAAAAGAAAACATTGAAAGAAAACTACAGACTAATATTCCTCACAAACATAGAGGTAAAATATTCAATGAAATATTAGCATATCAAATCCAGAATTATTTAAAAAAGGTAACATCTTTGGATTTGGATTTGGGGTGAGTTTTATTACCAGAATGAAGGGTAGATGTCTTTGGTTAGCCAGGTTGACCTATATTCCTCTTGTCTTGCAGATGAGTGCATTAATAACTCTCAAACATTTGCAATTGCTTGATCTATATGTTATTCATTCAGAAATTGTTAATATCTAAAAGATCACTGGATGAGGTCTGTATATTATCAATGAGGAGAAGGTCAAAACAATCCATTTATATAATCTCTAGTGAAATATCTCTATTCATTAAAGGATGTAGATTGTAATGGAAAAAAGGAGCTGGAGACTGAACTGGGATAGGGCTTCAAATGTCAGACAAGTGTAAGTTGCATTATTCTGTGTCTAAGTTTATTCACTTGGCTGGACTTAACGGTTCCATCCAATGCTTCCATGTCACTGGTGAGCACTGGAAGTTCAAGAAATATCCCTAGATTTCCTTAAGACAGAATGGCTCTGTCTTCTCTAGATCACCCTGAAATTCAGGAAATTCACAGCTTTAAGAGTGGGTCTCCCAACAGTAGTCTAGTGAACTGAGTTTTATAGATATGTAACAAGAGCTCTTTCAAATGCTATTTGAAATTTCTGAGCATGAGTATTTTTATTTTAATTTTTAATACAAATGTTTTAAAAATATATAATATGTGCCTCAGACTTCCCAACCTATTCAACATAAAATAATTTTAGTGCCTCAAAAGTTCAGGTCCAAAGTAAAAAATGAACACAAAAAATATACACAAACACACACACACACACACACATTTTCTGGATGGCTCAGACAAACCTTTATAAACATTTTTATATTTATAGCTTTAAGTACAGAGAGATAAATGAGTAGAGAAGAGGCCTTATAGCTTAGTTTATTGAAAAATGCCCTGATGTATGTTTATTTTTCTAGTAATATATCATATCCCCCAAAAGGCAGAGTAGCTCATTTCTACCCCATCTTCATCTTCCTTCTCCCCACTCCACATATCAAATATTACAGAAGTCACCTATTATTGATTTGTGTTTATCATGGAACATTGATTCTCTTAGAGTCTTCTTGCCTTTCTTCTATGTGCAAATATTTCTAACCTTTGTTTATTCATTTCTGGATCATCTTTTCCCTTAACCTTATTTCTGAAAGCCTTGACTGCTAGTGGACCACACTGTTTTTAACGACTACTTCTGCTGCCACCACAATTCATTTAAGGCACCACTTCTATTCCCTGATCTTTTTTTATTTCTCTTCACTTCTCCTCTTCTCTTGTCTATTTTTGATGATAAATCTTCATCTTTCTATCAGATATTTTAGAAAGTATTTTAAATTTTCAGTTAATAAATGTTAGACATTACAAAAATAATGACCTCCAAGTATTAGTATTTACTTACTTTTGTGGTTTAGGAGTGTGGCTTTTGGAATTAGATATGCCTGGGTCTTTCCAAAACATTTATTCATTTATTTAACAAATATTTGTTGAACTCCTACTATGACCAAAGGACTATGCTAGACGCTGCAGATACGGTGACCAGTAGGATGGAAATGGTGGTAGTGATGCTGATATTTAATTTATATAATATTTTAGTGATTGCCTAATTTTTCTAAGGCTCAGTTTATAACTCTATAATGAGGATAACACTATGTATCGTAGGGTTCTGCTTGAAATTAAATGTGATTATGTACAAAAAGTGTTCATTTTAGTTTTTAATATATTAAGCACTCAATGAATTATGGTTATTATTATTAATTTATTGTTATTATTTTTATTTTACTATGTGCTATGTACATATTTGTAAACCTCATGACTATTCTAAAAGTAAGTATTGCCATCCTCTCTTTACAAATAAGGTGACCAAAGCTCAGATAAGTTGCTATCTTACCCAAGATAATGGTCAAAATGTTGGTACAAAGTTCTGAACAGTTATGACCCATCAGGTGGGACACTGCTCTGTCCCCAGTCACTAACCTAGTCTTTCTCTGTCCACTGCAAAGACACGGGCTCTTCCCTCTGTCCTCAGAACCCGGATCAGATGTCATCTCATCAAGAAGTTGTCCTGCCTCCTAGGTAAAGCAACCTCTTTTTATTCCTTAGTACTTCTATGTTCATATTTCAATTGTGCTATTCTTCTAAATCCTCAAGTTTTAATAGTTGACTTGCCTGTCTTTCGTACTTGGTTAACAGCTTTTTGCAATCGTCAATGTAACTCTGTATCTGTGTGTCCCCAGCACCTTTCACAATGCCTGGCAGGTAATAGTTTCGTGTTAAATTCTTGTTGAATTGAAAAAAGCCGTGACATTTATATCTATAACACAATATATTAATTAAAAGACATTCTGCATCTTTGTCTTCATGGTAAACAGCAATTCCCTCTCCACATTTAGATAGCTGTCCCATTTCTCTACATTATGTACTTGAGGATATCTTGGTTTATTCGTAGGTATCTGTATCTGATAACTTGAAATTCTGACATTTCTTCTTTCCATTATCCCCTCACTCTTGTCTTTCTGCCTGGTTGAAGTTAACAAATCAACTTGTTACCGGTCTTGTTAAGAACTGATAACTAAAGTGAGGAACTTGTAATTTCATCATGTTGTGCCTTAAATATCTAGTCCATCCATCAAGATAACTTAAACTCTGTGTTGTGAATTTACTTCATAGCATATCTTGGAGATCGTACAACACTCATTCACTGTGGAAATGATAATTTCTTAAGTTTATTGTATACTAGATTGTTTGTAGAACATTACAGAGCAAAAACTTCATGTAGTGCTAGCTTTTTCCAGGCTAGCCTATTTTCCCACATGTCGATAGAAAAATATCTATGATATATTAAACTTTTTCAAGTTTAGGGCCAAATTAGCTTCTAAAAAGCACAGGTTTCAAATTTTAGACTCTATTTTTCTTACCACTCTCTTACAAACAAATCAATATTAAAATAATTAAATTTTTTTTTACAAGAGAGATTTTGCATACCCTTCCTCAATCTTCAATTCATTATAATTATGATAGATCTTAGAACTAAAAGAAATAACCTTTATTTAACAAACCTATTTTGTGTCTGGCCAGGCTTTAAATATTGTGAGATATAGGAAGTGATATAAAAATATTTTGAATAAAAATTCTCTGTATAAAACCACTTCAGTTTATTTTGTTACAAAATTAAAATACATCACTCAAGTATATAGATATATAACTAATAGAGAAATCATCCCTCATAAGTATATAAACACAGGACAGTTTCATACACTCATGTATATGGGAATATACATCTACACGTTAAATGAGCAAGATATATCAGTTGCAATAATAATTACCCTGCACACTCAGGATATACTTCATGCAGAGCAACTGATATAATTTTCCTTTGTCTTTCTTTCATTTGTTTCTGCCATTTAGTGCTAAGCAAGTCCACCAGGCAAGAAGGAGAGAGCCCTTAAAATTGTCCTATTAAAACTTTCTCTTACAGAGAAAGACAAATACCATATGATTTCACTCATATGCGGAAGATAAACAAACAAACATATGGATACAGAGAACAGATTGGTGGGGTTACCAGAGGGGAAGGCAGTGGGCAGAGGGCAAAAGGGGTGAAGCGGCATATATGCATGGTGACAGATAAAAACTAGACTATTGGTGAACATGATGCAGTCTACTCAGAAACTCAAATATAATAATGTACACCTGAAATTTATGCAGTGTTATAAGCCAATATGACCTCAGTAAAATAATTAAATAAAAAAATACGACTCAAAAAAACACACACGCACAAAATCTTTCTTAAATTTTTTCCTTACTAGTAAAAAAAATACTCTATGTACTTATTTTTTCCGTCTGCATTTGTAATATAATTTATTTGTACCATCACCTTTTTTTTCTTTATCTGTTTCACTAGAGGTTTCAAATAATCAGGTTTTTAATTTTTTTTACCTTTCCTCTTGTTTTTTTAAATTAATTTATACTATTTAATATTCTTTCTTCCACGTTCTTAAGATGAGGTCTCTTCTGTTCTTTTCTAAGTTTCTTGAATTGACTGCTTAACACTTTCTTTCAAAGTTCCTTGTTAAGTTAATGAATACATTTAAGATTGTAAAATTTCCACTAAAAAGTTATTAGCTGCATTCTAGGTTTATTGCCATGCACTTTTTCTATTGTCTACATTTCTGAAGATTTTGGAAAACCATTGTCATTTTTTTTTTAAGTATTAGACATTGAGGGATTTTATATTTATAGAGTTTCCAAACCTACAAGACTTTTATCTCTTTATAGTTTTGTACCATAATATAATCACATTATGGGAAGAATAAATAGCCTGTATGATATTGAATTTTTAGCTTTATTGATAATTCCTTCAAGAGTAACAGATAAAAATTATAAAGAAAATGCTCCATGTATGCTTAAAAAATGAATAGTATCTATTTGTGAGATATAGATTCCATATGCATATGTTCATTAGAATAACTTAATTCAAAGCTTCTTAATCTTATTAAATTTTGAGCTCCTGTCTATAACTTTTTCATAGACGTGCATAAAAACCTCCTTGAACAATTCAAGTCTTATGAATTATTCCTGGAATTAGTCAGTTTTTGCTTTACGTATTTCAAAGCTATGTTTTTATGTGCATAGGAGGTCATGAGTGTTTTATCTTTCTATTTTTGTGATATGTAAAATATGATGCAGTATAAAGAACTCCAAAATTTTCTGGGGCAACAAAGTTTTATTTCTTTCTCATACAAAATCCATTGTGGATATAGCAGATTCCTCAGGGAAACTGTCATGTGTAAGATAACTCAGCCATCCCAGGTGATGTGGGTTCTAAAGGCAACTTCACTATGTGAAACTGTGCTGTGCAATAGAGTAGGACTCTATTACTGAGCACTTGATATGTGGCTATCTGAACAGAGATATGCTATAAGTATAAAATACCCTGGATTTCAGTTATTATGAAAAAAATGCAAAACATTTCATTAATAATTTTTATATTGGTTACATTTGAAACGGTAATGTTTTGGATATATTAGGGTTAAATAAAGTATATTATTAAAATTAATTTTACTGGTTTCATTTTACTTTTAAAAAATATGGCTAAAAGAAAATTTATGTCACACTGTGTTTCTGCTGGAAAGCTCTGATCTAGAACATATAGACTCTTTAGTCTTTGTGGCAGGACAAGAGCCACTCTACACAATCATGCATGGGCTCTCCGTTGCCTCTGCTCATAAGGGACACACATCTCTTCTGCTCACATTTCATTACCTAGAATTAGTCACTTATTACCACCTCACTCCAAAGGAAATAAAAAGTACAAGCTTCCATGTGTCCAGAAGGACAGGATAACAAGATGTCTGTGAGCATTAGTAAGCCTTGCACAGTATTTTGTTGAATTATGCCTTTTGTTTTTATGTGCTGTGCCTATTTACTTCTCTGCTTTTCACCTTAACCTCGAATTTACCTCTTTTTGTAGTTAATATACCAGTTTTCCAAATTAATCTGTTTTTGAGGTTATTACATTGGCTCTCTTTTGAAAATTATTTTTCTGATTTTTTTATTTTGCTTAATATTTTGCTTTTTATTTTTCAAATTTTCTATGAGATAAGGTTTTACCATACATCTTGTGAGCAGATTAAGCATAGATTTTTATTTTAATTTCCTTATTTAAATAGATAGATATGAATAGTTTGTGTTTATTGTGATTATATACTATGTTTGGATTTATTTTGTGTTTTCTATTTACCAGTTCTATGTTTTATCTTTTTTTAAAGAAATTCTTACTCCCTTTTGTTTTATGCATTTGGGTGGAGAGAGAAGGTAATCTCTCTCTTCCTCGTGTTCCTGTTGTTTTAGAAGTAATGGGGTATATACCTATTCTTACAATAGTTATCTTTAAATATATAACATACACACTTTAAATTTTTTTCTAACACAATGTAAATTATGCATCATTCTCTTCAAAAGACAAAAAAGTTTATTTCTTTTAACCACTCTCTGAACAATCTCCCTTTTGTCATTATTAATTAAAATCCTATCTCTATCATTTTTTTCACTCTCCAGTTGGCTATCATATGTCTTACAAATCAATAGCCAATTTGATCTATCATTTTTCATCATATTTTTCATGTGGTGACTCCTTACATCTGGATTCAATTTTCTTCGTGTTAAAGTATGTATTTTATTTTAATAAGTCTTTTAGTGTGTTTCTGTGGACTATAGACTCATTCTTTTTATGTCTGAAAATATCCTTATTTCACTAGTATTCTTAAATAATAATGCAGCTGGAAATAGAAACTTCAGCTGAAAGTTATTTTCCTCCAGCACATCATACCATTGTCTTCTGGCATTTAGTGTTGTTAATCATAAGTATATTGTGAGTCTAATTGTCTCTGATATTTTGGTGATCTGACTTTCTTCTCCATTTGCATTCATATTTGTTTATCTTTTTTTTTTTTATTTTTTTTCCCCCAAAGCCCCAGTAGATAGTTGTATGTCATAGCTGCACATCCTTCTAGTTGCTGTACGTGGGACGTGGCCTCAGCATGGCCAGAGAAGTGGTGCGTCAGTGCACGCCCCGATCAGAACCGGGGCGCCAGCAGCGGAGCGCATGCACTCAACCGCTAAGCCATGGGGCCGGCCCATATTTGTTTATCTTTAATTCTTGATAAATTGTAGTTTGAGTATAATATGATTGGGTGAGAATTTATTTCTCCTGCTTAGAACTCAGAATGCAAGTTTTCTCTCAGGACTCATGTCTTTCCCTCAGCTGTTGTTTCTTTAGGTGATTTGCTACCATTCACCCATGCCTCTTGGACTCGTGTTAGAGGTGGAGCCTCTCAATTTAGCCTTTATGTCTCTTAATGCTCTTTTATCCTTTTTAAATTTAATTGTCTCTCAATACTGCATTCTCAGTAAATTCCTCATTATCTTCCAGTTCACCAATTCTCTATTTGATGGCATTCAGGTCTCTCCTATCAGATGTTTTTCTCCTAGAGATAATATTTTAACTTCTCAGATTTTCAATTTATTCACTTTTTCATATATGTTTTTGTATCATTTATGCCTTTTCAATTTTAGAGAAGATCCTCTAGTGATGCAATTCCTTTATTTAGCTTTCTAAAAACTCTGAACATGTTTTTTTTTATCTCAAAAATTTCAATTATTTTCATTTTATCTGGAGTGAATCCAGCTTCCAATTGTTGATTTTTGGGCTGTCCTTCTCACTGGTGGCTTCGTATACCTTGATTCTTTTAACTGCTATTTCATTTAGTGGATTATCATGAAATTTTATTGTCATTAAATATTCTTCTAGATTTTCATTGTTAATATGAATATTATTGCACTTTAAACTCTAATATGTTTAAAAATTTTCATTAATATAGAGTTACAATATACATTTTTACATATAAATTTGCAGATAATTCCGATTATTTTGTTAATTCATAGAATTGAAAGTTTTGACTTAAAGAGTCTGAACATATTTAGAAATATTTTATTGGACATATTCCCAACTTGCCTAGAAAATTGTATCAATTTTCTCTTCTATATTACAAATTCTAAGCCAAACAAGTTAGTACAAATAAAGTAGAAATATGATGATAATAAGCATTAACATAACAAGGGATTTTCCTAGAATGACATCATTAATAATGTTAGAGAATTTTCCATTTAATGGACAATGCTAAATTGCTAGAAAGAGAGTGAATTTAAGAATAAAGAAAGATACAAGGGTAGATTTATCAGTCATCTCATTAAAATGTATCTGAATGCACAACAATTTGACTTTCAATATCAAATCCAATAGACAATTCTTATTTCTTACTTGACCTCTTCAGCATTATAGCATAGTTCATTACTCTTTATCTTTGACAGCTCTTATTTTCTCTGACTTCTTTCTTCCAGAAATATATAGCTAAAATACATATATTTGAAAAGAAGAAAGAGTGAAGATCAATAATCTAAGAATCTAATTCTAGAAGTTTAGACATAAACAGCAGCATATAATCAAAGAAAACTGAAAGAGGGAAATAATAAAGGTAAAAGGATAAATTAGTGAAATAAAATGAGTAAATTAATGAAATTATTAGTGAATTAAATTAATGAAATATATAATTAACAAATACTGGTAGCATCAAATAAGACAAAGTTTGGTTCAAAGAAAAAGCTTTGAAAGAATAAACCTCTAGTTAAAGTGATCAAAAAAAAAGAGAAAAAAAATTTAAATTAACATAAAGAGTGTAAAATGAGACATCACCATAAAAAGTTCATATATCAAAAGGTATTAAGAGAATTTTATGAACACATTTAGGCTAATATATTTGAAGATATAGATGAAATGGACAAATTCCTTTAAATACAGAACTTACCAAAACAGAAATAAGAAGAGATGCAAAAATCTCAATCATTTAAAAACTATTAAGAAAGAGAAAGCACTATTTAAGGTCTTCAAATACAATAACCTCCAGTTTTTCCCCGTGAATTCCACTGAATATTTAAGGGGGAAAAACTTTCCATAGAATAGAAAACCTTTTTAATTCCTAAATGAAGGTGGCATTTTGTATCAAGCAAAACTTGATACAAAAACCTGACAAAGACTTTTCAAGAAAAGATTATTACATGCCAATGTTACTTAATATAAATGCATATATCCTAGAAAAAATATTAATAGCCCAATCAAGCTATGTATAAAAAACATACTATATCACTAGAAAGTTTGGCTCAAGTTGAGAATTCAAGGATTTTTTTTAACTTTCTTTGATCAAACAATGTAATTCACCACATTAGTAGAATAAAGGAGAAACTCATTTAATTATCTCAATAGATGCAGAAAAAACATTTGAAAAAATTCAATATCCATTCGTGACAAAACTTCTTAGTAAAGTAGGAGCAGAGAGAAACTTCCTTAATATAAGATGTATATGTGAAAAACTATTGCCAACCTCGTATCCAATGGTGATACATTGATAGTTTGTTCTATAATATAAATGAATAAATGATAGATCACTTCTATTCAATATTGTACTGAATGAGCTAGCCAGTGAAATAAGGTGGGAAAAAGAAATTAAAAAAACAGAGTTATAAGGATTGGACAAAAATAATATTGTCAATATTTGGAAACAATATGCCTTTGTATACAGACTCTAAAGATGATTATTGTTATTCATAAAAGAGTATATAAAAGTTTCTGGATACTAGGCAGTATAAAACTCCAACTATTTTCATATTCCAGCATCAGGTAGTTAGAAAATGAATTTATTAGAGATATCCTAGCAGTGCTGAAAGATACAACACCTTCTGATATCCAAACAGTAAAAGATGCATTTAAAAATCCTCTGAGTAACAAAGATTGACTAAAACTCAACCTATAAGCAAAATTCAATTCAAGGTGTGTTTATACAGTTCTTTAAAATAAAAACTCTGAATGGATGAGGGTGGTCCCATCAAATGCGTTCATTGAAGAAAATGGTTCAGAACAAAAAGACAAAGAGTTTGGCTCCCCAAGAAAGCTTGATAACTTTAGACAGAGCCTTGTCTAGTAGACAATTGTGGGTGTTTCTATTGGCACATTAGCAACATTTAGTTAATTAGAATACAATGGGCAAAAGGCCAATAAAGTGTTTGAGAGGATCATACCGCCAAAGTGCAACCAGCCTGAATTAAGAGAGTGAGGCTCTTCAAAATATGTAATGATCTTAGGTTTCCTAAACTTTTACTGGCAAGAAGCATTGCTCTTCAGATGTGGCTGAGGAGAAAAAAACAAAAAGAAAGGAATACCCAGAGTGTGAAATCAAAAAAAAAAAGGATTGGGCAGCTGCTCCTGGGAAGCAAGCAAAACAAGATTCTAAGGAAAGCTCTTGCAAAATTTGCTGGCGGAGATTCACAATGCTATGGATCAGTGACCACTATGTTCCTCCCTTTCTTCTTTCTGAATAGGAGGATTTGTTGTGATTATTATAACTATATTTCTGAGATTGTCATGTCACCTTATGTACTTGAGGTTAGTAATTCAAACGTACACAGTTTTACCTGATACGTTCTCATTTTAGTTCTTTGGAATTTATGGGAGTGTATCAGTCTGGGTTAAGTCAGGAAGGCAGATGACACTCTATGTATTCCAAGAGATATTGTTTAATACAGGGAATTGGAGGTTTGCACATCTGCTGAAATGGACTAGGAAGTAAAGATGAGAAAAAAAGTGCTGCTAGATGTTACCAAAATTATATTGCAGTCAGTGATCTCAGCTGCCTACAACCCTTAAATGTATTGGTCACTTAGGGGTTATCGACTTGAATGATATCAGGAAAACCTGCTCATCCCAGATACCTGTAGCACTGAGATGGATGGTTAACAGGAGTTCATTTTGGAAGTCGCTGCAAACCTCATATCTGCTGCCTGCCTGTGTCCCTGTTTGCAACTGCCATTGGGCTTCTCTTTTTCTTCGGCCTTTCAAATCTCAAGTGAGAGCCTCTCAGTGTCAGATCTTGACCTAGGACCACCCTGGAAAGAGTTATGATTCAGAGGAGAATGTAAGGAGTGTACAGGATGTAGAGTTGACAACAGACAATCTAATGAATAGGCAAAAGATAAAATCCTATGTGTAGGGAGACATATATGATTACTTTAAAATGTTTTGCTAGGTCAAATTCTTAGCTTTTGACACTGATGAGTATCAGCCTGAAACAAGTCATCTATTTAATATAACTAGAAACTATCAATGCAATCTCTTTTGATATCAAGATATTTTAAGTTATTTTGACATATAAACATTCTGCAATTTATCAAGGACAGCCAAAGGAAGTCCAAACAGTGAAACTCCACAAGAAAAAAAACGTGTGTGTAAACATAACACATGAGCCACACTAATTTTAGGTCAAGAATTTTAAAAGTGAAACCTCACTGTTTGTCAAAGTTCTGGTTGATTCATTTATTCATACCGCTATTTAAAAATATCTCATAGATTTTTAAAATATTAATTTGGAAAATCATACTCTTTAATGTGATTTCAACAGTTATATATTCTTGAAATCCCATCTTTGCTTTCAAAACAGTAAAAAACCCCACAAACTTCAGTTTTTGCTTTAGAAAACTGAAGAATGTTTATACTATTTGAACCAAGGATTTGTTTTTATAGAGTAATGTCCCCATCTTGTGGTGTTTTAAGATATTGCTGCTAAAGAGATTAAAGGGTATTTTTATATTTATCAATAATTTGAATGTACTACTTTTTTAATACTTGTCTCTCAGTCAGGATGAAATTAGCCAGTGAATGAGCACTTTTGTTCCAATGTTTATGTTAGTAACTGCTTCAAAACCACATTTAAAAAGGATTTTCTGTTTTAGAAAATGCTTATTACATGGAAGGCTTTTAGTAAGTTTAATACCACCTAAAACTTATTTGTTTGTGATTACTGTCTGCTTCTCCTATATAAATGTAAGTTACATAAGCATAGGGATGTTGTCTTGTTCACAGATTAATCTCCAGAGCCTGGGCCAGTGCTGGGCAGAGTCGGCCGAACAAATGCCTGATGAATCAATCAACACAGATGTGAAAGAATGTATGCTTTCTATCCTTTGTAAATACTTCAAGACAAACCAGTTCCAGAATTTTCCTGCTTTTGTAACATAGCATACAAATCAGAGCCTGTTTTTGTTTGTTTCAGACAACCAAATTGATATGCTCTGGGAGATTATAGTGTTGTTTTGTTTTGTTTTGTTTTTTATTAAGGATTTTGTAAAGTGACCTAGCTAGGTAATATACTGATAACTTGATTTTGTTTTAATTAATCACATTTAGAAAATATGTAGGTTTGTTACTGAATTAATTTGGCTCCCTCTGGATGATACAATCTAGTGGAAAGAACATAGCCTTTGGAGTCAATTAAACCAATTTCTACTTCTAGCTTTGCTGGAAGTGTGATTTGGAGAAACTAAACTTTCTGAGTCTCATTTTTTCTCTTCTGTTATTGGAGATAATAATAACTTATTTCATAGCACATAATTAAACTAGAAGTGTAAGCTTTTATTAATTTGAACATGTGTTTATTCAAAACCAACAGGTTGCCTCCCCCAAGTGAATCAGTCACCAGGCATCTAAGGGTGATATATTTTGTGAGGTATCATGCTAGGCCTAATCAGGGGAAGTACAAACATGCTAGACACAATCTTCCTTCTCAAATGCTTATAATTAATGCTTGTTGAATCAAAACATTTAGGAACAGCAAATTAATATTATTTATTCTGGTTTGAAAATCCAGTGAAGTCTGAGCCTGACATTTATCAAAACAAGTTTTAACTAATATAATTTTTGGAACCTTGTAATATAAGTAATTAATATTTTAGTATTATATTTTAGAAACATAAAATATAACTTTTAATAAAATGCATATTTTCAATCATACAAGTACTCTTCTTTAATCCTTTAAAAATTATAGCATGATCATGCTGAATAAGCAGAATTCATGATACAATAAATTCCCTGTTTTTTTTCCCCTGCCATCATCCCTTTAAAATATATTCAGTTGGGGTTAAAATTCCTTGGCCCTGTATGAAAACTCTGGTGGGTTCCCTGTTTTTTGTGCTTGCTTATAGGTAGGTCTTTCAAGACATTTAATTTGCAAATGCTATTATAGTTTAGTAGTTGGAAAGTCAACTTCTTTACAAAAATAAAAACATCAGATTTGACTTGGTTGGCCCTTCTCGTCTCAGAGTTGTTCCAGGCTCCCCACAGCTGGCTCAACAGTGCCTTTGATCATATTTAGGGTAGAGGGAGGGAGGAGGGGTAAGGTGAGTGGGTAATCTCTATTTGTAGATTCTTTCCAGCTTCCCACCCTGCAGCTGGTTAAAACTAACTCTCTCCAGGGCTCCATGGGACATTCTTGCTGAGTCCTTCTCCCCTGAAGTTCCCTGTTGTGCGTGACTGTTTGTGACTCCGAGGATATCAGGAATTACACCTCCAGCTTCTTTCTGGACCCTAGTGTTGTGAGAGTCTCATCCCTGGGAAACATTTGTGCAACTCATGTCTGAAAACCTTGAGTGCAAACCTATCTCATGGCAACAGTACTCCTTAGATCTGCCCCCAAAACAGTCCATCAACTCTTTTCTTGGTGTCTAGATTTTCCAGGTAGGAGTCATACCCCACTTCAGAAGTGGCTTTGGCTTTCTGAGACATTAGTCAGGCCTCAGTCACCCATGTCTGCAAATCTCAGGGAACACATTTCTAACTGAGGCGTACCATAAAAGCCTTTCTCTATTGGCTTGAAATGCAGAGAGGACCCCATACCTTCCCTTTGACAAGAGGAAGTCTCACAGTGAGGCAAAAGTGCTCATCAAAGAAAATTTCTTTGTGAAGCTTCCACTTGATTATTTTATATTCTCAGAGTAGGTGAAGGTGTTCAAGGATTCTAGAACCAGTTCTCCTAGTTAATCTTTGGAAGATTGTATTTTGGTCTGGCAACTTACGTTGGAATTTCATATCTATTACCACTTGTGCTTCAGTGTAAAACTATATTTTAGCACTCAGTTGTACGTCTTCTGATCTGAATATCAAACTGCTGTGGGAAACTAAAGCTAATAACCTAGTAAGCAAACAGCCACTTCAATGCTACATCTTCTCCCAGATCTGGGCAACACTAGATCCAAGGGACATAATTAATTTTTAGCATTATCCTTTAGTAGTACTTATTTCTCCATGTCAGTGTATGTGCTACTGAAGTTTGATTTTTAAGATAAAAGATTTCATACACCATATTATACATAGATATATTACCTGCGAAAAATAGCTTCTGTCCATTTGAAAGAAGTGGTCTATTATAGAAGATTCTCAAAGGCCAAGTAGAGAAAATATACTTGATGTTTACAAGAGACTATCAACTGCACAAGTGGACATTTAATGATGTGTGAATCAGGTTGCAGAAATGAGAAAATTCTGTGTGAAATGTAATGATATAAATTAAATTACAGATTAAAAATAAAAGAGCCTAATCAGGAACATTTACAAGTACAATGAGTCGTTAAACTGCCAAGTGTCTTAAAGAGCCAAGGCTGCAAAGACATCTTTTGCCCTTATATAGAATTCTCCAGGGACAGGTCTTATTGAGGAGATTTTAGAAGGAAAAAAAATCAATAGACTCTTAAAATTCTGAAGTGATTATTTGGCTGAATTAATATGGTTGTCTTTTTAAGAATTTAAGGCAAAAGATAAGGCAACTTAATTAAGTGATTACAAGTTCTCACAATAATAAATATTAACGCCCACTGAAATCATCATTACTGTCAGCATAGGGCCATCTCTCTCTCTCTTTTTTTTTCTTGTGACTTTTCCCTATTGATTCAAATATAATTTAAGGCAGCTAAATGATAAGACCAAATTTGCACTAAATTTCTTCCATATATATTTTTATGACAATTAAACCCAAAAATCAGGTTCAAAGGAAGCTGAATAATAGGAAATTTTGGACTGAAGTAAGTCATGTTAGGCAAGGTCTACTTATTTCAACAAAACCAAACCAAACATATTGTATTCCCTGTTAGTGTTAAAGACCGTAAAGTTTAAACACACTATTTGTGTAGGGTTACTATGAAAGGTGAAATGCAAAATCAGAGTAAAATAATCAGCACACAAATTGCAGTACAAGTGAGTTTTGATTCGTCAGAGGGCAGCTCTCCGTGAGTTCTTGCAAATGAAGGCATTTTCTAGGTGAACACTAACATTTATAAATAGATCATCGAGATCATCATTCATATTTAAGAGAATGTTTGATATTTCTTAGCATAGGAAAGTTCTGAGACCTGTTTAAGAAGGAAAAAGTTAGAATTGTTCCTTCAGAACTATTCTTAAGGCCAAATCACCCTTTCAAAGAACAAAATTACAATCTGTTAGTGATAGTGAAGACTTTCCTTAATAAAGTTATGATTGTTTAATGGTAAATTTTAAAACTGCAGTGCTAGATAATTATAACACAAGCATGTCTAATTGGATGCTTGCTGCTGAGGATAGCTAGGCACTCTACATCCTGACTTTACAAAAGTAGGCTAGAAATAGAGGACGTTTCTTATCTTCCTGGTGGCTTGATTAAGATAAGAAGGGAGTTTGGAGGATCTGAATGAGATCATGGCCCATGTTTGTGAGCACGACCACAATACTTTTCCAGGAGAGAGATGACATAGCTAGAAATCCCTTGTGACATGTACATGAGGTCATTAGCTACAGTCCTCAGTTTATTTTGCTTTCCATAAATTTTAAAATCTGTACCTAAATTTAAAATACATGATAATCCTTTCCTGTGATCACTTGCTCTCTATTATCTTTACCCTAGAAACCCAACTCTCTTTCACAGCTGTCTCACTTTCTGGAGCCACTCCTTTTTTCTCCTCTGTTTTAAAAAAGAAATTACAATTTTTCTGGAGGTAGCTACAACTATTACGGGGACCTTCCCAGATCCCATGCTCTTAGTCACCACTGTTGTGCTATACAGAGTTCAGTTACTCATTATCTTAACTGAGCCATAGTTTCCCCAGCTCCACCCCAAAGAACACACATATATTGTTCCCAGAGTGAGCTTCTGTTAGTCAAAATTGCTGTGAAATGGCTGCATGACAGTTAGAAAATCTCAGTGGCATACAACAATAGGATTTATGCTTCACGTCTGCAGCTTGGTTGAGGTAGTTCTGCTGATCTTGGCTCAGATGGGTAGCTGTGTTTCAGGCTGTATGTCTGCCTGGGCTTGGCTCCTGCTGCTAACTGGGCTCAGTTCTCCTATTCATGCGTTCATTCTGTGCCCCAGACTAAAGGGACAAGTTTCTTCTCATCACAACGTCAGAAGTTCAAGAGGGCAAGGTCCACTGTACACACCCATTTCAAGAATTTTCTTTGGCCAAAGCAAATCATAATTCTAAGTCCAACATCAATGGGGAGTGAATCTTTGCTGAATGAGCCAAATGATTGTAGCTTTCTTATTCTAATTACTATTGACATAAAAAATTACCCCAAAATAAGTGATTAAAAAACAATTTTATTTTGCTCATGGTTTTGTAGGTCGGGAATTTGAGAATGGCTTGTCTGCACTGTTCTTGTTTGGAGTATCTCAGTAGTTATAGTCAGATAGTAGCTGAGGCTGCCGTCATTTTAAGATTCTACTGGGCTGGCTATCCAAGACAACTCACTTGCAGGGTTGGCCATTGATGCTGGCTGTTGGTTGAAAACTCAGCTGAGCTGTAGCCTGGAAAGCTAGTATGTGGCCTCACCAGCATGGAGGTCACAGGACAATGGACTTGTACTTGACAGAGTTCAAGCAGAGTCAGAAACATTCAGGGGGAGAGTGGAAAAGTAAGGAAAAGAAAAAGCCTTACACGACTGCCTTGTGATTGGATATTGGAACTTTTTAGTAGGTGGTCAAATCTTCCTCTTTATTTTTTTGTGCAGACATTTTCAAATCTTTAGAGACAGTTTAGTGTTAGAAACCCTCTCTCAGTTTTCTTTTAAAGGGTGATGCGTGTCCTCTGGAAGGCACTTATAATACCCCACTTCCATCACTTGACGTCTACCAGTGCTACTCTTCTTTAGGTTGAAGACATTTCCCCTGGTAGAAATCTCTTCAAAAGAGACCTCTTGACAACCTTCTGCAAGGCCCAGATAAGGTCGACAGTAAACAGGATCCTCTGACATGCTGCTGGTGCACAGCCCAGCTGGCTCCCCTTACAGCTGCCTCTCGTCGCTTTGTAGAATCTAGCACAGCATTTCCTCTTTCATTTTCAGGCATGAATTAAAGACAAGAACTTAGTGTTTTCCCCAAATGTCAAGCTTTTGGTCCTTTTGCCTCAGGATTTTGCTGTCCAATTTTTAGGTCTCCTGGCAACTGTGATTTCCAACCTGTTGTCTTCTCAGACCAGTGAGAACACTTCTTTCTGTTTGGGTCCTATGCCGCTATAACACAGCAAACTGGAAAGTGGCCTCAGGGACAGTTAGGTAAATGTGGAGCCCACCTAGTGGATTCCCCTTGTTTCAAGGGTCACAGTCCCTCAATTTCCTGACTGTACTGCTGCTTTCCAGTGCCATCGAATAGTTTCCAGCCTCCCTCTTTTTCTAATTGTTATTAAATTGAGGGTTAGTTAGATTCAAGCTGCTCTATCATACACAGAAGTGGAAGCCAAATTTTTACATTCCATTCTATGTGCATTGGTATTGTTTAGGTAGCAACTCAGGGCCCGGATTGTCTGGCAACTACATTCAGGGCTTAAGCTGGCACTAGCACTTACTTATCTCTGGGATTTCTTCCTTTTCCTTTCAAAATGATTGTTTTCATTCTGTTAGCAACATGTTTCAATGATTATTTTTAGTATATTTTATTCAATATTGTATCAATGGAGAACATTGTTTGGGTAATTCTAATCTGCTAGATAACTGGGAACAGACGTGCTAAATCTATTTTTCACACTCATGCCAGAATTGTGAATCTAAAAAGTAAATATAAGCATATTACTCCCATGTTTCGAGTTGATCAATAGCTCTCCAAATCCTTCTAAATTCTAAGCTCCTCAAATGGCATACACCGCCACACTTAAATGAGTCTGGTCTTGGCAGCCGTACTAGCCTCATTTTGAACAGCTCTTTTTCTTTTCTTCCTTTTCAACAAGAGAAGATGGCTTGTGGTCAGACATACCAAGCTGCTTTGCAGCCCGGCGCCTTTGCTTTTGCTGTGTCATTTTTCAGGAGAACTTTGCAGTTTTCACTCTCTCCTTCAGATAAATAAAGCCACTCATTTCAAGTTCCAACTCCAGGAAGCTTTCCTGAAAACTGTCTAACACACACAGACACACACATGCACATACACACACAGACACACTTACGTATATCTCTATCATTGTATTCACTACAATTATAGATCCTGTGCCATGGAGTTTTTGGTCTTTTTTGTATGCATATGGTCTTTTTCCCATTGCATTTTATACATCTTAAAATTTTAGGATGGTCCTTTTACTTCTAGTCTGCCACATATTACAATTACATTACACATAAACCAAAATATTATTTGGCTTTAATAATCACAATTGGAGAAATATTGCCTGATAATAATTCAATTATTAGGTCATATCTTTTTAACTTTCTTGCTCATACTGACCTAATAAACCACATATATCATTGTATGTTAAACTCTTGAAATCATTTTTTATTGAAAAGAAATTGAAAAAAAGTAGTATATCACAATCACTATAAATTCTTGATAAGATCAATGTTGGACTGCTCTAGAAGGCAATTAAACATTCAGGTACCTGATTTAAAACATTTTGCAAAATATTCACCAAGCATGATTATAACTTAAAAAGAAATGTAACCTATACAAGGTAGCATAGATGATGACAATCATTAATTCTTTGTTGTCCTAAAGGAGACTTCCAAAGAAGTGAGGTTATCTGTATAGGTTAACAGTTTGCTTTATGGTCATGCTGAACATACCTTTACTTCAGTTAGCTTGTATTTTTTGTTTTCATAAATTATAACTAGACATATACTAAGAAATTTATGCCATTCATAGTAGATTTTAAACTGTTAGTAATCCTGACTTTGTATTTGACACAAAAAAGTCTATTTTCAGGAGGTGGTTTAATCTTGATATCTATTGATATGAATTCTTTTCTAAATTGTTATTCTCATGTATGTTCTCTCTACTTTTCATGTATCTCTCATAAGCAATTCTTAAAGCAAATACTTTAGAAAGTGGGTTGATGGAATTCTTTCAATCCTGACTACATTTTGCGTATTATTCAATGTTTCTAAACTTTGCCCCAATATCTTTAAATTCAGCATGCACAAATGTAATATACATTCTATGCTCTTTCATGGTGATTACACGCTATTGAACTTTTTTCATCTGATACTTCTACTTGATTAGTCCTACAGTAGTTTCCTTTTCTTATCTAATTTCTAATTGTGCTTCTCTCTCATCAATATTCTTGATCCATCTTTGTCATTATAGTTCCATTTTATTCCCCTAGACTATCTGATTGCTTCCAATACCCATTAGTATCTAATTTCTTCTATTGTTACACATAGTTCAGGCATTTTTACACATCTTAGAACTTTAAAAACTCATATTAGTGATTTTATGCTGAATATACAAAAATATGAAGTTCCTACATGCAGTATCCATTTTTTGTAAACTATAGGTAAACATTTCATATACTTGCACTGATATTTTGGATAATCACATAAAATATATGCCTATTTAAACTTAGGTGAAAGCTCAGTGTTTATATACTATGACTTTTAAATTGCTATAAATGCATTTTTTTCTTTTTCCCTGGCTATGTCAGGTTCTCAATTCTTAAACATTAGGAATAAGTGCTTTTTTAATGGTTTCATTTCACTTTACCTGAAAAATGTCTCTTTCCCACCAGTTCCCACCCAACTCATGCTTCTGCTTGATATTTCATTAGACTAAGATAATACAAAGTAATGGGTGTAGTAAACATGATTATTTTTCACCAAAATCTCAATTTCTAAAATGAAAGATGGAGGTAATTATGTTAATTTTTTAGTAGAGCTGTTACTTGATTTTATTGCTACTCTTTGCCTATGTATTTTTTCCCCCAAAATACCTCATAAGATTAAACTGAAAAAATGCTTCGCTCATACATAAGATTACACAAACAATAAATATATGGCACTAAACTTGAAATTTTTAAATTTAAAAGTTAAAATAAACGTGATCTAAAGCCAAATGACAAATTTTGATCTGAAAACGGTACAAGGATGCGAAATTAAAATCAATTAGCTAATTTTCAAAAATGTAGGTTTATAGACTTTAAGTGTTATAGCATATATTAATAACAATAAAATAACCATGCAAACCATACAGAAAATACAGCTCAGTTCAACTTCAATTACAAATTTTGGTTAGTACATGGGAATTGAAAATAAAAAGAACCTACTAAAATAAAGGCATAAAATTTGGTATGAACATTTAAAACATCAGTATTCATAAACAAATTATGGTTTAGAAATATGTGATAAGAAACCAAAATCAATCAGAAATATGAGATACACAATGGAAAATATCTAGTGATTGCAGGCACATTATCGATGGAATTCGATGTTAGACATCTCACTAAATGAGCTGAATCTCTTGCCAGATACATGCTATAGAATAAGTTCATCTGAAGTATTTAATTTACTTATGTGAAAAAGCACAGCAAGGCTCTGCGTGGCTTCAGGTGTCTGAGACATATCCCAAAAGCAGTTAGATCGGACTGGAAACCAGCTGTGCCTCAAGTAGATTGCTTTTATCTAAGTGATAAAAACCTTGTCGAGTGTGAACGATACAGGGTATGAAATGTAACATTTTAATGAGCAACAGGAAGGACAAATGGAATGAACAAGAGAAATGGCGAATTTGCCCGGGACATATGCATGGGGAGGAGGAGAAAAAGTGAGAAAGATCTGCACTGGATTGTGATAAACTGTTCACCTGTTCTTTTAATCAGAAAATTTTCTACATCATTTAATTAATTTATCAAATGTGCGATTCTAATTTATAGTTCAGCTACTCTGGGCAAATTCAGAGCTTATAGATTATATTCCGTAAGAAGGCATACAATATGTTACAAAATCTGTTCTCAACTAGGAAAGGTTTGGAGGAAAAGAGATGAGAAAGCAATAAGGAAGGAATGAAGAGGGAGGCATAGATGAAGAGCAAGAGAGAAACAAGTTATTTTGATGAACACTCATGATTAAGAAAAGGCAAATTCAGACAGACCATCTCATATCATTCAGACTGAACACTGTCATATTGGAGTCACTGAATAAATGTTGGGTGAGTGAATGCATGGATAATCTTACCTGAGTTGGAGAAATGAGTTTAAAGCCATCGAAGAGAAAAGAATAATCAACAATACCACAAAATTTTTCAATATTATTAAGGAGAACATGACTTATTTTACTTACTAACTTTCTAATGTGACTTTTAACATCTACTGAGTCCATGTCTTACTAATAAGAGATTTTATGTTTTAAATAGTTCCAAACTTTGTTACAATGCAAGCACACAACTGCAAACTACCTCTGATCATAAACAATCACTTATCCAGGGACAACAGAGCATTATTTCCCATTCTAAATTATTTATAATTGCTACTATTTATTGAGCATTTGCTAGGTGCCAAGCTCTCTGCTAACCATATTATGTTTATTAAGTCATTTTATTAATTCAAGTAACTCTTTTAAAATTTAAATTGAATTTTAATGGCAACATTTTAAACATTACATTTTAATGTTGTCATATGACCCTATGAATTATATAGCATACTTATTGTTTTCAAAGTTCATTCAAAATATATGTAAATGTGAGAAGACATTAATAAGAATAATTATTAGCTCAATGCCTAGGAAGCTAAGGATGATTAAACAGACCAGATGGCAAAAATTAATGTTTTCCTTCTAACCAAATTCATATTAATTTAGCCTTGTCCATAGTTGAAATGTAATTCTTACTAGAATAAGTAGTTACCATTATGGAACTTCTTAAAAGGAGCCAAAGTTTCATGTAACTAGCCCAGAATAGCCTGTAAATGAAGAAAGGAAGGAAGTACACAGGAAACAAATATGTATAATTGTGTTTATTTTTCTTAAAATATAATTGCTTTTAGGAAACACGCAGCCTTCATTCTTTTAGATTTTCACTGAACAGTTTCATTCTACTGTGCATGTGAAACAGTTGAAGAGGTGACATAAAGTGTACAAAATATCTAAAATAATATTCTATATACTTCCTATAATGATTATAAAAATATTTCAGCTTCTGGAGTAAAATATTATGTCAAACTTACTGATAAAACAATGTGGACATGTCCAATGACAAAAATTTTCTAGATTTTAGTTTTCTTAATTTCTAGCCATTTTGCTTTTTTTAATACATTATGGTGATAATTATATTGATTATTTATTATTTTAATTCTTATGATATTATTTTTCTGCCTGTGTCTGATGATGTAACTATCTTATGGAAGAAAATATTGAAATTCAGATTCTGGTTGAAAAATTTACTTGAGTAAAGATATAGAATTTTCTTACTTCTGTTTCTCCATTCTGATGATCAATAGAATACACAAAGAAAATCCCGAATCAAGGTTATAAAGTAGAGAAGCGTATCAACTACATATTGAAACATTTCTAATAGATATGGGACAAGACCTATCAAACAGAAGGAAGCATCTTGGGTCAACTTGCAACTCTCTTCTGAGTGGGGAGGAAGTATCTTCAGAAAGTAATATTAAGAAATCTATAAAAATGATTGTATTACATCAATGAGTCAAAGGACAAAAGTATATACATTTAATAGTTTATTATTTTATAGTATTATTTTAAAATTAATAATATAATAAATTTTTCTTACCATGGGAGAAACTAATATTCAACAACTTAATCAATTATAAAATACTAGATTTTACATTTAATTTAGAACCATAAAAAGATAGTTCTGGAGAGACTAGTCAATGCAGTAAGATAGAAAAATCATACATTTATATATTTTGAATAATTTCGTAATTTATGAGTTATAATTATCGTGAAAGTAAAAGAAACATAACATTATTTTCAGATGTTGTGATTGTATTTTAGGAAACCCAAGAAACAAAATGAAAAAAAATAATTCTCTTAAAAGTGTTCAGTACATTAACAAAACAGATATATCAGAAATTACTAGTTAGAAAAGCTGAAAGTAAAATATGTCATTCAGAAAATTACAGCACATTATAAACTATCTAGGAATAAACATAGAAGACCTATTCAATTTTATTGTGAGATGCATTTTAAAAATCTCAAGTGGAGTAATTTATATGTTTACTATAAGGAATGGCTCAATATTGAAATATAAATCTCTGCAAATACACACACACACACACACACACACACACAAACACACAGAGGCAGACAGTCCTTGCTCTGTATGGTTCAGATATGGAATAATTTCAGTTACTACAGTTTAGTTAAATAACACTAATCCCCCAACAATACAATTCAAATTTCATTTACTATTTCATATTAGCTCTTCAGTCCACTCAGCCTATGTGAAAAATAGACTCACATCACAAAGAAATCAAAGAAATTTTTAAAAGCATGACGAATTATTTTGTTAATATAAAAAAACAAGCAAGAAAATGTTTCAAAGGAAGTCAAATAATTAGAGACCTATTATCAATAAGTTATAATGCTGCTTAAATGAATAGAGTTCAATATTGGTATAAGAATAGTAAAATAAAATGAGGTAGAATACGAAGTATTGATAAATTAAGTTACATGCCAACTGAGGTCATCCCTCTTTGACTGCTCTCTAGTTATGAGTCCGTTTCTCTTCTCTCAAGCCCTGGGGCTTATGTCTCACAGTCACTTCAGCCTCAGATGTCCTGTCCCTGCTTCTCTTTTGTATACTCCATATCGGCCCATCAAGAGAAGTCATCCCTGTTGCTTAAAGTATTAGAATTTGTAGCAGAGTATACAAGTTTGAGGATGACAGGGGGCTTTTACATGACAGCAATAGAAATGTTTTAGAATGCCTTTCTTAACTATCCATCCCACCCCACTTTCCATATCAAACACGTTCTGTCATTTTCTGGTTTAGTGTTTTATTTTCTAAATATTGGTCTTAGAAATTTTTATTCATTCCCTTGACTTTGTATTTATTGTCTTTCTCTTCCACTAAAATGAAAACTTTATGAGGGCTTTACCACCCAATACCTATAGTACTCAGAATAACGTCTTTGCTATAAGCATTCAATAAATATTTGTTGAATGAAAAAGGTAAGAAATCTCCATTCTTAAAAGTCTTGAGCTACCAGGCAAACTATTCTAATATGTCACCTGGGACTTGTTCTGTTACTTGACATTCTCCTCTCCCCTTTCTTCTACTGTCTTCTTTAGGAATTCTCTCCCCACCCCACAACCCCCCTTTTTTTGGCTTATTTCTTCAGAGTATATACATCCTGACCCATGCTTTCACAAAATCATCTTCCACCCTTAAACAATTGTCAATGTATGTTCCTCCTCAAAGAGAGTTCTATACTAAAAGAAATTCTGTCACAGTTGACATAATATGTATTTGTTTTGCTTCATACAAAATAAGCTGGTAAATAATAAAGATTATATTTCAAATCGTTTGAGAACTCATTCATTACATACAATAATTAAAATAAATTTAAAGTCATTCTATAACAGTTGGTAGGATTATTAATTAACCATTATAATAAGGCAGAAAAATAAATACTTAAAACTATGTATCAAATTTCAAATAGATTAAAGAGTCCAATGTAAAAATCTCATAAATAGATTAAAGAGTCCAATGTAAAAATCTCATAAATAATTAGATGTCTATATAAGTAATTACGTAGCTAATCTTCAGATGGCAAAGTATTTCATCACCACCAAAACACATGGAAAAAAAGTGTGAATTAACGTGATTGACAATAAATTATCTCTTTTTTTTTTGCCAATCAAGGTTGTAATGAGTAAAAACAAAATAATTATGCTTAGTGCTTGTGATTGAGAATTACCTTCTATCAGTCTCTCAACTAGACAAGATTCCTTTTCGGAGGAAGTGACTGAAACCTGCATATCTACATAGATTGAATCTTTGGTGGTTGTGTCTCTATCAAATTGGCATTTTAAAATTTCCAATGCACTAGCATTCTCACAAAAGGAATACTAAGAGGTGCATCAGTGATAACTGCTGATTTTCTAATATGTTCTCGTCTCCTCACAGAGTAAGAGTAGATCAGTTTCCGCTGAGGACTTAGAATCAGTCACATCAGCCAATACAATGATCTTTGACTTTACCTGCCTGAATCTGCTTGGGGAGCCCCAATTGGCCAGGGGTAGTTTCGGCTTCCGATTTAATAGGACCATGACTGTGCCCTCGTGGAAACATTTCTCTCTTAAGAACTAAAACCTCCCAACCAACTGATCTGCCCAGATATGGGTGAATGGTCTATTTGCTGTCAGTAAGAGAGGTCATTTTCTTGTCTATTCCTTTGTGACTGGGGTGGATGGTTCTAGCGTAGACGGCACCGTATGCAGCCTCTGCTCTGAGGAATATACCACATCTTATAGGATAGCATTCCAAATATGTAGTTTGTATATCCCATATGATGTTATAATTGAGCCTCCAGTAGGTTATTCCACCGTTCCTTTGCCATGGAATGAATTCTCTCATGATGTGTGGAATGTCAAAATGACAGATAAAGCATAAATGGTGGTACTGACAGAAATGTTTCAGACAGGAAAAGCAAATCTGTATATGAATCTGATATATGAATCTATTCTTCCAAGGATAAATCATTACTCCTTCCATGATGCAAGGGGATAGTGGAAACAACCTGCTGCCATGGCTGGTACTGCCAGGAAATTGTGTCAGATCAAAGACTTGGAATTTGTTCTTGCTGTTGTCAATCTGATCCTTAACAGTGGTAGTTGGAAAATCAGCCTTGGTGAGGGATATTCTGTATTTAGAGACTGTGCATAGCCTTTCTCCCTGCTGCCATGGACTCATTGGAAGCACATAGGATGGCACCTGAGAGAATTTCACAGGATGGGTCATCTTACTCAGTTCTTAAGAGTCTCCTCTTCATGGGTGCTTTCTGGTCAGCATATTATGGGGCACAAATACCCTCAAACTCTGTGCTCAGTCCCAGAGATCTGTTCATATACTTCTCCCCAAGATCACTTTCTCATCTATCTTTTGATCTTGTAAAGATTGTAATTTGATTTTCATATATATATTTCTTTAAATCACATTAATCCAAGACTGAATTTTTGTAGTAAAGGCTTCAGTAGAGTTTAATAAATTCAAAGCAATAATCAAGGGAGAATAGGACTAATTTCTACAATTGAAGATAAACAGAAAATTTTTTGAGGTATAATTGACATATAACATTCTATTAGTTTCTGGTATGCAACATAATGATTTGATATTCATATATATTGCAAAATAATCACCACATTAAGTCTGGTTAACATTCGTCCCCATACATAGCTACAAAAAAATTTTTTTTCTTGTGGTATGGACTTTTAATATTGCTCTCAGTGACTTTCAAAAATGCAATACAATATTATTAACTATAGTTACCATGCTGTACATTATATTTCCATGACTTATTTATTTTATAACTGGAAGTTTGTACCATTTGACCCACTTAACCCATTTTTCCTACCCCCTACCCTCTGCCTCTGGCAAGTACCTATCTGTTCTCTGTATCTACAGCTTGGTTGTTTTTTGTTGTTGAAATCTTTAAGTAGAGGAGAGATTAAATATATCTGGATGGAGTGGGGTAAATAAGAAGGACAAAGTAAATTTGGAACTGGATTTGATGAGTACTAAAATTTTGACAGCAGAAATAGTCTTGCACTTTTTTAGAAGAAGAAATGCATATTCCAGCTTCACAATGTTCTTTCAACATATGCCAGTTTACATATATAAATCACTGTCCTTTCAGATACATTTTTAAGTCTCAACAATCTTAGGGAGAGGACACACACACACACACACGCAAAATGAATATATAATAGAAATGATAATTTCTAGTTAACTAGGATTTAACCAGTCTCATATTCCCGTAATAGACATTTTGTGCTATTTTTAGAAAAGAACATTCTTCACAGCTTTTACTACCAAATTGTCAAAATAGCATTGATTTTCATCACAGCAATTCACCATGGCTATAAAATGAGAAATATATGGACATCAAACATATCAGACTCAAGGGTGAAAGTTTCTAATTTTTTAAAGTCCTCAGAAGTTATGTGAATGTTCCCTTCAAAACCTGTGCCTGAGAAAGTTCAGTTCTGTTCTAAAAGTAGAAACTGTCAAGTCATGAGTAGGCTCAGATTTTTTCAACCTCTGATCTCTCGTTAAGGTGGAAATGCTGAAGTTTTAGGGTAAACTTCTGCTAATGCAGTAAGGGCTGCTTCAGGTCAGAAGATGAGTCAATATTAGAAAGTCAAGTTATGTAACGTATTTTTAAATTATAATAAAACCTCATGAACTTTAGAATACATTTTTTGTAGATTTGTAATCATTTTACTTTAGTACAAATGCAAATTTGTAAAGAAGAATGTTAGTTAAAAAGATAGGGTCTTTAAAAAGATGGAAAATATTTAAAATAATCAAATGTAAATTAAACTGTTTAAACCAATATAAAACATTTGCACGTTCTTTCGAACGTTTAAACCTTTTAACTGTGAGAAACATCTTGAACTGTGAGAAATAGATCGCAACATGTAAGAGAATGGTAAACAATTTGGATTAACAGAGAAATTATTATACCTGCCTCTATATTGAAAATTTCTTGAAACATCT
Organism: Ceratotherium simum simum; assembly: GCF_057802395.1. NCBI lineage: Eukaryota > Metazoa > Chordata > Mammalia > Perissodactyla > Rhinocerotidae > Ceratotherium > Ceratotherium simum. The sequence goes on from NC_141916.1 coordinate 42,862,184, forward strand.
TAGTATCCATTGATTGCAATTAGTTTGATTATTGGGAAATATATGATGCTTATTGTTAAGATTTCTCAAAATTATTTTTCCTTCAGTTTTACCAATGCACCAAATTATTTAAGGAAAAAATGCATATTTTTATTATAGTAAGACTCGGACTTCATTTCGGATATTTGACTGCCGATAGCTTTCGTGTTACGTCACTTCCCCTTCCCTTCTACCCCACGTCTGGGCAAGCTGATAAGAAAGCCCAAGAGCTTCCTTATTTGGTACCAGCAAGAAGTATGAAAACTACAACCCCTGGAACCATGTGCACTGGAACTCGCACCTTAAACTCCACCGTGTAATCATAACACAAGCCAAGATAGTCTCCTTTCTCTGCTCTCCTAAGCCGTTTTGAGCCTTCACTGCTCTTCCCAGAAAACCTCAGTATGTGAGTAATAAACCTTTTCAGACTCTCTTGGTGTGTGCTCTCAGTCTCAACAGCCAAACCTGATTTTTGGTTGGGGATACATCCTGTGCCTTTTTGGGGGTGACTACAGCACTTATTTATGAATAAAAGCTGTTATGAAATCTATAAATATTCTTAAATTAATTTAATTAGACTTTAACTCATTTTGGTGTATTTATAATAACTATTCACAAACATACACACACAGTGGTCATTTGATCTTAAAATAAATGGTAACTTTAGTTAAAAAAGAAGAGTTTTTAATTAAAATGATACAAAAGTGTAAGGTTCAAATTACATAACATTAAGGATCAATAATAAAATTAATTTAGAACAAATGATACAACAGCCATGAAACATATTGACTTCATGAAACATGAAATTTCAAAATAGTAGTTGAGAAAAAAAAGAATGGTCTGGAATTATAGTGATATGAATATATAAGATCAAACAACAAACTGGTAAAATTCTGCAAAGAAGCTTCCTTTAAAATATCTATTAGCTAAAAAGGCTGAATTAAATGATGTCTGCAATCCCCTTAGTTACATATTCTGTGGTTCTAGATGAAAAATTGCTCTGAATTTGGTCATTTGTATTCACTTACTCCACTTTTCCCTAGAGATATTATATACTGACATTCACATATAAACCCTAGATGGGGACTGAGAAATACACAGATGAATAAAATATTATTCTTGACCTCAGTGAAAACGATATACCTTTTTTTATTGTACAAGTTGATGAATTCTTTGGCATAATCTTCACAGCAGCAGCAGCAGCACACAAATACATATTAAAGTTTAAGGAGAGGTGCTTTAAAATACTGGAGGCGAGATCAGCAATCGCAGTTTCCCATATGTAACAGTAGTGCTGTCTTTCCTTAACTCTTCTCCCACTTCCCCACCATTCCATAAACTAAAGTGGTACCATCTTGTGTTCAATGTACAGATGAATCAAATAGGAATTTTGTTAACATGGAGCTGCTGATTCAATAAGCCAGGAGTGGGGCCTGCAATTCTATATTTCTAACATTCTCCCAGGTTATGTCAATGCTGCTGGTTCAATGGCAAAAGCATTTTTGATAGAGAACTCTCCTTGCAAATGAAATTTTACAAGAAACCATAATATATAAGCTAGATAAAATAAGAACTGTTTCTTGGGCAGTTCAAACCTTTATAGATTGGCAGAAATGTTTCCTTTTACATCGATCTTCCATTTTTATGCTGATGATTCCAAATATATATCTTTATCTGGATATCTTCTCTGAGAAGCTGACTCATATATCTAACATCCTCGATTTCAAGAGGTTCAAAATGAAGTCCTTGATTCTCTACATCTTCCAAGTTGTTTCCAGATCCCATCCTCTTTTTTTTTTATCTCAGTAAATGACACCATAAATCCTTTTTCCCCCAATCCAAAAATCCTTGAAGAATCTTGATTTCTTCTTTTACCTTTTTCATTACTTCCAACTTATTTCCAGTTCTTGTTTCTTCTATCTCCATACATCTTAAGCCCAAACTCTTCTCCATTTCTGTTGTTTCATTTTAATCAAGCCATTGTTCTTTCCTGCCTAGACTGCTGCGTCAACCTTCTATCTCATCTCTGCTTCTACTCTTGCCTCCTGTAACAGATTCTCTACACAGTGGCGAAAGTGGTCATCTACCAAGGGTCCCTCTATCTCTCAAAATACAATTCAAAATCATTACTTTAACCTATGAGTTATTCCACGATCTGTTTCATGTCTATATTTACAACATCATCTAATATAAATTATCTTCCTGGATTTACTACATTAAATAGTACAAGTTTTTAGTTCCTCAGACATGCCAAATACACAAAATGGCACACCATTCTGTAGTAGATGATTTAAACTTCCATCTCTCACATGCTTACTGTATGAAATACAACTGAAGAACATCCCAAGCCACCAACCAGATGCCTCATCTTCCAGAGCAAGGGCGTCTTGTTTACTTGGGTCTTTAGTTACAGCATCTTAAGAATTGTTTTCCAATGATGCTGTAGCCAACCACCATCTGCTTCAAAATTACCTGGGGCACACATTACAAGGCATTTTCTTGAAGCAGACCTCCACAGAAATTCTTCTTTGGGTTTGGTTGTGGAAGCTGCATTTTGACAAGTTTTCCAGGAGTTTAAATACACTAAAGTATCATGACTCTTAATTAAAAGGAGATCATCTTTCCAGGTATAATCTTGGTTCAAGATTATAATTCTATTGCAAAGAAGTTAACAGGGCCTTCACCCCAACAAAGCCAGCAAAAGTTGCGCTTATACTCTGTGTCACCTGGGATTTTTAATATATCAGTAGAATCTTCAGAAACACTCTTAGGATCCAGAACTCAGAGTGGATACTTGTTTGTTTGCAATTGCATGTTTTGATATGATATGTTTTTCCTCTTTGCCAGAAGATTAGAAGAACAAGAATAATGTCTCAGCCTGTCCTAGGAAATGGGAGGTCTGCGGAATCATGATCTTTCTGATTTCAGAAGGAACTATGAAATAATAATGAGGTTGCACTTATTGGGTGCTTACTCTATGCATCTATTGTAGAGATGAAAAAACTGATATACAAAAATATTAAAAAAAATTTCCAAATTTATATAGTTATAATTGGTGGATGTTTGAGGATTCAGAGCTCAATCTGTTAAGCACTACAATTTTTTGTTGGATATTCTGTTACTGCAGGGGTCATTGTATCAAATGCAGGGCACTATAAAAAAGTCAACATTATCATCATATTCTCTATAAACTCTCTAACAGGACATTTTCCACCCGTAGAGCAAATACTTTCCCTAGAATAGGCAAGTTGATGATTTGAAATGACATTAACATTTTTTACATTTTTTTCCAAGTCTTATTGATTTATGAAATAGAGGTCTTACATAAATGTTAAAAATTTGAATCTGTTTGACTTAAAGCTGAGAGAGCTTTTGGTTCTAAACATGGTGATCTGTATTCACCAAAGTCGCATCAAGAGGAGATCTGAGGAGACTTGTCAAAGAAAAAACCTGATAAGTGAATTAACTGGGAATTTCGTCCAAATATGAACAAACTTTGACTAGAGACAAACTATAAGCCCAATTCTGAAAATTGGGTCAGAAATTATATATACCAGAGCCAAGACCAGAAGCAGAAGTGTTTAAAGAAAGTAAGCAGGATGCTCGAAAGAGGAAGTGGGAAGCGTGATATAAAATAGGCTGAGAAAGGGTAAGATGTGAATAAAAATAAAATATATTTATAAAGAGTTTTTATAACAATGGCTTCTGGAATTTACTCATGCTCTTTGGCTCTCCCACCAAGCTAGGGTGGAGAATTAAAGAGACAGCTTCCTATTAAAAGCTGTAGACTTTTAGTCCACTATTCCTACAAAAATAAAGTTAAAACACTCAAGATTACTAAATATAAGTTAAACTCTAAATTTTATAAAACACAAATAGGAAACATATGTAATGCTGAACCCATAACGTTCTTTTATTATCCACAAGGATCATTCAAATTAAACTGAATTATTCTGAAGGTCACTTTACATGAAAAATTTACTATAGTTGTGAGTTACAAAGACTTGAATTGCAATATATAAAGACTAATTTTCTGGACTCTAATTTTTTAAGAACACAATCAACTGAATCTAATTGGCCTAATTATTCCTTCACAGATCGATTTAAATTGTTTATTTGGATCAGAGTTGAAAATGACCAAGGGAAGAAGGAAAGAGCAATTAATTTCATGAGTCCAGAGTTTAGGTTTTATGAAGCTGCACTGAGACTATTTAAGCATTACGTTTCTAAACTGATGTATTGACACAAACTACAACTTAAACCAGAGAATAAAATTAATTATCCTAAATTTTCATCTGCCATTATTCTAGATTATTTTACATGAAAAAGTATTGAGGTAAGAAATACTTTGTAAAGTATTGCTTAACTTTAAATTCAGTCAGACACAGAAGTTTGAGAGCCATGTTTTTGATGATGGTAACAGTGATGGTAATGGGACTGAAGGGATGAATAAAAATAAAGATGAAACAGGTGAGTATTAGACTTTTATCTTTTTGCAAAAGAAAATTTTGCCACATTCACTCCAAAATGGAATGCCTTAATGAATAAATCTAATATCTACTTTATTCCTAGTCCTTTAAAGAACCTCTTGACTTCAATGGTGAGTGAAAACACCTAGGACAACATCAGATCCCTGTGTTGAATTTCTAAAAATATTTCTGAAGAACTTCACCCTGACATATAATACAATAGCATCACTTGCTTCTTGTTTTTTTGTTCCTTTGAGAGGAAGAATTAAAAAAATAATTGTATGTAGGGCTTTAATCCAAAATATATATAGACTAAGATGATTATAACATATCTGATTATACTAGATGTTTTCTCTTTCTCCTTCCAGTTTCTCCCATTTTGCTCTGTGCCCTGAGATGTTGATTAGGATGGACTGTATTGACTGGCTTTCTTGACCCCTCACTTCTGTTTGAGTTAATCCAAAGAGATCCATTGCAGGAAATTGGAAGGTAGCAGAAGAATGAGGCTCAAGTATTGTTCTACAGTATCCCTTTCTGCTGGGTCACTTTGGATTCACTATATCTCTCTGCAAAGATCAGAATTCTTGTTAGGTGGTGCTGTCCAAACAGCTTTCTCTCCAGCTTCTTATGACTGCTCCCTCCTCTTATGCCTTCAAGCTTAGGTATAGTAACTTTTCCCAGCTGTTGTTTTTCCTAAGATACTGCACCATTCCTTGTTGTTTTCTATAAACCCTATAAGTAGTATCTTTACTAACATCTCATAAATCATTCAATTTTAATATTGCATTTATTTTAGCGAATTGGATAAATAGCAGCTGAAGAGAAAATTAGTGAACTGGAATATAGATCTGCAGGAACTACACAGAATGCTGCATGTTTTGTAAAGACTAAGAGAGAAACGATATGAAACAGAGTTTAAATGCCATGGTCTATCTGAAGAGAATGTTAACATATATCCAGTTGAGTCCCAGAAGAATAAAATAGAAAGTTGAGAGGCTGTAATTAAATAGATATTAGTGGAGAACTTGACATAATTGAATAAAAACGCAGAAATCCCAAACAAAAGAAGTTTAAAAAAATCCACACATAAACACATCATCAGGAAACTGAAGAACAGAAATACATGATAAAGATCCTAGAGGAAAAAGCCAGAGAGAAAATAAAGACTACCTACAAAGACTGACAGTTGACTTCTAAGTAGTAATGGCAACAATGGAAGGCAGAATAATATTATATAATCATTTCAGAGGGCAAAGATTAAATACATACCAATTACTAAGAAACAGTAGAAGAAATACCCAAGAAATAATCTCTCAAGAATGAGAGAAATAAAGACAGTTTTAGACAATATAAGCATAGAGTTTACTTCTAATAGATTGTCACTAAAGAACTTATAAAGATGTAATTTTAGGAGAAGGAAATTATTCTATAGGGAAGATCTGAAATATAAGAAGCAATGGTGAACATTTGTATTATGAGGATAAATCTAAAAAAAGTCACTTGGACTGTGTAAAAACTGATAATAACAATAACATGTAATTTTGAAGATTGAGAGAAAGAACTATATTACTGATACCAGTATTGTGAGTTTTAAATGATATAGGGTTTGCAAAAGTTTATATTATATTTTTACCTAACAAAAAGTTTAAAAAGGGTTATAGCTTTACAGTCAGATTCCCTTCAGGATAAGTATATTTGTTTTGTTCCCGTATGTTTTTTTTTTTTTTTTTAAAGATTTTATTTATTTATTTTTTTCCCCCAAAGCCCCAGTAGATAGTTGTATGTCATAGCTGCACATCCTTCTAGTTGCTGTATGTGGGATGCGGCCTCAGCATGGCCGGAGAAGTGGTGTGTCGGTGCGCGCCTGGGATCCGAACCCGGGCTGCCAGCAGCAGAGCGCGCGCACTCAACCGCTAAGCCACGGGGCCGGCCCCCCGTATGTTTTATTTTTAGCTTTTCTTTAACTTATTTTCAACTTTATTTTTAGTAGTGTATTCATTTTCTTTTTTGGTTTTCTCTGTGAGATATTTTAGTCCTGGATTTAAACCAATAGGGCAGTTTGAGAGCATAAATCATAATTTCTTATGTTTGGGTGCATTCAAAATGATTGAAAATCATAATTAAATTATGTCATACCATGTTAAAAATTGAAAAATTCACAAAAAATGTCTAAAATTTAATCACTTACAAGATGGTCTTAAAAACTGGTGATTTGGGGCAAGTCCAATTAGAGAATTTTAGCTTGTTTTTTGGCCTAACTTTGTATTTGAACACCTTTAAATGGGGTGGGCATTCACTCCTCAGTTAACCACCACGTACAGAACCCCCTTTTGTTTTATCTTTTTTTATTTCATGCCATTTCACACATTTATATTACCTGTCTTAAAAACATTTGAGTTCTGGATTAGTGACTTACAAGATGGCAACTATCTGAAATACGTGTAGTCTAACTTAAAAAATGCTGGAAATTCCATAAATGTGCTTTCACTTTTCTAAGAAAGTCAAAAGTGTAATATTAATGCCCAGACTTGTTTAAAGCATAGATTTGCCAATCGTTAATGTATAATTGTGGGCTAATTATCTAATCCCTCTGAGTCTTCCTCCCATCTGTAAAATAAGTATAATAATAATTGCCTTGTCCATTTCAACCAGTGTGCTGTATAGATTTCTGTTATCGATTTTTTGCCCCTAAAAATGAAACATAAGGGTCTGGTATGTAAGGAGCTTAGAAGTTGCCACTTACTCTTAACAACAAGTAACAAGTTGAAGAAACAGAAAAATCAACAGCTTTTCTTAGATTCATCAGGAAAGCGAGGTCACAGGGCAAATTGCTGTGCCAAAGTTGGAGAGACAGACAGGTAAATACAGAGAATTACAACTTACCAGAACAGAACCCCAAGAGCAGACACCTTTGTGGGAACCAGTGTTGGATAGGAAAACCTGAACTATAATTGACAAAATGCTGGAGGCTCAGTGTAGGCAAGTCAGAGAGTTAAAATCTTCAGGGGAATCCAGTCATAAGGAGGCCCCTACACTTTTGTGAGTTTTACCTCCAGGAGCTCTACCAGACACTTACAGTGTATATCAGAGAAAAATCCCCTCGTCCTTTGACAAGCGGAGAGGAAAAGGAACCATTTTGAAATACACCAGATCGTTCTGTTCTTCTTAACAAGGCCTGTCCTCAGGAGAAAGCTATTTTACCAGAACCTAACCTCCTGGGAAAAGAAATCAAGGGATAATAACTAAGAGTTACATGGAAATATAAGTGGAATTGTTATAGCAGAAATTTAAAAGTAAATATATCTTTAAAAAAATGAAACAGTCAATTTCTCCATGGAGACTGTCCAAGAGATACTAGCTCATATTTACATCCAGACACTCTTGTTTTCCCTTTCCTAAATCTGAGTGATATCCCTGAGATTCCAGATAATATATTTCTTACTTAATGAATTTAACAGTTATTTTAATGATCAGCTTACTCTCAAATATAATATATCTTGAAACTAAAATTATCTTTCCTTCTCAGTTTCCCCACTTCTGTTAATGAGGCAGTTAGTATCCCCGTATTACAGACCTGAAAACCTTTCATCATTCTTAACTCATTCTGTACAAGTTTTCACAAATATTTCTCAGAATTGCTCATTAATTTTCATTACCACCAATCATCCCCAGAGTTATTACCATCTACGGTTATCCCGAACATCTTTGAACAACTTTTGTGTCTATATATTAATTCTGTTCAGATTCAGCAAGACTTGATCGAAATATTAAAACTCATTTGGCATCAATGGTTCCTAAGGACTAGAGCACCCCAGACTGAGGGATATGCTTGGTTGAGGTGGAGGTGGGTATGTGGAACCCAGCCACAGAGATGAGTCCCTAAGGAGCAGCTGGCAGATTCAGGCCTAAAGTCCAGGGGAGAACTGCTGCTCAACTCTAATTTCCCAAATGCTCACCATAACAATTTTAAATCTGGTAGACAGGGAATAGTGGGAACAAATCCAAGCTCTTAGGGACAAAGATAGTGGTAAAATTCAGTTTTAAAAATGTGTCCTTATAGGGCAGAAAACCAACCAAAGCATTTGTAATGTGTAAAAACCATTCGTTCTTGGAGAAGAGAGTTGTCAACATTGTTCCTTGATCAAATACACTTTTTGTGACTATATTTTCAAAGATTCGTATAACAAAATACAATTCCCTTTGCAACTTGTATGGAAGAATATAGCGAAATACTGTTATCATTGAATAAGGAAAACAAATCTAAGAATAAGGACCATGAGATTACACAGATTTGCAAAAGGGAATTCTGCTTCAGATTCTCATGGGAAGGTTTCTGTTCTCAGCTGGAATTCCTCTGGGAAGAATTTAATTATTAGAGTGACAGAGAAGAAGTCTTTGCTTAGTTAAACAACACATCTATCAGAGACAAAGGGTTTCTCTGTAATAGAAATTATAATAATAATTTGACTATATACCTCTCATCATCTAAAATGAAAATTCAGTAATTAACCTTGGTGTGATTGTGTGCACTCAGAATTGTCAGCCAACAATCAATAAATGACAACTGGAACACCTACTATATGTTAAGTGCTATGCTATATATTATAGGATTATAATTTGTTTTTAAAATTGATTTCTATCACATTTTTGGTTTTGTTACATAGCACCACAAGCTGATAAAACAAATAAGCTTCAACGAATCCTGAGAACAAAAATCATTTAGCTTTGAGAAGAGATATCTTAAAGCCGTGAGACAGCACAGTGGAGTAGAAAAGAACATTGGGACTATACAGCAAAGAAGCTGGAGCTTCAATTCTAGCTTTTACTTATTAAGAGTATTTCTCTGGGCCGCATACTTAAAATCCCCTCTGAGCCTCAGTATGCACGCCTACAAACTGGGAAAAATATGATCTAGAGTGTCTATTTATGGGGTTGTTAAAATAAGCAGAAATATTTTATTTAGTATGTTTTTTAGGCTTTCCAAAATATCTAAGGCTCTTTGGCTTAAGAAACCATCTAAAGAAACCAAATGTGGAAAAGTCTATGTAAACAGCTTTCTTTCTTCTGCAGAGATCAAAGTGGATTTTTTTCCAGAAAATTTTTCACATACCAATTTGCAATCCCTGTCATAAAAACAAACTTAACTCTGTAGTGGAAGTTTATTGATAAGACGAACTGGATGTTCCATCAGCTCTGTCTCTTCTCTCACTAGTGTTAGACTTGTACTGTCGGCTCACTACTGGGTAGCCTTGGGGTGGCTTAAACATAACATGTCTGAAAATGGAAGCCTCTGCCCTTTCAAACTGCTTCTCATAGTGAAATTAAACAACAAAAACTCAGTTAATCATACCACTATCATCCTCTTTATTTAAGTCAGAACTTGGTACTCATTTTAGATTTATTCTCTCTCTCTCTCTCATACCATCTCCCCAGACAATCACTAAATCTTGCCAATTTTCTGATTTTTATTGGCTAAGTATTTCTCAAAACCATTTTCCCTTTATCTCATTGCCGCTCTAATTCAGATCCTTTGAGAGTATAAGAAAGCCTTCTAACAGGGGTTCCTGCTTCTACTTCTTCAGCTTCTCTTACCTCCTCTATTGTTCTACCTCCAAGCCATATTTTATATTACTTTCCAGAATGGATCATTTAATAATAAGGCACTACCTCTCCTACTTAAAAATTCTTGATAATTCTTTATGTCCTACAGTCTAATGCCTGAGCATGCGGTATAAGGCTACCATGATTTCTCTGTCTTGTAAATGAACCCTAATTCCCACCATTTCTACTCATTCTTTGCGCTCAAGTAATGCAGAGCTATGTTAGCACATAGTGTCTCTCAGATGCTTCCTACCTTTACGACTATGCACTCTCTGTCTGTAATACTTTCTCTGTCATTTTCCTTTGGCTTCTGGAAAAAATGTTATGGCATAAAAACACATACATGTATTCTCTTATAGTTCCAGAGGTCAGAAGTCCAAAATCAGTTTCGCTGAGTTTAAATCAAGGTGTCAGCAGGGTCCTGCTCCCTCGGAGTCACTAGAGGAGAATCCGTTCCCTGCTTCTTCCATCTTCTGGTGGCTGCCAGCATTCATTGCCTTATGGTTGCATCACTCCAATTTCTGGCTCTGTGACCACGTTGTCTTCTCTTCTTCTCCGTCAAATATCCCTCTGCCTCCTTCCTATAAAGATACTTGTGATTTCATTTAGGGCCCACTCTGATAATCTAGGATAATCTCTCTATCTCAAGATTCTTAATTTAGTCACATCTGCAAATACCCTTTTTCTATATAATTTAACATTTACAGGTTCCAGAGATTAATTGGGACCTGATATCTTTGGGGGCCATTATTCAGCCCATCACACTTTCCCTTTAGAATTTAGCAAGGTTTCTCTTATCTATGCACTCCTGGCACCTGTGCTTACCTCAATGTATACTTGATATATAAATAGTAAATCTCCCCCACTAGAATGAAAACTCTTCAAGGGCAGAGGATGAATGAATTTATTCATTTACCTTTTTTACTCTGAATGCCCTAGCATGGTGTCTGGCACATAGTAGGTTCTCAATGTGCATTTCTTGGACTTTCAGAATGAAGTCTGCCCTGATCTTTTATTTCCAAAATAGATCACTTACCCAGTAGGAAAGAACTAGAAAGATGGCACATGCTTATCTCACTGTCTGGAGTGCCTCATATCCAGTGTGGCTTGATTCCTTACCCCATCTAATGAAATAATGCAAATAAAAATACTTTGCTTTTCAAATGCTGGCTTACTAACTCATTTTCTTAGGATAAAAATTCCAAAACGTAACTGGCCAATGGGATTATATGGAGCATGCTGACTCAGAATATCATATTAAACAACAGTTATGCCCACATATGCTATCTGTTAATGTTAAATGTGATCTCATCACCACCAGTAACACCTGCATCTGTAAATAAAACAAAATAAAGCTGTACTTTGTTCAGAAGCATCAAATAAAGTTAGGACATGTGACAGACACACCCTAGGGTGATCCCCAGTGAGTCACACCCTTGTATAAATCCCTCTCCTTGAGTGCAGGCAAGACCTGTGACTTGCTTCTAACCAATAGAATATGGCAAAAGTGATGGAATATCAGTCCTGTAATTATGTTACAAGATAAATATATGTAAGATACATACACACACACAAGAGTGATCTATCTATCTATCTATCTATCTATCTATCTATCTATCTATCTATCTAATCTTTGCATTGCTAGCATGCACTAGAGAGATAGCTCTCCATTGCTAGCTTTGCAGAACTAAGCTGCCATGTTGTGCAAGGAATATGGACAAGGTCAAGTGGTAAGGAACTGCAGGGGGCCTCTAAGAGCTGAGAGAGGCCCCCAGGTGACAACCAGCAACAACAACATAAAAGAGGAACTAGAGTCCTACAGCCACAGGGAGAGTGGAAATGACTCTTTCACCAGTAGGGCTACAGAGAAGATCATGGCTTCAGATGACACCTGGGTTACACCCTGTGAGATCCTGAATCAGAAAATCCAGTTGAACCTGCTGCCTGGACTTCTGACCTATAAAAACTTTGGGATAATAAATATGTGTTTTTTTTAAGTCATTAAGTTTGTGGTAATTTGTTACACAGCAATAGCAAACTAATGCAGGACATAGCTTTCTTTGTGATATAGAATTGGCAGAAATGTAAGAAAGTTATTGCAGAATCTTAGAGTAGTAAAAACCATAGGAGAAAATACTTGGTATAAAGCAAAACTGAAAAAAAAATTCAGTTAGATTTACTCCAAATAAGAAAGAAAATAGAGGGATACCTAAAAATATAACTATGGTTTTATATTTATGAATAAAAAGAGAGAGCTCCCTAATGGGCCCAACTTGTGAAAAAATAGCCGAGGAGATGGGGTCAGAAAAAAAAGCCAAATATAAACAAGTATTATAAATCTGGTTGAATAACACCATTGAGGCTAAAACACAGGTGATCAGAATCTTGCAAAAAATATTGAAGAGGAAAACGTCTGTTTCATGTAAGAACAAATGATCAGGGAAAAGAGAGATCTGTGGCGGGTGGCAGTGTGCTATAGTGGAAAGACTGTAGGCTTTGTGCCAACTTGGCTTCAATATTTGCTCTTTGTGTAAACCTGAGCAAATTACGTTTTGAAATATTCTATTAGAAAAAATAAAATTTCTTCTTGGAAATTCTATTAGGATTTTCTAGAGAAACAGAACCAATAGGATCTGATCTCTCTCTCTCTCTCTGTCTCTCTCTGTCTCTCTCTCTCTATATATATATATATTAGGTGGAATATATATATGGAATTGCCTCATGTGATTATGGAGGCTGAGAAGTCCTAAGATCTCCAGTCGGCAAGTTGGAGATCCTGGAAAGCCAATAGTTGAATCCAATCTGAAGGCCTGAGAACCAGGAGAACTGACGGTGTAATTTCCAGTCCAAAAGCTAGCACATTTGAGACCTAAGAAGAGCCAAAGAGCTGGTGTTTCAGTTTGTGGTTCAGGTTTATGTGAACAGAAGTGAAGTGCATCTCTTCTAGGTTAGCCCAGCAAAAGCTCCCACTCTTGATTTTTCATGCTCTGTCCCTTTCCACTGCCCGCTGCAGGATGTTTGGAAACCAGGCATTGAAGATATTGGAGGACAGCTGTTCCACTGATCAGAGACACTTAGTTAGTGTTTTATATGAGAAGAAATATACTTTTCTTCTGATTGAACCATTACATATTTTGAGATCTATTTATAGCAGGTTTTCAAAAGAATCATACTTTTTAATTCATTCAATTCCATGTAAGTGTAGGAGTCAGCTTTAATTCTGAAAATTTAATTTTGGAATATTTATTTCTAAAGGGTAATGAAAGGAGTTGAGAAAATATGAGTATCATATCCTTCTCACATCTGCATTGCTCAGCCTTTTAAACAATTATTTCTCCAGAACATGCACTCATGGAGGTAAACTATGTATTGCTTACCCAAGCTTCCTATTAGAGCAGCCACATTACAGAAGGAAGACTGTTTTTGGAGACCATAGTCACTTTTGTTCTACTGAACAACTTAAAGCGATTAAAAAAGAGCTAACTAACATTTTAGTCTACTTACTAACTTATGAGAAAAACTAAAGTACCTTCAAAGAAAATCACTAGTGTCTACGGGAAGACTGACATAAATTTTTACAGAAGACAGAGTGCATAGCTGAGTCGTAATTACTACTAGCTATTATGAATGTAGTGGGAAACTAAAACCTATGAAACAATAAACACCTCAATAATAATTTAAAAGAGTAAAATAAATACTGAATCATTACCTTGAAAAGATAATTGCAATTGTAAGCATACACACTGAGAAAAATTAGCAAAGCCATTCAATTATTTAGTCTCATACACGCTTTGAAAACCTTTGAAAATTGGTGAGGTATTCACCATTTTTCTCTTGCAAAAAAAAATGGCCCATGTAATTTAGTTAATTACTAACATTACATACTGAATAAAACAGTTCTTTAGAATATGATACTCAAATGAAAGATTATCTTTCAAAGCTTGTTCTAAAAGTGATTTAGAATTATGAAGGCATAACTGTCGTAGGTCAATTCTATTAATGATGTCAACTAAGTTTTTAAATTGCTTGGGAATGATATAAACATCTTTACCTTGTTCAATTGCAATTTATACACACACAAAAATCATATATTATATATTACATTGTAACATAGAACAATATTTGTTCATAAAGGTGAAGTTAATTATGATGAGGATTATATACAGTTGCCAATTCTACTGCAGAAGGCATCAAACCTTATCCTTCTCCAAATTGAAATTAATGTATACATTATTTCAATACAAAACAGCAAACAAAGCACTCAAAAATTATATATCACATTTATTTGTTATATTTATATATATACAAGGTAGAATCAAGGAAATAACTCATAAAGGAGAAATTAAAGACATGGAGCGGGTCTATAGGAGAGAAATGTCAGAGCTGTTGGGAATCAATCTCATAGGTTCAAAATCCAACTAATGTGAGTTTCAGACAGGAAGAGTACATAAGACAAAGTGGAATAAATTGTTAAAGGAATAATATAATAAAATTTCCTAGAATTGAGAAAAAGGAATTTTGAGATTTAGGGGGCCAAGCGAGCACCAGCACAGGGAATGAAAACAATGATGCAGACTAAGAAACAACATGGTGAAATTTTGGAATACTGCTGATAAAGAACAGCACCTAAAAGCTCCTAACAGCATCCAGGAAGAAAGAATGAAAGTGAGAGAGAGAGAGAGACACACACACAGAGAGGAAGAGAAAGGGTGGTAGGGGAAGGTTGGGGGGATGAAAGGAAAAAGAAAAGAAAAGGAAAGGAGAAGAAAGAAAAGGAAAAAAAAGAAAAGGAAGGGAGAGAAAAACTCAGATTAGTTGCAATTTGTAGAGTAGGTTGGTGCTCAGTCTTCAGATATGATTTATTAAATTTTAAGCAAAGACTTTCAAGAGGCTATAAGCCAAAAATTGTAATCAAGAATAGGTGTGGACTCTAAAAATAGCCTTCTAGACCAAATAATATGGGAAATACTTTTGTTACATAGCAATCTGATTCATGCACTTGTCAGATAAACAACCAATCCATCAAAAGTGATCACACATCCAAAAAAGAAGTCCATTTAGGGAACCTGATGTTGTCTGTAATGAGTGAACCGTTAGAATATAAATTGATGAACTAAGTAATTATTAGTTCTATGATACATATATTGCAGCCAAAAAAATTATTGCATTGTGGACTAATGGAAGTTTTTGTATAGTAGCCACTATCAATAATAACAGACGTTTTATATAGTAGCCACTACTGTGATATCTTCATCATGTGGTTAGGCAAATGTACAGGTTTGAATAATTTCTTTGGAAGAGATTTCGTAGGATTGGTGGTTGCAGAGAAATTGCTTTTAATATCTGACTGGGAACGTTATCTGTGCTATTTAGGCCATGATACGTTGCACAAAGTGCTTTGAGAAGAGAAGAGGGAATTTAGCAATCAAATGTTCTTTTTTTCTCTCTAAATTTTCTTTTTCTTTTTTTTTTTTTTATCTTTTAGAAAGTTATAAATCTTTAATAGCTAGGGTTTTTTTTTTTAAATTTTTTGTTTATTGCAGTGACATTGGTCCACAACATTGTATAAATTTCAGGTGTACATCATTATACTTCCACTTCTGCATAGATTACATCATGTTCACCACCCAAACACTAATTACAACCCATCACCACACACCTGTGATAAATTATCTCTTTCGCCCTCCTCCCTCCCCCCCTTCCCCTCTGGTAACCACCAATCCAATCTCTGTCTCTATGTGTTTGTTTATTGTTGTTATTATCTACTACTTAATGAAGGAAATCATACGGTATTTGACCTTCTCTCTCTGACCTATTTCACTCCGCATAACACCCTCAATGTCCATCCATGTTGTCACAAATGGCTGGATTTCATCGTTTCTTATGGCTGAGTAGTATTCCATTGCGTATATATACCACATCTTCTTTATCCATTTGTCCCTTGAAGGAACTCTCATACACTGCTGGTGGGAGTGCAAACTGGTGCAGCCACTATGGAAAACAGTATGGAGATTCCTCAAAAAATCAAGGATAGATCTACCATATGATCCAGTTATTCCACTGCTGGGTATTTATCCAAAGAACTTGAAAATACAAGTGCATAAAGATACATGCACCCCTGTGTTCATTGCAGCGTTATTCACAATAGCCAAGACTTGGAAGCAATCTAAATTTTCTTTTTAGATCTCTTACCTAATGCCGACATAACATGCAAGTGCCCGAACACGCTCGGTGTAGTTTAAATCTGTTTGCTGCTTCAAAACACGTGTTTTGTGAGATTAGTACACCATCTTCTTCTTTAAAACAAACACATACTGCTGTTCCATGACAAATTTCCATCCCAGGTTACAAACATTTGTTTTCTGTTAGAGCTTTGATTCCTTTAGTAACTTAGATTATAACTCCAGGTGAAACAAATACCTCGATTCTGATTAAAAATGATCCATTTCTATGTAGATATTTATTTTGTTATGCGTAAATCTACAAACGTACACACCTTGGTAAATAATCCCATGGGACTAACATAACCAACACTTAAAGTTCAACTGTGAAAAGTCACTGGATTGTGCTTTTCTGTAAATATTTTTCTATATGCCTTTTCGTTTTTTTCTTAGGAATACTTTCCCCTCCCTAAGATTATTTGGAGATTCTCATATATATGTCAACTTGACCCTTTTCTAGTTTAATTTTCACGGTAAGATTTTTAATATTCATAATTTATTCTTCTGCATGATACGAGGTACAGGCATATAACATTTTTTTATGCACTTTTTCTTTTTCATTTATTCATTTATTTATATTTTTGTGAGGAAGATCAGCCCTGAGCTAACATCCACGCTAATTCTCCTCTTTTTGCTGAGGAAGACAGGCCCTGAGCTAACATCTATTGCCAATCCTCCTCCCTTTTTTCCCCAAAGCCCAAGTAGATAGTTGTATGCCATAGTTGCACATCCTTCTAGTTGCTGTATGTGGGACGCAGCCTCAGCATGGCCGGAGAAGCAGTGCGTCAGTGTGCGCCTGGGATCCGAACCCCAGGCCGCCAGTAGTGGAGTGCGCGCACTTAACCGCTAAGCCATGCGGCCGGCCCCTCTATGCAATTTTTCTAATAGTACCAACACAATTTAAGGCTAGCACATATTTAAAACTTTATATTTGTAATAAAATACATTTCTACATAATTCCTAAACTCAAAAATCTATTTTATTAATGAGCCTATCAGTCCAGTTCTAATAAAATAGTATTTAATTATTTTAGTATGATTCATAAGAGAGATTTTGTCTTCTCGCTATTTTACCTAAAAATTTCTCAATTATTCTTGCATATTTTGTTTTCCAATACAGGCTGCCCACATTCAGTTAACCATTTTTGTTGGGATTTTAATTGTCATTACATTTTACTTTTACATTAATTTGGTAATAATTACAACATTGAGAATAATTACAATATTCATGTTTGCCCATATATTCAAACATTATTTTATAATCTTCATTAAAGAATTAGGAAATTAGTCACTAAATATTATACATCCCTTTTTAGTTTTATTTGTCTTCACATTCCTTTTTCCCTTTCTTTCTTTGTGAAAAGGACTGTATTTCTATTATACTGGAAGTTAATAACGGTAACGGTATCTATCTTATGGAGTTTCTCAGAGGATTAAATGTGGTATACATGAAAAATATTTTTAAAATTGCCTATTATATACAGCATTAAACATGTATTAACTGTTATTATTATCATTTGGAACTATTGCTTTTGGTATATTTATCTCTTATCTGGCCACCTTACTAAATGGTCTTTTCTATACTAGTAACGTAAACAATATAGCTAAGGAAAAATATCATTTGTAGATAGTAACCATTTTGTCTCTTCCTTCCCATATATGCTATTTCTTCCCTTCATTGTGTTGGGTAGGGCCACCAATTCTATGCTTAAAAGTAACAGATAACATCCTGTTTTAAGAGGAAGATTAAGTGTAATAATTCTATAGGTATTCGCTGGGGTTTTTTTGACGTTTGGATTTTTAAAAATATAACATTTTATGGGCCAGCCCCATGGCATAGTGGTTAAGTTTGGCATGCTCAGCTTCAGTGGCCTGGGTTGGTAGGTTCAGATCCCAGGCGTGGACCTACACCACTCGTCAGCCATGCTGTGGCAGTGACACATATATAAAGTGGAGGAAGATTGGCATAGATGTCAGCTCAGGGCTAATCTTCCTCAAGCAAAAAATGAGGGAGATTGGCAACAGATGATAGCTCAGGGCTAATCTTCCTCAAGCCAAAAAAAAAAAATATATATATATATATATATAATCTTTTTATTAAATAAATTTTTGATTGTATAAATATAATCAAGTTAAGAAAATCTCTTATTTTTAGATTACAAAATGACTTTTTAAAAATAGTTGTTAAATTTCATGAAATGATTTTGGCAGCATGTTATTCACATAATTTTTCTCCTTGATCTTGGTAATATATTAAATCGTCTACCAAGTTCCCTCTTCTTCAACCAACTTGACATTCTTAGAATAAATTCTACTAGCTTGTAATGTTTGGCTCTTTAAATACATTTCTGGATTTAATTGCTAATATATTTAGGATCTGGGGATCTGTATTCATAAATGATATTGGTCTCTGTATTTCTTTGTTCTCTGTATGTTGACATACAACGTTTATGTCTAGCTTAGATTATGATAGACACAGAGAATGAGTTGGGAAATAGCCCATCTTTTCAAAGTTCTGGAACAGTATTATGGAACAAAGATATTCTTTCCTTGATGATTTGGTTGAATCACTCCACTCGTATGAATGTGAAGTTTTTTGTGGAGAAATTATGCATCATTTCTAGCAGAAACTATGGGGAAATGAGATTAGCTGAAAAGAGCTGGTTAACCTGACTTTAGAGAAAGAAAACTAACAGAGGAAATTATAGCATTCATGATTACCTGATATGCAATTAGGTACTTATTTTTTTATGTTTAATATCTGTCTCCCATGACCAGAATGTAAGCTCTATGAGTGCTTTGTTCACTGATATGTTTCCAGCACTGAGAACAGTGCCAAAGCTCATAGTAGACACTCAATAATTTTTTTGTTCATTCAATAAATGAATGAAGTAATAAAAATGATTTTGTTTTGATTGTGAATAGATATTTCTTTAGGAAGATGTGAGAAAATTCTAGGTAGTATAATAATGTGTTTCTATCAGAATATTAATATTTTAGCACCCTTTATCTGTGGCTGAAAAAATATATATTGGCACTTCTGTTTCTTAGAAGAGTACATACATAATTATATTCTCTTCGTTTAGGTTTATAACCTCGCTATAACCAGCATTGCAACACCAGGCTGCTTTCTTACTAGATTTACTTTTGGAATCCAAATGGCACTAGGGAGGAAGAAGATATGGTGAAAGAATGTAGGTGTCTTGATAGCAACCATTCACATGTTGTTTACAACATTGTGCATGTTATGAAGTTAAGTGTTCCCTTCTTATCAGTAGATATAATAAACTTCCTGAAAACATCAATCAGAAGTTTCTGGAGAAGATAAGAACAAAATTTCTCTGAATAGAGAGAAAACATTCAATTCTATAGTGTAATAAATCAGCTGGTAAACTTTCTTAATAAAAAAAAATCTTTCTTGTTACTTTTAATACAGGTGCATGAATTAAAGAGACAACATAGCTTATTTGTTTTATTTTTTAATAATTTGTAATAAAAGGAAAATTCCAAGTTGTTTCAGCTGCTACCTTGCTGATCTCACAAATTGTCCTACTCTCTCTAGCCTTTTTCTTCAGAGTCAGTTTCTTCTTTTGGAATAGACACATCTCCCTAATCCCCAATCACTTTTTCTTCTCTCTCTCTATGGGTCCTGCTTATGTTTCCAGCATTACCTACTCTTTGAAGATCTTTCTATCCACTGATCTGCTGTTCCCAGCCTTTGGTCAGAGCTCTATTTTAGCAATGATCATATTTATTGTAATTCTAATTGTTTCCATTTTTCTGTTACTAGACTGTAGACTCCATCAGGGCAGAAAATTCGCTATTAAATCATTAACAGAATAAACCCAACATAGCTTTAATATACAGTGGCAGTTAAGAAATATTTGTTAAATGAAAGCATTTTTAAAAAGCATGTTATTATTCCAGTGATCGATCCAGCCAGGAAATTAAACTCTAAATTGGTACTCAAAGATTGAATTCTTCTATTTGTTGTTGTGCTCTTTTCTCAACTCTCACCAAATGGGGAGGGAGAGGGGAAGAAAGTGACATGGGGACTCGGAATAGTAGGGAAAATTGCGGAAAAGAAATATGAGTCATCATTTTACGTATTAAATTTACTTCTTCATTTCACAGCAGGAGTGAATTATGTCAGAATACCCCTTCCAAATTTTCTTTCCTTTTTTCATTTCTGTTTCCTAATTACAAAGTACTACAGAAGGAAACATGACAGATTTCTCTTTATTGCTCTTTAAACAACATGAAGGTGATTGACCCTCTGGATTTTTCCAGAAATCTTACTAGTGTCTATTGGCATAAAGTTAAAAAAAAAAAACAGAGAGAGAAGAAGTTACTTATTAAGGAAGATATTGGAAAGGTGAAACTCTGTAGTGGGCACATTCCTCCTTGAGAGCCTCATGTGACTCAAAATCATGGCTGCGTATTCGTGGGCATTGCTGTCAACCCTAGACCAATCATACAAGGAGACATCCTCTTCCTCCTCCCGTTTCTTTTCACGACTGAGGTAACTTATCCCACCTTGTCCTTCACAGAAGAAGCCTGAGAAGATACATGTTCAGGTATTAACAGAAAAAGCAACACTGATCCAATCAAAGTACGTTTACAGGAACATTTACGTATCCTCTAAAAACTTTCTTAACAAAGAGAGATCATTTTTTTACGTCCTAGAAGAAGGCAGATTCCAAGTACACAAAAATAGGGGGTTGGGAGGTAAGCTTCTGTTATAAATTCATAACTCTCGGCTTAATAGGCATTAGTGTCTAAATATTAACTCCAATGTTTTTCTTTTTTAATGGAATATGTTCAAAACTACTGTAGGAAAACATTTTTAAAGTTGTTATTGGATGGTAGGAGTATGGGGCGGAGTTGGTCTTAGATAAACGAGAGCAGCTTTAATAAAAAGGACTTAAAAAAACACATGCTTGGCTCAAGTCAGTACAGCTCCAGAACACAGCACTGACCAAAAAAGAGCAGAAAAGCAAGATGAATGATGTGAAGCTTGCCGTCCTAGGTGGTGAAGGAACAGGCAAATCGGGTGAGTGCTGATGTTTTCTATGGCATGGTGTCGAGTGCAAAAAGGGTGACATATATTGACATATACATGTGTCATATATAAAACATGATATAACTACATATAAACTATATATTATTTTCCATTAGTTTTCATTTTTCTAGCAAGTAATACAATTAACTACATATTTATGGAATTTATAGACAGGCATAGCAAGATAACTATTTGAAGTATTAATTTGTGTCTTGTTCTACTGATGTTTAGAATTCATAAAAGTAACAGGAAATCCCTCCATCACTGTCCCACCTACTTCTGACTCCAACACAACTGCCCCCACGGCCCCTAGTGGCCAAACAACGACCTTGAAAGGATTCTTCTGCCCTGAGACTAAGGGTAAAGAGAGATGCGTGCAGATCTGTGGATTATTTTTTAAACGCAGCGTCATTGAAGGGAAAGAACTTTGGAGGGGCAGGGCTGTGGTGATGCCTGGGAACTGAGCAACAGGTGCCCTGACTGTGGAGGCCATGTTTTTGTTTTATTTTTGATCACATTATGATGGTGGTGAGGATGCCACCAAGAGCCACCTAAGCCTAGCAAACCATAACAACTGGCCAGACCCAGAAGCTGCAATAAGATAAACCGACACTAGAGGTCCTTTCTCCATTTCCTGGATTTTGAAGTCCCTATATCCTTAACTGTAAATACTTGATATTGTCCTTGTCACTATTAGCATGTAGCACCTTGGAGCCAGATTTAATTTGATAGAGAAAATAAAGAGATGTTATAGCTCTTGTATCTCAGATTTAATGAGAACTCTGTTTCTGTTACAATAGGTAAGTTGCCTTGTGTGTTTGCATTCATGAATTAATTACATAGTGGTCTGAATGGGTCTAAGCAGTCTAAGGTCATTTTCCTTCTGGTCTCCTAATCTTTATGATCGTACAGTGGAAATGTTTAGACTAGAACTTAGTAAAGCTTTAAAGTCTTCATTAATGCTTGATAATTTTTGAGCTGAAAGATAAAACCTTATATACGTAAATAAATAACGTGTATCGTCAACAGAAAAGACCCTAAATCCAGCTTGTTTGTTTTGCAGCCCTCATAGTAAGATTTCTTACCAAGCGATTCATTGGAGAATATGCTTCTAATTTTGGTAAGTCTCTATTTTAGACTTTTTTCACCTTAAAACTTCAGTGTAGTATTTAAACCACAATTAAGAGAAGAGAAGCATTTTCATAGAATCTTTCATTTTTTGCACTTTTAAGCAACTTATTTATTCACAGATTCTGGTTAAAAATGCCAAAATAGGTACTTGAATTAATGTTCTTTAATAATAAAATTCACCCAATTTGATGTTAAGTGAGATAGATTAGACAGTCAGTTGGTTTCAGTCTAGAAATAGAATATTTTTGTAAACTATGAAACAATTTTGAAATTAAATAAACACCTGTCGAAAGATAAGAAAAAATTAATTATAAAAGATCAAGTAAGTACAAAATAAAACTTATTTTAATTGTAAAACCATGTGAAAATAACAGGAAATTTATGCCTTGATTAAAGATCATATCATAATCATCTAGATTGCTAATGTAAGTTTCAGAGAAATTCTAAAACAGATGCCAGGGCAGCTTGATATAATCTTAGGATAATTTCACCCACTCTACTGAAAATTTCAGTTATTTTGATCAGACTTAGCATGACATATGGGAAATATCATAGTGGGGAACTAATAAAAGGTGGGGAATTTTGCCAGTGTTTTGAGAATATTTTTAGCTCAGCAATTAATCAACATAATGGTACTAATATCTTACCTGATTGAAGGCATGGGGGAAAAACATTTCTTTTTTTTTTTTAAACAAGAACACCTGATTTATAAAAAATATGAGAATTGGGAGAAAGGAAAATGATTTTTTGGTTCAATAGCACTTATTTAGAGTAAGAGAAAGTTGTGTGTTTTTCTGAAAGAAATAAACAACAGAAATCTTTAGCATTCATTCATGAGGTACCATTATTAGAGTATTTTAGAAAATAACTTTAAAGTGTTGCATTGTGTAGTTTCCTACATGTATCCAACATAGTATTCAGTCCATCTAACATCCTGAACTTTGTAGCGCAAGTGCTAGAAACTGATTACAGAACAAAGAAACATATAGAAAGAGAAATTCTTATCGCTTCATTTCTCAGGTCAACAACTTCAGTCAAAAAGATTGACACAAGCTAGGAGTCAGGCGTGAGAAAATGTTCCAGAACTATAAAACTTAAATAAAACAACACCCAAAAATCTACAATAGCAACAACAA
Source organism: Ceratotherium simum simum (assembly GCF_057802395.1). Classification (NCBI taxonomy): domain Eukaryota; kingdom Metazoa; phylum Chordata; class Mammalia; order Perissodactyla; family Rhinocerotidae; genus Ceratotherium; species Ceratotherium simum. The sequence goes on from NC_141916.1 coordinate 42,885,821, forward strand.
CGAAAAATCACCTTAATCTTTGGTAAGATATAGTTATACAAACAAATGAAGTGTACACATTTCTGTCTGTTACATCTCTATTAAAAATATAAGACCTAGAGATATTTTGAAAAGACAACCAAATGAGCAAACGTCACCACTGTATGCGGACAAACTAGCAAAAAAAGGACTCCAGCTTGTAAAGGAAGACTAGAAGGGAAAATAATAAAATTCTAAAAAGTTAAGAGTTGGTGACCCCTGCTGGCAGCTTTTGAGCTTTGAGAGTGGATATTTTTAAACGTCTGGAAGGAAATTTTATGGTTCACAGTCAGTAGTAAAGCTGTGAAGTTTAGAAGGAACTGTCTGAAAACATATTTTAAGGTTTAATGAAACTGTAACACTTTCATTAAATGTAACCTAGATGGATTTTAAAATTCACCCCTAGCCCCCTGAGGTTAGCTCCCCAAATGTCTGCTACATCTTCCTTCTCTGGGTTACAGAGTATTTGCCAGAATGGCTCATCATTTTTTGTCAGTATGCCATTTTGGAGAGAAGTAGATCTTTTGTTAAAACACTGGAGGAACAGTTACAGAAATGAAGTCCTTTATCCATTCAACAAATATTTATTGAGCACCTACCATGTCCCAGGTATTCTTCTAGATAGAGAGGCTATAGCAGTGAACAAAAACGACAAATATCCAAGTCTCATAAGATTTATATTCTGGAAGGAAGAGTTAGTCAATCAAAAAAATTAAGTATAAATTATGTCATATGATGATAAGTGCTACGAAGAAAAAGAAAACATTAGAGAGTGGCACTAACATGGTGTGTGGTGATTTAAAGTAAGGTAGTCACGTTAGACCTTGCTGAGAAGGTAACATTTGGACAGAGACATGAATGTGGTGAAAAGTGAACTGTAAAGATATCTGGAGATATCTTCCAGGCAGAAAAACCAATTACCAAATTTCTGAGGCAGGAACTTCCTGAAAAATTTGAGGAATGGTTTAGAGGACGGGGTAGCTTGAGTGGAGAGAATTTGAGAGAACATAACCAGAGAGGTCTATGGAGCTCATAAGTAATGGGAGACTAGATAATGAGGGATATTCTCAGACGTTTTAAAGGTTTTGGTTTATCTAAGTGAGGTGGGGAGTCATTAGAACGATTTTATCAGACTAGTGATGTGATCTGGCTACAAGGTTCACTTTTGCTCCTATGTTGAGAATGGACTAGGCACAGGAAAGGAGTTCGGGGAGGGATGAAAGTGAAGAGATGAGTTAGAAGGTTTTGCAATAATCTAACCAAAAAATAACGATGGCTTGGACCAGAGTTAGCAATGGAAGTGATGAGAAGCAGATAAATCCAAAATATACTTTGAAGGTAGAATAAAAAGAAATTTTTAATGTAATAAATATGGGACATAAGAGAAAAAAGATTCAATGATGACCCTAAGTCTTTTAACTTGATAATCTAGAGTTGTGGGTATGTCATTTAATGAAATGGAAAACTGTGGACGATGCAGTTTTTGCAGGGAGACCAGAGGTTCAGTTTTAAGCATGTTAAGGTTGAGATGTCTATTGGGTATCTAAATAGAGATGCCCAATAGCAGTAGTTGTTTATGTCTGGAGTTCAGAGAAGATATCTAGGCTTTAGATATTAATTGGGTTCATCAGCAATAATTGTTATATAAAAACCCTGACTGGATGAGATTAGCACAGGTGTGAGTATAGATAGAGAAGAGATTCATAAACTGGATCCATATTTTGAGTGTGGGAAGATATGGTGGGACAAATAAAAAAGATTAATACAAGGGCCGGCCCCATGGCCTAGCAGTTAAGTGAGCATGCTCCACTGCTGGCGGCCTGGGTTCAGATCCCAGGCTGCACCGATGCACCGCTTGTCAGGCCATGCTGTGATGGCGTCCCATATAAAGTGGAGGAAGATGGGCACGGATGTCAGCTCAGGGTCCGTCTTCCTCAGCAAAAAGAGGAAGATTGGCATGGATGTTAGCTTAGGGCTGATCTTCCTCACACACACACACACACAAAGATTAATACAGACCAATAGGGAATAAAGAAAGAACCAGGAGAGTGTGTTGCTTTGAAAGCCATGTAAAAGAAACATTTTAAAGAGGAGGATGTGATCAACTACATTCATGCTATGATAGGGTGAGTAAGATCAAGATATGGAGCCAACCATAGAGTCTAAAACCATAACCACGATAAGAACAGTTTTAGTTAAGCAATTAGAGTTAAAGTGTGATTGAAATAATTTGAAGAGCATGAGAGGAGAGCAATTGGACACAGGGGTGTAGATACTTACCAAAAGGCCAGCAGAGAAATAGAGCAATAGTTGGAAGAGATTATGGGATCCGAAGGATTAAGTTAGGAGAAATTGAGCTGTTAGCAATGATATAGTAAAGAGGAAAAATTTATGATGCAGAAGAGGCAGAATTGGTGGAGCCATGTCTTCCAGTAGGTCAGAGGAAATGGTAACTAGTTCATAGTGAATGGATTGGCCTTAGAGAGAAACACAGATAATTTATCCATAGTAATAGGATGGAAAATATGTATAATAGCACAAAAGCATGCAGTTGAATAGATATGATGGTGAAGTTCATTTGTAAGAAATACATAAGAACAAATATAACAAATCTATATTATTTTGACCACTAACAATAAAGAAAAGCCACTGTACTACTCCACTAAAGTATGACCAGTTGAATTTGCAAGACTGTGATCCAAATATGAGTCTATCTTTTTTGGAAATTCTAGCGTATTTCCATACTAACAATGATATACGCATATTTTGCAGAATCTATCTATAATAAACATTTGTATTTGGAAGGGAAGCAACTGAATCTAGAAATATATGACCCTTGTTCCCAAGTAAGTAAAACAAAATACCCTTTTATTTTTTCAATCATGATTTGTAGAAGATTGGATAAGGGGAAGTATAAAGTTGCCAGTCTTAAAACTGAAGTTTCTTCTCAATTTTAATTATTAAAATTTTAAGAAATTATTTTTAGTGTTACAAATTCCATTATCTAGCTTCTCTGTAAATTTATGACAATTATCATCTTATAAATATCTTTAAAATGGCAATATTAGGCTGCATTCATAATATATTTCCATCAGGTCACAGAACAGCTGTCAGAAGTTAATAGTTTAATGGTTTATCAATTCAGTTTATATTTTCACTAAGTTGCATTTTTTACTAACCACTGTCAATAAAGCATAAGTAAGACAGACTTCTAGTCTAAACCCCTTTGTCCATTTAACTTCAAAAAAGTTAAAATATGATTCTGTAAATAAGAGAAGAAATGGCCAGTTGTTCAAGATTTCAAAACAACTCCATGGGACAGATTCTTTTAGGTACATAAAATATCCCTTAAATCTTTTTAATTAAATCTTATCAATATGTTTTTTTACTGATTTAAATCTAGTGCCAAAAATTAATAGATATTCCATTTATTTATTTATTATTATGTTTTGGTTGAGAAAGAGTCTCCCTGAGCTAACATCTCTGCAAATCTTCCTCTATTTTGTATGTGGGTCGCCACCACAGCGTGGCCGCTGGTGAGTGGTGTAGGTCCGTACCTGGGAACTGAACTCTGCCGCAGCAGAGCACGCTGAACTTAACCACTAGGCCACAGGGTGGCCCCAGATACTCCATTTATTAATATGGATAGAGACTATTATCTGTTTTCAAAACAAATGTGTGGATATTAGTTCAAAAGGAAATTAATATAGCTTATAAAATTTTTCAGAAAAAGTGGAGATATTTTCTTAGAGAAAAGTTATAAAATGAGATAGATATAACTTTATTATACTTCTGTATTTTTTAAAATTGGATCACTTTTAATTAAAGAAAGAAGATGATAAGAGAGAGAAACAAAGAAACTACATTTTAGACAATATCAGTATTTGGCTTATTAAAGTCTCTTTCAGGTAAAGTGGGTGTCCATTAATTAAGTATCTAAAGTGTAAAAATACAGGCATCAGATTCCACCACTTTCAATGTTCTTGGTTTATTTTCAGCAACAGAGAGCAAAATTTTCCCTCACAAGTGAGCTGCATTGGGCAGATGGGTTTGTTATTGTGTATGACATCAGTGACAGGTCTTCCTTTGCTTTTGCAAAAACATTGATCTACAGAATTCGGGAGCCACAAACCAGTCATTGTAAAAGGTAAGATATTTTTCATTCTCCTTTCTTTTTCGTAAATCATGGTACAGCTGTAAGCATCATTAGGAAGAGTTTAATACAGCCTTCCAATTACAAAATTTAACAGCCCTGAACAATTCACCTTCCATTCCACAGGAGTTACACATGTAGTAAAAGGAATAAGATGAGAATACTTTATGTCCTGGCTGACATAAACAGTTACTTGCCCTGAGTAAATGGCTATTTTACAAGACGGCATCTATTGTTAACATGACACTCACTTGCAAAATAATCGTCCTCTGTTCACAAGATAGCTTGCTTTTCAACCTTTCCTTTCATTCCCACAAAAAGGTTAGGGATACTAAATAAATCCAGATTTGTTACATTTGGCATCCAATTCCTAGTCACTGGATGTTCAATGTATCAAAGCAAAATAGATAGCATAATCAAAACATTAAAATTCGAAATATGAGAATACACTTTTCTCCATTTCACCTCCTAAAACAAAGAGCTGATCGACAATTCTCCATTGTTAATTGTCTTGACACAATAACTATGAAGAAAGACATAACTGTGTCTTAAACCATTCTTGCATTAGTAATATAGGTTTAAACATAGAGTTTCCTATTTACCTCTGTTTTTTTTTTTGTGAGGAAGATCAGCTCTAAGCTAACATCCTTGCCAACCTTCCTCTTCTTGCTGAAGAACACTGGCCCTGAGCTAACATCCACGCCCATCTTCCTCTACTTTATATGGGACGCCACCACAGCATGGCCTGACAAGCGGTGCATCGGTGCAGCCTGGGATCCAAACCCGGACCACCAACAGTGGAGCGCGTGCACTTAACCACTATGCCAGAGGGCTGGCCCCCATTTACCTCATTTTTTATTGTTTTAGCCTTTCCCATTTAAAATATTTATTTTTGTTCAACATACTGATGTAAGGGATTCTTTGTGCTCCTAACCAGGTTTGCCCTTAGAGTCTAAAATAACATTTTAATCTGGGAAGCAGAAAAGCACAATATTATTACTGTAAATTGGAATATGTGCTTTTTATATCTATTTTAAATGCCCACTATCAAGAAACCATCAGATAATAATTGATAAAGGGTATTTCCCTGGGGTCAGTTGATGTAAATTCTTGTTTATATCTGATTGACCTTAGATAAACCCTTTAATCTCTAGATCTCATTTTTCTGATTGTAAAACTGATGGAAGTATGGTAGGAGAAAGGATGTGATTTTATTAAAGTCCTTCGTACTCTGATTTCCTATAATATTACTGATTTTTCGAACTCCATTGTTTCAAGCATTAAATGCCTTATATTTAAACACCATGACTTAGGTAAGGGACAGTAATAAAATTCCTTTGATATTTCTCCAAATCAAAATAATCACTCAAGAATATTCAAAAACATATAAAAGTAAAAAAATATACATTTGACATTTTTAGGCAATCTTCTTAATATACTGACTAAATAATTCTTAGAGTATTTCCAATTCTCAATCTGTAGATAAACTAGGAAAGCAAAATATGGCATTGTTTTATAGAATTACATCTGATATTTGTGATTCACCCTTCAAAATATTTTACTTATCCTTCCCCATTAATCCTTTACAATAATTTTCTGAACTATCTAGAAGATATTATTAATACCCTCAAAAGTCCAACACATACAATGCTTTTCCCCTCACAGCTCACACTGTCATGTGAATGAAACGAACTTTTAGTGGAATCTGGGGACAGTATCTATTTATTTAGATAGAGTTGAAGACTGCATTTACCCATTTGTTCCCTATTTAGACAACTTGGCAGAGTTCCATGTCATTTAATGACTAATAGTCATGCTATATTCTTCAAGTGAAACTCTGTTTTGGGTATGTTTCACTGTAACCAAGGAGAATATATTAATATTTATAGAGGACATTATCTTAACAAAGAAACATATTTCTTAAATAAATAGAAAAATTGTACAAGGTCATGAGATTGTAAAATTTTCTCTGGAGTATGTTATAATGGATGTCAACAAAAACAAATAGCAGTGAGTATTGCATAATATTTTTCCCTAGGAAAACTGTATCTAAATTGTTCAATTACAGTAACTATTTAGTAAAGACACATTAGTTAGTCCTCTTCCAATTGATAAGGAAGTTAAAAATAATACTTAGGAAGCATCTTTCATTGCCTGGCACTGTGCGAGGTATTTTTATATCCATCTTTTCATTTAATTTCTATGAGAATTCTGTGTAATGAGGACTCTTTTTACCATTTTTTACGTATAAGGAAATTGACAGCGGGAAAAGTAACAATCATGCCTTGTTAGCAAACAGAGCAATCATCCAAGAAAAGGTTTGTATCATTTCAAATCCTAAGCTTTAGGAGCCTTGTTGCCTCTGTGTCATATATTACGTTCTATCTAAAATAATTTTTGTAAGCGAATGGGGATATGTGCCATACACACCCACACACACACACAACCGTAAATAACACACATACATGTACAATATATTTTTTTTGGGTCCATAATTATTTTTGATATAAACCTACTTAATAAAAAAAAAAGAGTTGTTAAAACAATTTTGCCAAAGAATTGTTTATCTGTTTGTCAGAGCTGTGGATTCAGTAGTGCTTTCGGTTGGTAACAAGCAAGATCTCCGTCACGTGCGAGAGCTTGGCTGGGAAGAAGGGCAAAAATTGGCCTTGGATAACCGATGCCAATTCTGTGAACTGTCTGCAGCAGAGCAGTCTCTGGAGGTGGAAATGATGTTTATCAGAATTATCAAAGATATCCTGACAAACTGCAAACTCAAAGAAAAGAGAAGACCCAGTGGATCTAAATCAGTGGCCAAATTGATCAATAATGTATTTGGAAAGAGACGGAAGTCTGTTTAGTAGACAAGCGACCCGAGGGGATTTATTATATCAGAGGGTTTCAAACGTTCATATGATAATTAAATTTTCCCTTTGTATGCAATTTAAAAAAATAATTCTCTTAGAGATATGAAACAATTGAACACGAACCACAGCTATGTTTTCAAATATGTATCGTTTGCTTTTTCAGTTATTTGTAACTTGTACACTCTGCTTCATGCTTCACTTTTTCTTTATTACACAAAATAGCATTCAGTATAAGCTTTTGGGGGATTGCTATATGGTTTGCCTTGCTAAATAAACTCTGCTTATGTAATTTTATTAAACTACCATTCCATAGGCCTCAGTTTACCTTTATTTTATTTCTTTTGGATGAAAAATATAGTTATATTCATATAATTAATATATTATAGAGCTTAATTTATCAATTTGTGAAAGTTCATGATCTATTTACTAGAAATGCATGGATTTAATTTTTAAAATGTCTTTACGATAATCCAGGGACTTACTTGATATTACACAAATTTTACATATAATTTAGGCCTTAAGAAGTTAAATTCCTTGTCCATGAGTACATAGTTTGTAGTTGGTCTGATGATGAAACAATCTGCCTTTCCTGTTTTGCTATGCTAACAAAGGTAATTATCACAGAGAAATTAACTTATACAGCTAAGAACCTTTTTTATATCAAAAGATTAGTCTCTTTTAGGGGCTGGCCGGGTGGCATAACGGTTAAGTTCACATGCTCTGCTTCAATGGCCTGAGGTTCGCAGGCCCGGATCCCGGGCACAGACATATGCACCACTCATCATGCCGTTCTGTGGCAGCGTCCCATATACAAAATAGAGGAAGATGGGCACAGATGTTAGCTCAGGGCTAATCTTCCTCAGCAAAAAGAGGAAGATTGTTAACGGATGTTAGCTCAGGGCCAATCTTCCTTACCAAAAAAAAGAAAAAAAAAGATTAGTCTTTTTTAGTTAATATAGAAATTCATACATCATAAGGAAAGAAAAAGGTAAAAACTAGTGGGTAAATCTATACCCTTTAAGGCCTTATTTCCCTGAAAGAAATATTGTAATATATACAAACATTTTGGGCCTTCTCAGATCACTTTGAGTACCGTTTCCTTCAGAAATCAACTGTTTACCTCCTGGACTTCAGTACCACTGCTGCTATTCTTCCTGAACTTGCCACCATTGCATTTCAAGTTGCAGTCTTAGGCTTAACTTGAGCCAAATTGCTCAGAATTAAGGTTAGGTCTCAGAGAAGTTAAACTTGGAGTACAAGCAATGCTACACACACTTGGTTAATGTGTATCAGCCAGAGCCTGGGGCCCAAGGGGGAAGATCTTGAGTAGAGGGTGGTAGACTAGAATTGGGGAGGGGTGACACAGATTATTAGGCTTTATAGGAGAGAATTCATTGACATGGCATTACTCACCATGAGTCATGATTCCAAGTTTTAGACGCGACACCTATAGCCCATCCATATAGCTTTGCTGTTCATTAGATGTCTGACTCAGATGATATACTAGAGTAAAAGTAGTGGAAATAACAGAACACTGTGTGATAGTATATAAAATAGCTCAGAACTTTCATAAAGATGGGGGAGTCAGAATCGACATGGTAGGTTGGACCCAAGAGCCCCCCATCTGACTGTGTTCCCTGGGACAACTCAGAGGAACCTCCTTTACTAAGGAAGTGAGGAATGCACCGGTAAGGGGGGCACAGACAACTTTGAGAGGCTTCATAGTGACTGTGCTCTACAGGTCAGAGTTGGCAGTAGGGATGTTGCCATTGAACTGGGCCCATCAATATCAATGCAGATAATAGAACCCTGGAACAGCAGAATCTGGATGCCACCATTTATTCTATTGCCCGTTATCCACCCACTCAGCTCCCAAAGAAACGATGCTATATCCAGGGTAGAGGCTCCATTTCTGATACTGGCTGGTTGAAAACTTAGAAGTGACATGCTCAATCAGCTATATTGAGGCAAAGTCCATACTGTGAGCCCATGCATTGCTTCCATCCCTGCCACCACGGCCACTGTTATCACGGGTCCATTTCCTAAGCAAAAAGGTGGCCAAGAAAAGAGGCAGGGTGTTATCTGCAGGACGGGTCATCCTGTCCATCTGGTTGTAAAGTGACTTCTCATTGGTGGATCCTCTCTGACGGGCATTAACATGATATACAAAGATGTAAATATTTTATGCTCTCTTTAAGAGCTCCATTCACACACTTTCCTCCAGTCCTTGTCACTGATCTTCCAGTCTTATCTCTTACAGAGCTCTGACCAACTGGCAAAACCATTGATCACTGCCTAGAAATGTGTACCACATGCTACCTTTCCTAACATAGAAGATACACAACAAAGTGTACTTCTTGAAGCTCTGGCAAAGGCGATAATTATCTTCCACTACTGAACTTCATGATAACCACTGTGTAATGAAGCACAGTCCTCTTTTGGCTGGCACTAATACATCAAGCTTAAGTGAGGAAAGCTTCCTATCAACTAGGAACATTAAGATTAGATTGCTATGTAAATGAGAAATAAACTTTTACTGTGTAATGTTACCTAGCAAATTCAGTCATACCCTTTTTTTGGTCAACTATTTATAGGGATTTTATTAATCTTTTATAGTCTCAATATGGACTATACATATATATATGTATACATATAAGTCAGTTTAACCATTATACTTTAATTTTTTTGTTGTTTTATTTTGTCATTATTATTCTCTTGGATAATCTCATCTTTAGATATTTGGTCTTCATTCTTTAAAATTATTTTCCCAGTTAAAGAAAAATTCATTTGGGATAATTTTGCATTAAAAACAACATATTAAGTTGTTCAAAATTTCTGTTAAGAATACTACTTATATTTGTATGTAGTTTAAAATTTTATTTATTATACTTCGATTTTTTAGCAAGATGACCTGGGATGACATATCTTGTTATAAGGAGTCTATGGAATAGTAATAAGAACAAGCATTCTCATCAAAAAAAAAAAAAAGTAATATGTGAGGTGATAGATGTGTTAATTAACTTGATGGTGGTAATCATTTCACAATGTATTTGTATATCAAATCATCATGTTGTACACCAAATACATTACAGTTTTATTTGTCAATTATACCTCATTAAAGCTGGAAAAAACACTACTTTACATAAAAAAGAACTTACATTTTAAAAGTGATTTCTGTGAAGCAACTTTAGAAATGAACAGTTGATTATTTTTCAGAGTGATATTTAAAAGTTGTCGATAATGTCCCCTTTAATGATGTGATGGTTTTAAAACATGTTCACGCATTTTTTTGACACTTGTCCCATCAAAAAGTTAAGTCTAATTCCCCACCCCTTGATTATGGATCATCCTTGCTGACTCTCTTTTAACAAACGGAATGAGGTGGAAATAATGGGTAGGACTTATGAGACCAGGTTGGAAAAGGAGCTGGAGCTCCCATCTGTTCCTCCCTGGGACTCTGCTTTGGGAACCATGAGTTAACAAGTATGAATCTGGCTGCCCTGAAGGCACCAAGCTGGGGATTACCACATGCGTGGTTAGGGACCACGCAACCATCAATCATATGAGCAAAAAATCAGGTAATTCCAGCCTCTAAACTTGGATGATGCCACAGATGCCAGGTGGAACAGAGAAGAGTTATTCCCACAGAATCTTGCCTTGATTGCAGATTTGTGAGCATAATAAATATTGTTGTTTTGCGGTTGTTAAACCATTATGTTTTGGGGTTGTTACATGGCAATAGATAACCAGAACAGGTAACGTATTAAAATTCTCAGCAAGTCAACCAATATGAAATGTTTGGCTTTCTTATTGGGGAGAAACAGCGAAAAAAGGATTCTTCCAAGCGGCTTCAAAATAGTACAGAACACGATGTTGTCCCAACATCAACTTTCTTGTGAATAGAATTCACATGTAAAGCAAATTGCAAAAATCTAAAAAACAATAAATTTCAGATTTCCAAAGTGAGAAAAGTACATCTACTTAGAGAGAAACATATACATCAACATTAGGCCATAGAATCTTGTAGGTTGAGGATAGCAAGTGTGTCTATAAATCTCGGACATAGTTAAGCTGTATCACTAGGCTGGGAATTGCCTATGCTGCTTCTAGTAAAAAAGATGCTGTCATTCACTTTGGATGAGCTTCATTGAGGTAACACATAATGAGGGGCAACACTGAGGAAGGGAATGACAACGGGGAGGGGCCTTTAAAATGGTTTTGATTTAATACAAGGCATGCACTATTAATAAAGAGGTTGAATGATACCTGTATGTTTTATAGGTATATAAATTGGCTGTAGTAAAATATTTTACATCTTAGATCACTAGGTATTGTTTCAGCTTATTATGGGAGATATCTATCTAGAGTTGACTGAATTGTATTAATCTGAACCTAGTTTAATGATGCCTTAACATTTTTATGGGGGAATTTAATGTTTGCAATATCCATGTTCCTTATTTGAAAGCGTGACTTATAGGTTTCTCATCTTCCTTAAATTATGAAATCCTTCAGCTAATAAAGGAAAATGATTATAGTTTGCAAAAAAGGCAAAGTCGTTTAACAATCCATATAACTGTCTATTGTAGGACTTTGCATAATAATTGTAATTTAGCTATTAGGGATTCTAAAGGCAGTTATCAGTCATACTGTACAATTCTGGGGGAATCAGGCAAAGCCCAAATTATTTGAAGTATTTTAAATTCCCAAAGAGAAGACATACTATAAACTAGAAATATACTCGATAGTGACAACATATTATGTCAAAGCAAAGAAGAAGTTCATCATAATTTTCAAATGTATAAATGACCAAACAGGTTATTTTTCTTTCTTTTGGATAGAGATATAATTTAAGTTTATTTCTAATAATGGGAATATAAATTCCTCTGAGGAGGAAATTAGCAGAATATAAAGTGTCAGTTGCAAAGCATAATTTGAGCAAAATTTAAGTAATCCTGGAACAATTAAGGTATAAAGAACTAAGAAAAAACAGAAACTTGAAGAACAGCTAGAGATGGAATTACTTGCCATTACATGAAAGTATGACCATGAGTTACTGCTGTAGTTTTTAGGCTATTTCACAGGACTACAGACCAGTATTAACAACTAGACATATGGAAACATTTCAAAACACATGTTAAATTAGACTGATACTTATTCCAGATACAAATTTACTTTCAATGTAATAAACCATTTAAGTTTGCAAAATTTGGAGGGTATTTCTACATACAAACATGTCTGGGGTTTAGATTCTTGGGTTGCATTGGAGGTAGAATGTTAAATTCATTCGAACTATTATTAAAAAAAATAACCAATTGGTTGACTTTTATCAGAAGATTTTGAGGCTTTAAGTGAAAGAAGTCTATATTTTACTCACATTGTTATTCTCCACAATAGGAGAGGTTTTGAGCAAAACTTGCTCAAAAATAATTTAAAAGTTGTGGAATTTTAATATTTTTACTATTGTTTTTTTAATAACATCTTTTTGAAGCTAAACATATTTGTAGACTATGATAACACACACATATATGTGTTTATGTGTTTGTATATATAGATATACTACTAGTAATTTGTTGTTAGTGATCTCAAGTCAATTCCAACTTCTAGAGACCTCGTGTACAGCAGAGTGGAGCCCTGCCTGGTCTTTTTGCGCCATCCTCTCACCTTCTGGTGCTATATTAGACAATGTTCCACTGCTATTCACAGGGTTTTCATGGCTAGTTTTTCAGAAATGAATAGCCAGTTCCTTCTTGCTAGTCTGTCTTAATCTGGAAGCTCCACTGAAACCTGTCCACCATGGGTGACCCTGCTGGTATTTGAAACACTGGTGGCATAGCTTTCAGCATCACAGCAACATGCAGCCATCACAGTACGACAGCGAAAGACAGTAATGTGGTTCCCTGACCCAGAAGGGAACCCGTGCTTTGGCAGTGAGAGTGCAGAATCTTAACCATTAGACCACCAGGGCTGGCTCACTATTAGTAATATATGTATATATATATATATACACACACACATTACTCTTTAATCTGAAAATAACCCATTCTGTCAGAAGGAGTACAAAATATCAAGTGAATTAAAAACAGAAAGAATGGGAATAGCAAAATAATAGAAGAAAGGTGAATTAACATATGTGAGAAAAGTTGCATTCGAAATTATAAAATTAGAGAAAGATAGATTCCAGGATGGATCATTTTGGAAGAGAAAGAAAATGGTGCAATTATAAAATGAGGAATGACTGGGTATAAGTGTCATAACAATTGATTTGGAGTTACAAAAAACGAGTAGTCTCTCAGTAATTTAGCATTATAGTCAAAATAAGTAAACGTGAGACAAAAATGAGATTGAGTGAACAGTTCAGAGGAAAGAGGAGTATAACTGAGAAACTATGAGATAATGTTCCCATTGCTCTCAGCAAACATCAGAATTTGGAGAAGAATTAGTGGGAATCTATAAAATATTAGAAAATTAAACCTAAAAGAAAGATTTACAAAGGAACAATTTTGTACCAAAAGGAAAAAGTACGCTAAATAGAAAATAGAAATTACATCCACTACAGACTAGGTAAAATGAGTTTAAATTGTGATTTGTGAAATTTAGATTAGTTGAAGAAAAACAGTCCTGAAAGGGAGGACTGTTGGGTAGTGAAATGGAATAAGATGACCATTGATCCCCTTCTCTGGCAATTGTGTATGTGGAGATGGGGACAGGCGTTAAAAAATACTTCAAGGTCCTTTTCAACTCTTTGGGTATCTTATTCTATAACAGTGAATAACATGCAACTAAGAAACTAGACAAAATGAGAAAATGATATTCTAGAAAACATATTTTCTCCTACTACATTTTTCATTTTTTAAAATAAATATAAGTTACTTGGTGATGTTCAATATTCTAAAAAGTCAGGAAAAGAGAAGCAAATGCTTATACTACTTTTTTTCTTTGAGTAACACCTACTGCTCTGTCAATCATCTGGTAGAGGACACTCACAAAACATTGTTGATGAAAAATAAGCATAGAACTTTGATTAATGATGTTCTTTTATTAAGTATCATCAAACAAATTGAATTCCTACTATAAGGAAAATATAAAACAATACAGCTTTAATGATTTTATTTTACCTTTACAGAACCACCAGTAAGTGATATCTATTAAAGAACTTTAATATGGGACACATATTGGCATACATTTTTTAATCATGAGGGTTTAATTAAGACATTGACTAGTTAGGAGGACTGAACCTGCCATTTCCTAATTTTCTATTAAAATTCTATTTTTTAATTTGAATAATGATGGTTTACAATAGCACTGAAATTACGTATCACAGAAGTCATGTAACAGAAATTCAGCCTTTCACTAACCGAACTGAGAATTTAAATGAGAGATAAAATCATAGGTTATGTTTGTGTTACCTTCTGGACTGAAAATGCATAGTTTGTCTGATGACAGGTAGCTATAATGTATTACCCTTTTCCTAAGTCCTAGCTTGTACACAAGCTTTGCACAACTAGAAAACTAGCCATCTGTCCTTTCCCTCCAAGAGAATGATTCTCTGAAATAGCCACATCCCTTATCTCCTATCACTCAAGACGCATAACCAACATCTCCTATCACAGCTACAGGAATGAGAAAAGTGGTAGTGGCAAACTGTTTCTTAGCCTGTATAGTACACAAATGTAAAGGCAAACACAGATGAATTAGAGATTTGGTTGTTGGAAATGTTGAGGCAGGGCTCAAAGGGCTGTGGTTTAGAATTATTCAGGTATAGCATTTGTTAAAAAAACAAAACAATTTGTGTTGTTATTCATTACATCTCTTTTCTTCCCTGTAATGAGAGGATGGCAAGTTCGGGAACCACCTCCCACCTCAATAAAGCACAGTCAAGCTAAATCAATTCTGATTATGCATAGAAATTATGCTGAGATGGGCACAACAACCAGACTTCTTTTTTTTTTTAAAGATTTTATTTATTTATTTTTTTCCCCCCAAAGCCCCAGTAGATAGTTGTATGTCATAGCTGCACATCCTTCTAGTTGCTGTATGTGGGACTCGGCCTCAGGATGGACGGAGAAGTGGTGCCTCGGTGCGCGCCCGGGATCCGAACCCGGGCCACCAGCATCGGAGCGCGCGCACTTAACCACCAAGCCACGGAGCCGGCCAACAACCAGACTTCTAATATGAGACATGAGAGAGCTACACCACCCCTTCTGAAAATAGTGATTGAGAGGGTGATGAAGATAAGGATAAAATAAGTGCATCATATGTTGACAGATCAGACCATAGAACATCTTTCCTTTTATAGGGATCAAGAAACATAAAACAAAACAAGCAGATAAATTCCCCCCCACACACATATGCATTAACAATAATGGATTTTTGAAAATATTCCTCAAGACAAGAACATAGAAATATTAATCTGAAAGGAGAAAATATTTATCTGAAAATAATTTTAAAAATGAAAAATAAAATAGGAAGTCTATAGCAGACTCTAAAATCTGCATTTTAGGCAATAAAGGGTTGAATTGGCATTATAGAAAATCAGTTCAATGGTATTGATGTAAAATGAGAAGATTTTTAAGAACATGAAGAAGGACAAAGAAATGAATATATAAAAAAGCATACCATAATGTAAATAAATATTATAGGTATGAAGATTAGAATCTAACCTAAATTAATAATAATACATATTCCTGGAATATAAGCTCAGAAATTCATAGTAGAAACAACAATCCCTATTCTGGTAGTGCAAGAAGATAGAATTCTACATCTCAAAAATGATTTAGTGTGTTTGGGGAAAAAAAACAACAACGTGTATTTCGGACTCCCAGAAAGAAAAAACTGGTTAAAATCAATGGAAAAAATTCAGCATGGCTTAAATTTCTTTGCAACTATATGACAAAAAGTCTGTCAAGAAAAGTGAAAAGTCTAAAGAGTTTTGAGGAAAATTTTTGCAAAACTCTAGTCATAAAGACATAAATTCTGGTTGAAATGTGAAGACAAAAGATATTTTCAGATATGCAAGTGCTCTGAAAAATATACTCAATTAGTTTTACTAAAAGATTATCAAAGTTTCAAGCCCAATAGGTAGAAAATAATCAAAATTAGGAACTTAGAAACTGGAAGACTATAATATAAAAGAAATTATAATAAGTCTAATTATATGCATAGAATGATATATGTGATATTACTTATCATCAGTGACCCTAAACTGACACTTCTAGAAATCTAGGCTATGGCTAATCAGAAAAACAGACTATTTCAAGTAGACTTCATTATAGCAAAGAACAATTTAAATAGTATTATTGTCTAACAGTATGGTTAAAATAATTATGGTATGTAGACTATATAACCACTTATTGAGTACATACTAGGTATGTAACAGTGCTAGATGGGTTAAATATATTTTATGCAAATATATAAAAGTGCTATGCAAAGAAGATATTGTTATCTCATTTTACAGAGCTTAGAGAGTTACATCATTTACACTCCTCAACACAGATAAAAAGATTAATCTACGTCAAAAGCCAGTTATTGCGTGAGCTGGGATTCACAAATAAACGTAGTTGGCTTGAAATTGCTTTTTCCACCACGCGACATTTATTACTGAAAATATACACACATTTAAAATCATTTCTGCAAATGGTTTTTAATTTTATGGGGAGATGCCTATGCTTTGATAATAAATATAGAAGCAAGATACAAAAGTATAGGTAAGTACGATTTCATTTATGTACAAATGTATCTAGAAAAATGGTTGCAAAGGAATATGCCAAATGATTACTAGCCCTTGGATGATTTTCTCTCTGTGCTTTTCAAATTTTCTGTAAATGAACATTAATTACTTTTATAATCAAAGGACAACTAAAGATTATTTCATATTTATAAATATTGAGAAAATTCTATCCGGCTGATTTGCATAGTCAAAATTTTTATATGGATTATAAAAATCTCTGCACAGCTTATCTTTATTATTAAGATTTGACAGATCTTTATTTTTCAATCAAAATCAAATCTGAAACCTTATTAATCATATTTATTAATTTTCTATTTTAAAGACGAATTTCCTCTCTCCAATATTTTACAAGAGCATGTGTTATAATTTGGAACAAAAAGGATACATATTCTTGTATTTTTTATTAATATAATTTACATACAATAAAATGCACATATTTTAAGTGCACATTCAATGAATTTTAACAAATGTATTCACCTGTGTTAATGGCCGTCAAATCATCGTATAGAACATTTCCATCATCCTGGAAACCTCCCTTGTGCCCCTTTCCAAGCAATCTGGAAATCAGTTAGCCATTTTTTCATAAACATAAATGCAACTTTATAAACAATGAAAAGAACACGAAGTTATAATCAACAGAACCATGCAAACTTTATGCAATCAATACGCCCATGTAACATTACTTCAAGCTCCATGCAAGTGGAGGACTTGTGCTTCTTCTTTACTACCATCTCCCGGGGGCCTTAACACAGTGTCTGGCAGAACAAAAGAACAAAAATGCTGATAGTTCTCTTACACCATTCTCAAATTATCACTTCCAGAGTATTCACTATGATTAGCTTGGTGTGTTTCCTTCATTCTTGTTGCTGCTCTTACAAACGTAAAACACGTATATTCCTTTTCAAAACAAAACAATGAACGTTTATCTAGTATCTGTTACGGGCCAGGCTTTGTTCTAAGCTTTGGGGATAGAGTAGCAAACCAAACATATAAAACTCCATACCTTCATAAAGCCTATATTTTAGTGGGAAGAGACGATGATAAGCAAAATATGTAAATTATACAGGATATTAGAGAAAGACGAGTGCATAAAGACTATAGAGAAAAATAAATCAGCTTAGAAGGATAGGCAAGCCACAGGAGTGGGAGAAAGAGGGATGGCTATTTTAACATATTTTTTTGTTTATTGCCGTAACATTGGTTTACAACACTGTATAAATTTCAGGTGTACATCATTATACTTCTATTCTGCATAGATTACGTCATGTTCTCATGTTCACCACCCAGATACTAATTACAATCCATCAGCACACACATGTGCCTAATGAGGAATGGCTATTCTAAAGATTTTATTTTATTTTTATTTTTTCCCCCAAAGCCCCAGTAGATAGTCGTATGTCATAGCTGCACATCCTTCTAGTTGCTGTATGTGGGACTCAGCCTCAGGATGGACGGAGAAGTGGTGCCTCGGTGCGCGCCCGGGATCCGAACCCGGGCCGCCAGCATCGGAGCGCGCACACTTAACCACCAAGCCACGGGGCCGGCCCGGAATGGCTATTCTAAATGGGAGTAAGGTGTGGACTTCTTCAGATCTTTCGGGCAAAGACATGAAGGAGGTCAAAAGTGAAGCATTCAAGGGGGTTGGGGCCAAGTGGGCTGTGGTGGGCAGGAGGGGCTACGAGTCACAGTCATCAGGGATGGCAGCCATGGTGATAAGCGAGGGCTGCAGGATGCTTGGGCTAGCGAAGCTCTCCTCTGCACATGGCTCTGAGCAGGGAGCTGCAAGGCCAGGCAGTCCTGGGACTCCACTATGACCTCGGCCAAGCCCACCTCCAGCTCGGCAGGCAGCTGACCGCCACCACCACCATCTTCTGGTCCGCAATGAGCAGGTTGCAGAGCTTGTGCTGCTCTGGGTTGTAGTTCTCCAGCCGGTGGTGGATCTCCCTGCGCTTCCGCAGGTGGGCCAGCCAGGCGAACTTGTAGCGGCACGTGGTGTACTTGAACTTCCTCAGTGCCCTGTGCATTTGACGTGCACACGCAGCTGCTCCACGGCTGTGAAGGTCTTCCCACAGATCTGGCAGCAGTGGGGCCGGCCCTCCTGGAGGTGGCTGGTCAGGTGCCTCAGCAGGGGCCCTTCTCGGTGAAGCACTGCCCCGGAACTCACAGCTGAAGGGCCTCTGGCCGATTTGGATGTGGTTGCGCTTGTCCAGGCTGACTTGGGTGGGGAAGGTCTTGCCACAGAGGTTGCACTGGAAGGGCTTCTCTCCCGTGTGCATGCTCAGATGCTTGAGACTGGCCTTCTGGGCAAAGGTGTGGCTGCATAATACACAGAGACACGCCTCTCGTCCCTGTACTTGGCCGTGATTTGCATCTGCAGGCCTGTTCGGCTGGAGGCCTGCACACCTTGCACACAAACAGCTCCTCTCTGCAGTGCCTCAGAGTCTCGTGCAGCTGCAGTTCTGCTGGGGACAAGAAGCACTTGTCACAGGTAGGACAGGCATGGGGTTTGGGGGTTCCATCTGCAAGTCCCTCTTCTTCATCAACTGCTGGGAGAAGGAAAAAGAGTTGTAGGGCGTGTCCCCGTGTGAAACACCTTCTGAGCAGGTCTCCTGGCACTCCCAGCATGTGAAGACCTGTTCCTAGGGTTCATACAGTTCCGGGTTTCCTGCTCCAAGAGGTTCTCCCTCTGAAAGGAAGAGTTTCCAAATTTGGCACACTTGAAGGGTTTCTCTTCAGTGTGTTTCCTGTTGTGGACTTTTACCTAACATTTCTGAGGAACTTTTTGGAAGAAAAAGGAGGGTCAGTGTCCTTCTTTCACCTGCTGTTTGTTTTTTTTTTTAATTTTTTATTTTTTTGTGAGGAAGATTAGCCCTGAGCTAACATCCGTTGCCAATCCTCCTGTTTTTGCTGAGGAAGATTGGCCCTGAGCTCACATCCGTGCCCATCTTCCTCCATGTTATATGGCACCTCGCCACAGCATGGCTTGACAAGCGGTGCATTGGTGCCCATCTGGGATCCAAACCCTGGGCCGCTGCAACAGAGCTCGCGCACTTAACCGCTACGCCACGGGGCCAGCCTGACCTGCTGTATCTTAAGTGCCTTGAATTCAAATAATCAATATGCTAAAGTGGCATATTTGGGGGTAACGTATTCTGATTTCCTTCAAACGGATATAGTTATCTTCTAAGATTATAGGGGTTGGGTGCATTTTTGGGGGCGACAGCGTGGCATGGCGGAACAGTACCTATAAAGAAGTATTTTCAAGCCTATGGAAAAAATCCTCTACGTACTGAGAAGTGTCAGGATAGGACAGCAGTCAGGAGGAAGATGATGGCATGATGCGTGGTATAGAATGCTTGGCCTCAGTAGTTGTAAGAAATATAAAGAAATTCACAAAGTCTATAGGAGACTTGGTTAGAATTATCAAATATATTTGTTTAATATACTGCTTCTAGCTCAGAATCTTGTATGTTTACAGTTGTTTGATAAATATCTCACTGTGCAAATTCCTAATCCTTTACCTAGTTTTGGGATGAAAGATGTGTGTGCATGCATCTGGAATTATGAAGACAAATTGATGAATGCACTTTGCAAAGGCAGGCTCAATCTAACTCACAAAGGGATGAGAAACTATCTTAGCAGTACACGCCAGTGGATATGTCTTTGGACTTTTTAATCCTCTTATTTTATTATTATTTTAGTTTTTGTCTTAAACATATTAAAATTGCGTGTGTTTCTATTTCTAAACACCTAATATAAAAGTCATTATGTCACATTGTTCCTTTAAAACACAATTATAAAAGCATTTCTTGTATTATCATTCAATTTATTACATTTCAGTGAGATTTTGTTGCTTGTACTATAGGAAGTTAATAGCCCTCATGAACTGTATCTAGAATACAAGTTGTACTGGTAGCATATTCCAACCTCTAAATGCCTTTCATGTCAGCATGAGAGATACCATCAGGCATTTGAAAGCTCCGGCCTATTTATAAAGATACCATCAAAACCTGCCTGATGTAGCTGACTTATGAATCAATTATCTGAACTACACCAAGTGATGTATCTATTCTGAATTTTAGAGTCATATATTTGAAGCGAAACTACAAACAGATAAACTATTCAGCAGCCTATCATGATTCTTATCTTCATGTTTATATCTGTCAAATGTGGGGAGAAAAAAAGGCAAAATCTTACTGATTTTACTGGGAAGAGTTTTAAAAAAAATAAATCACACACACAAATTCTCTCTCGCTCTCTCACAGACTCACACACACACACGGCTATCAAATTACTTATGATCTGAGGAAAAATGAACATACAGATCAAAAAGTAAAATTTAAATAAAATCAAGAGCACACAAGGGATTACTCTTGTAAAAGGGGAAAAATAACAATAAATAATATTAAGTTTTATGTCTTAAACAGCTGAGTATTTCAGTAAACAGAAATGTCACTGTTATAAAAGTTACAAAGCTACTGGATGTGGAGAGGAAATGGTCACGTTTCATCCCAGATGTTGTTGAAAATAAGCCAAACTTAAGAGAGAGATGTGTGTCCTTTTTGTTTTATTTTGTTTTTAGGCAATACTTCACAAGGTATGTTCTGTTTCAGGGTCTACTCTTCATTTGTAAACATTAATTATCTCGGTTTTATTGCTTTGCCTGGTAGTGTTCAGATTTCAGTAAGTTTCATCCATGCTAATCAAACTCTTGAGAAACTGATACATTGGGATGATAATGTATTAATATAGACTGAGAAATGTAGTAACTTTTAACTACTCAATGAACTATCTTCTCAATAGGAAAACCTGTGTAAGAGACCAAATTAATATCAGAAATTTCCTTTTCTGCATAGAATTAAAATAAAAGAAACTCAACATCTTACTGTTTCCTCGAAAAACAATGACTTCTAAAGTGAGCAAAAAAATGGGAGGCAGTTAGGCAAAAAATACTAGAAAAGGCCTTTGGAGTTTAATACAACACAAACCAAGGTTTCTGAAGTTGTGTTCCCTCTATCAGAATCTCCTGGGGGTGGGTGTGGAGGGCATAGAGTTCATTTAAAATGCAGAGTTTTGAGCCCCACT
Source organism: Ceratotherium simum simum (assembly GCF_057802395.1). NCBI lineage: Eukaryota > Metazoa > Chordata > Mammalia > Perissodactyla > Rhinocerotidae > Ceratotherium > Ceratotherium simum. The sequence continues at coordinate 42,907,671 of NC_141916.1, forward strand.
CTGGATTTACTAAATTAAAATCTAAGGGCATATCCTAGGAATCAGTTGGAATATATGTTTTAGCAATTCTTAGCATGCTCAAGCTTGAAAACATTTTTGTTAAGGGGGAGTCAAGAAAAAAAGCTGGCATGATAAGCAGGGGACAGATCAAGAATGGCTTAGGCACCGTGACTAGGGGTTTGGGATTTATGCTGAACGTGATGGGTAGCCATTGGGTGGGGGAGTGATGTGCTCACATTTGAGTTTTTAAAATATAATTCTACCTGCACGATAAAGAAGGGCAATATATATGTATATATATATAGACTTGAATATAGGGAAAAGAAAAGAAGGCCTAGTACAGAAACGTTAACAGCAATAAAGGCAGAGGAGGAAATAACTAAGAGTGTGAAGGAAAGAAAGGAACCAGGGAAACCATGGTCAGGAGATGGTTGTAGCGATCTAGTCATGAGATGGTAGTGACTCGCACTAATAATAATTAATAACAATATTAAAAGTCATGGCTAACATTTACTGAACAATTATGTGCCAGGAAAAGTGCTTTACAAGCATTTTCTCACTTAAATTTTAAAACTGCCCTATGAGGTAGGTGGGAACTATTATTATCTTTACACAGATAAAAGAGAAAACCTGAAATTAGAGTAATTAAGTGCTTTATATAATTAGTAAGTGGTATGACAGTGATTCAGATCCACGTCTCTCTGTCTTAGCTGCCCATATTCTTAACTGCTATGTTAATTTGTCTAAAAAATGAAGCAGCAGATTAGGGAGCTACGTAGAAGGTAGATTTGATAGTACTGATGGTTGCTCATATGACAAAAGAGTTGGGGAGGACCGAGATGATGCCTGGGATTTGAGTTGGATTATGGCTTTTCATCAACATCAATGAATACAATAGGAGAAGTGGGTTAGTGAGGAAAGAGAATAGATTCAGTTTGGATATTGAGTTTATGATGCCTCTGGAACATCCATGTAGGAACGTCCAGTACGCAGATGACTATAACATTTTGGAGTTCAGGATACAAGTCTGTGGAAGATTATAGTTTGAGGACTCAGATGTGCATAGAAGAAACTCAAAGTCTTAAGAGTGGATGCTAATGTCCAGAGACTTGAATATAGTGAGAAGAAAAGAAGGCCTAGTATAGAAACAAGAGCAATAAAGGCAGAGGAGGAAATAACTAAGAGTGTTACCACATAATTTATTTTCCAAACTGGGTGACTCTGAAAGTGAACGGAGACACTAGTAATAATTCCAGTGAGATGATGGGCACAAAGGGGTTCTGACCCAGGCCGACCAGGACATAAGGCTACTCTAAGGAGACCAAGCAATGAGAATTTAGAAAAGGCTGGGAGACAACCAGCTGAGAGTGTTAACATTGAATCCAGGAGTGTCTATAAGATCATTGTAATACTTGTGTGTGCATACATGTATTTGCTTTCATGAAGCTCATAATTTTACTCATGATTCCAGTCCTCACAATGAGGACAAATAGGGAGGAAAAATCACTAGTTCGGCTTCCCAAGGTGGCCTCTGCGTCCAAATGCATATTCCATATAAGGATAAAATTTCTAAATGGATTTGAAAGGTCATTTCAGCACAAATTTCATTTCTTTTTTCTTCATTTCTTATGAAAACATACAATAACATATATTACTTCTTGAAAGACATTATACTATCTTCATTTTTGGAGAAGCACTAAGGAATCGTGATGAAAATTATGCAGCCCTCTTGATTATCTGCTTTCCAGCAATTTTCTCTTAAGTATACATCTCTGGGAGGATTGGTACAAATGGCTGATCTAATCTATTGTTATTTATTTTGGTGAACATTTATTTCAGAGAGTGGCATTTTTATGATCCTGATTTCTAATTGTGGGTTAAGCCTTATTTCAGCTTGGTAACCTGATGTGAACTTACCGATATGATTTTCTTAAAATTAGTGGAGACAATATTCTCAGGGTCAATAATGTCTTTCATTAGAAGACTAACCTCAGTGCCTAATAACTCTACTCAATTTCCTATTCTTCCATAAACATTTCCAGCATACTCTAGCCAAATAGGCTCCTTTTTCCTTTCTCATTCCTTATAGTATTTTTTTTTTATTTTTTTTGGTAACAGCTTTATTGAAATATAATTCACACATCATACAATTAACCCATTTAGAGTGTACAAGTAAATGGTTTAGTATATTGACAGAGTTGTGCAACCATCACCACAATCAATTTTATAACATTTTTATCACTCCAAAAAGAAGCCTGTGCCCTTTAGCTATCATTCCCCAACCCCTCCATCACCCCCACCCACAGGCAACTCTTTTTTTTTTTTTTTTTTTGTATTTTTATTTGTTTATTGCAGTAAGATTGGTTTATAACATTGTAAAAATTTCAGGTGTACATCATTGTACTTCTATTTCTGCATGGACTACATCATGTTCACCACCAAAATACTAATTACAACCCATCACCACACACATGTACCGAAATATCCCTTTCACCCTCCTCCCTCCCCCCTTCCCCTCTGGTAACCACCAATCCAATCTCTGTCCCTATGTGTTTGTTTATTGTTGTTATTATCTACTACTTAATGAAGGAAATCATACGGTATTTGACCTTCTCCCTCTGACTTATTTCACTTTGCATTATACCCTCAATGTCCATCCATGTTGTCACAAATGGCTGGATTTCGTCGTTTCTTATGGCTGAGTAGTATTCCATTGTGTATATATACCACAGCTTCTTTATCCATTCGTCCCTTGATGGGCACTTAGGTTGCTTCCAAGTCTTGGCTATTGTGAATAAGGCTGCAATGAACACAGGAGTGCATGTACCTCTGCAAATTGGTGTTTTCAAGTTCTTTGGATAAATACCCAACAGTGGAATAGCTGGATCATATGGTAGTTCTATCGTTGATTTTTTGAGGAATCTCCATACTGTTTTCCATAGTGGCTGCACCAGTTTGCACTCCCACCAGCAGTGTATGAGACTTCCCTTCTCTCCACATCCTCTCCAACACATGTTGTTTCCTGTCTTGTTAATTATAGCCATTCTGACAGGCGTGAGGTGATATCTCATTGTAGTTTTGATTTGCATTTCCCTGATAGTTAGTGATTTTGAACATCTTTTCATGTGTCTGTTGGCCATCTGTATATCTTCTTTGGAGAAATGTCTGTTCAGGTCTTTTGCCCATTTTTTAATTGGGTTGGTAGTTTTTTTGTTGTTGAGATGCATGAGTTCTTTATATATTTTGGAGATTAAGCCCTTATCAGAAGTATGGTTTGCAAATATCTTCTCCCAATTGTTAGGCACAAAAACAGACACACAGATCAATGGAATAGAATCGAAAGCCCAGAAATAAACCCACACATCTATGGACAGCTAATCTTTGACAAAGGAGCCAAGAACATACAATGGGGAAAAGAAAGTCTCTTCAACAAATGGTGTTGGGAAAACTGGATAGCCATATGCAAAAAAATGAAAGTAGACCCTTACCTTACACCATACACAAAAATTAACTCCAAATGGATTAAAGACTTGAATGTAAGACCTGAAACTGTGAAACTTCTAGAAGAAAACATAGGCAGTACGGTCTTCGACATCAGTCTTAGCAACATCTTTTCAAACACCACATCTGACCGAGCAAGAGAAACAATAGAAAAAATAAACAAATGGGACTACATCAAACTAAAAAGCTTCTGCACAGCAAAGGAAACCATCAACAAAACGAAAAGACAATCTCATTCCTTATAGTATTAATGGTTAATTCGTTCCTGCATAGCACTTGGGCTATTTTATAACTGTCTCTTAACACATGAAGTATTTCTAGTTCATCATGCTGTTTTGTAGCCTATTGTGGATATAGTCAGGCTTTTATAAACATATATGTGGAAAAATTAACGTTTGATACATGTATTTTTGTCCATAATAATATTGTGAAGTCCATAATGGTGGAGGACATTAACGTGCATAGTCTAAGAACATAGTAAGTATTCAAAAAACATTTATTGAAGGGAATGAAATTTCAGAATTATTCAAGTAGAGAATAGTACTTTGTATAAAGTAGATACAGAAATTTTAACTTGGCCCTGATAACCTAGACCTGTGGTAGAAAATGCCCATCTTGTAGAAGAGCATTTGATATTAAAATGCCCCACTCTTTTCTCTGTGTTTGTTAATGTTATTTTGGGAGATTTTCAAAATAGACTGTACCATCTTAGATAATTGAGTGAATCTTAGTAAAAGGACAGATAAATTGACATTGTATTTATAGAAGCATTAGAAGTTACCATGTAAATATACTAAAGTATAAATTAAAATTACCAAAACATATCACAATGTAACTATAACAAATTCTTCTAATTTAAAGTTTATTATATCCTTAGAAATGTTGAAAAATATAACAAAAGACACTATAATAGGTCTACCTTTGCACATGAACTGATCAGAAAGCATTTTTTCTCACGTATTATATGTATTTCTCACAAATTATATGTATTATGTGTATTTCTCACATATTATATATATATAAAGCAAAATATAAAAGTCTAGAGCTGCAAAAGAAATACAGTTAAAGATGAATAGGAATGTAATAAAAATTTAAATATTTGATTTGTGGCATGAAATAAATGAAATTTGTGAACTTCCATTACATATTTCTTTTATTTTAAGGTGATAAATATGATGTCTTCAATACTTAATGTTGTCTTATAAATCAAAAGAAAACAAAAACAGCAGCAACTCCATATAAAATGAATAAAGGCCACAAAGAACAAAATACAAATAACCAATGAACAGATAAAAAATTATTCAAGTTCCTAGCAACCAAAGAATTTAAAATAAAAATACTGAAAAGAATCAGTTTAGCCTATTATATGGGCAAATGTTAAGATGAGGATAATGTTCACCACCAAAGCCACTACAGTGAGGTTTGCATTTCCCATACTCTGCTGGTAATGTATACATTGATTCAACTTTACAGGAAATCAATCTGTAATCTATCAAAGAATCTATCAAAAGCCTATGTACAAAAAATCTGGCTTTCTCTATCTATGTGCATGACACTGCATAGACTTAGTATGTTTTATGAAAAAATAAAATCGAATTAAAAACACAAAATAACATTTTAGATAACTCTGTGTTATTTTTTTCTGACATAATTGTTTAATTATTACTAAATTTAGAAAGGAACAGGACAAGAAAATATACATGTATTTTTTTTTCACATTTTTGGTCAGTTCCATGAAAGTTATACATCCTATGATTTTTTGTAAAGTTTCAAGTTTAAAACAGTCAAAACTATACCAAAACGTACGTTAGTTTTAATTTCTACAATGGTTTTTTTTAATGTTTAAATGATTTCAATTATGTTTTTATGTGAAAGGAGAAATAAATTCTGATTTTCTTGTACCGTTATACATAATTATATTCCATCTGATTACAACAAGTAAATTTATGTAAATAAATTGTTTTTGAAGTTTAAATGGTATTTCTTTGAGTGGATTAAGACCATGAATAAAGTGTGTTTTTTTTTTTGTAAGACCCATTGTTTTGACAGACTCATTGTTCTGATCTGGGTCAGAATTATTGGCAGTTTGTTAGTCATTGTGTTTCTAATTTTTAAAAATATAAAGCTGACATTTACTTCAATGCCTAGTCCAAGGTGACTTACTCCTCCTAGTGTAGTCCTTTATTATTACACTGGGTTATTTTAAGGATTAAATGTACAACTTGGAAGTTTTAAATTTCTAATGAAGTTGGAGGGAAAGATGGAAATAATACATAGGGAAATTATGCTTCTTTAACTTTAGTCCTTCACGACACACAGTGACACACACACAAAACTCAGTCTTGGAAAATAATATTAGTATCTTTTTCTGTGAAGTACTTAGTATTTCAGGATTCATTTCACAAATTGTTTTTATTTAATGGGAATAGTAGGAAATTTTAAGGTTTTCAACTAATTATCTAATTAATATATATTACTGATTTTAGAGATGTGTGTATTTAGCATCAATAGTATTTCTTATTTCAGTTTTATACATTTAAAAAATATTCCACCAGGTAAAATTATATTTTATATGATTTTAACCATCAATGTGGCAATTTTTTCACAAAATCACCTTAAATTTTGTCATTTTTAATCAATATTCTGTGGTTACACATTTATGTTTTTTTCAATTTTGTTATAATAAATAATGCTGTTATATGTGTTATACATATATTTTTTCATAGAATCACTACATAAATAAGTTAAAATTCTAAAATATTAAAAATAAATTATAAGACTTTTGATACATATTTGCCAAATTGCTTTCTAGGAAAGTCTTCCAATTTATACCATCTCCAGCACTGTATGAGAGTACCTTTGCTTATCATTTCTTTGGTTTTCCAGCTTCTTCGTTTAGTCCCCAGGGGATTATTCTTATTATAAAGTGCATTTTCTGTATTTGAGAATATTCAGTTCTGCTATGGAAGAAAGGAAAGTGACTGAGATAACTCATGTGTTAAGCAGAGGTAAGTTGGTAGGCTGTGATGCATGTTAGAAAGATAAAGTAGATCATATGTGTGTGAATAAGAGATGGAAGAATGCAGAGATACCTATCTAATATTCAAAGCCATTAAATATATATGAGGCCCCTGGGGCATTAAGTATTCATGACCCACTAGATATACATGAGACAGTCCATATTCTTATAGTCTTAATTCAGCCAACATTTGACGACTCCCATCACGGCCCCACGAGCCCTCAGCTCTAGAAACACTCAAACCTCAGTTTTGCCCTTGTGTCCACACCGTCAGTGGGGAAGGCTCATGTAGCAGAGAGAGAATACGTGAACCCAAGAATCAGGTAGTGTCTTTCAATTTAATTGCATCATATCTGAAGTTTGTTAACTCGCTCATCTCTTTCACTTTCTGTGTGCTGTGTGCTTTAAATTGACTCAAATCATTCAATTTGTTCTGTGAGCCTTCTGTTCTCTGATCTCTGCCATTGCTTGTCTGTAGCATGCTTAAAGGCTACCTTTATGTGCAGGTAACTTCCCACATAACACTTTCTTACTTTTGCAGCTATACATTGAAAAACTTTTTGATATATTTTAAGCATTTAGATGTTTTGCGTGAAGACTTTTAATAACATATGGTGTTGACCAGAGGGCAAAAAAATGGGAATAAATGTATTAACAGATGTGTAAAGTTACACAAATACTCTTTCATCCGGTAATTCAACTTTTCATATTATTCTGCAATAAGTTTGCAAATGTACACAAAGAGACTTGTGTAAAGTAATAGCAAAACTTTTTAAACAATGTAAATGTCCATTAGGAGATAAAAGAATACACTGAAGCCTTTAAAAAGAAAGCTCAAAAATATATGGAATTTAAAATAGAAGATATAAAAGTGTGCATAGCAAGCTCCTATGATGTATTAAAGGGATATTGCTTTATTCAACACACACTTCTTATAAAATCTTATATGCTTATGTATTTGTGTGTGTGTATGTATTTGTACCTAAAAAATTTTTGGAAGAACGCATAGGAAATCTCATAATATTTACCTGTCGAAATGAAATGGAATGAGAATAAAGATCAGTGTTTTGTATTCCTTGGTTTATTATTTGTTTGTTTTCTTATGGAATACATGGAGTATTATAGTGATGATAAGAATAACAGATTTAATATAGAGAGTAGTAGTTATAAGCTCAGACTCTGGAGTTAAGCTGCCCTTAATTGTATAATTTTATGACCTTGAGCTGATTACTCAAAATCTCTGTGCTTAGGCATCCTCATCTTTAAAATGTGAATGCCAACAGTTCTTAGTTCCACAGAATTGTTAGTTAAGAAAAAAAAAATTAAGACGTGATTGACACCTGATACACATCTAATAAATATTAAATATTATTATTTTATTAAATGCAATGTTATGTAATTCCATATTTTGTTGTCTCCCTCAAAGAAGTGTGTCTTTGTAATCACTCTACCATTGGTAAACATTAATGTAGATTCTAGAAGTAAAAATGGCGGGATAAAGACAAAATATAGTGCTAGCTTGAAATACGGCAGGCACAATGATACAGTTGGAATAAAAGAGTAAAGGAAAGAAGAAAGAAAGAAAGGGAGAAAAGAAGGAAGGAGCAGAAGACAGAAGGAAAGAAGGTAGGAAGGAAGGAAGGGAGAAAGCAAGAAATGTATTTCCAGAAAACAGGATACTAGATTCTAATTTTTCACTAATATATGAATTTGAACAAGACACTTACTTCTTTTTTATTGTGGTTAAAAAAATACATAACATATAATCTATCTTTTAACAAAGTTTTAAGTGTGCAGTATAGCATTGTTGAATACAAGCACAATGTTGTACGGTTGATCTCTAGAAATTTTTCATCTTGGAAAATCCACTCACTTTATACATTTTTTTTTTCCTGTATCTCAGAGCAGTTCTGGGCCTTAAGGAGAGAAGTGATGAGTGTATGTTTTGAATGGCATAACATGCTATACAACAGTAAAGAATTTTGGTATTTTGGTTGCCGCATTCTTGGTTTTCTGTTGGTGCACCAGAGTCAGCTGTTTAAGAGCATGCTTTTAAATACTGATAAAATACTTGCTTCTTCATCCTGTAGTAGTATAACTGAGATAGCGGTGAACAGGTGGTAGCATTACATGTAGTCAGAGATGACAGTGTTTTCAGGGAAGCTCCTTAAGAAGATAGTTTCATTTTGGATATCTACGTACTTGAGGCAGAACGAACAATTCTAGACTTTGCTACTGGTGAGGTACCAGAAAGCATGCAGAATGTGCTAGCTGCTGCTACTAGAATCATCCCATGATATATGTGTCTTAATGGAGATTAGGAAGCACATAGGAGAAAGTACTCACCACCATGGCAAGTGAGGATGACAAGCTACGGGTACATGGGTGGCTGTCTCAGCTTGGGAAGAATAATTCTCTAGGTTTTTAAAGTGAAACTTTTTTCTCTTCCTAGGTATCAAATGCATAGTGTTCTTTCACCTTTTCAACTTGAAAGAGGGACCTCACACTTATATAGTAGAATTAAAGTTATAAAACTCTTAGATCAAGTGGAATACTTTTATAAAACTACTCACTGAACACAACCATAAAAGAGATGAACAGCTAGTGTGGTTGCCACAAAATGAACTAAATCAACCAATAATTCAATTGCAGTCTTGAAATAAGAGTGGTTTTATTATTAATGGAATATATATTTCTTTAAGAATTGAGAGCTTGGAATTAAAGAATAGAACAGATGCCCCAGAACTCATTTAATCTATACATTACTAAGTTATTTTTGAGGAAGATTGGCCCTGCACTAACATCTGTAGCCAGTCTTCCTCTTTTTCTTTTTTTCTCCCCAAAGTCCCAGTACATAGTTGTGTATCATAGTTGTAGAGTCGTAGCTCTTCTATATGGGATGCCGCCTCAGCATGGCTTGAGGAGCGGTGAGTAGGTCCATGCCCAGGATCCGAACCGGTGAACCCCAGGCCGCAGAAGCAGAATGCATGAACTTAACCACTATGTCACGGGGCCAGCCCCACAAAGTTTTAATTAAAATCTTATGTACTACTTGAAGAGTACTTTTGTGGTAGGTATTGTACGTATGTTTTCTAGTTTATGGTCATAACATACTAGGACCTAAAGTTTTCACTAGTTCCTTTGAAGAATACCTTGACATAAAGGTCATTACCTGTACAAGGAGGACGATGTAGTGAGTTACGTGAGCAACCGCAAATTCTAGATAAAAACAGATTACATGCTTCTGTGCCATTCTCACATAGTAATGAGAAACCTTTGGCAGTCTCTCAAATTCCTATTGACCGAGGTCATAGTTGGGGCTATACATGGACATACCTGAGCCTGCAAGAAGGAATTGTGTCAGCTGGAGAATAGAAGAGGAGGGATTGGGCAAACAAGCACCATAGCATCTGACCCCTCTCCTCAGTGAATTCGCTATCAGCTATTAGTGGAAACCCATACAATTCACTCTAATATAACATCTCTCCTGCTGCTATAGTTGGTGAGTTGTCTTGAGGCCCATTTCAGCACCAAGTCACATTTGCAAGTCACCAATTTGAAGTCTACAAAGCACAGAAAAGCAATTTATATCTTTACTAAAATTTCTCAAATCTGTGGCAAAAGAAATTATATCACATGTCACAGAGCCAAACACCCTAAAAATCCACTTACCTTGGCTAATCTCCCCAAAGTCCTAAATATTACAGAAGTCCTCCACCTACTAATCTTTCTGATTCCATCCAAAACAGAAGTCTTTTTATCTCTCAAAACACTAATTCCAACTTGATAATATTATCTCCTCTTTCTCTTGCATTATTTTATAGACTGATTTCAATCGCTCCCTGACTTGGCAACCTTTTGTCCATTATCACAAATAACTCAACAGATTCATCTAGAAACCTCTTTATAAAACAGAGTGAAGGAAAATGTTTGCTATTTGTCTGTGTCACACTAGTGATATAAAAATTGCCTTGGAACTCTAGAAAAAAGTTTGCCTCTCTATTCTTTCTTTTTTCTCTTTTTTTTTCAATTTTCTATTCTCTTTCCCTTTCTTTTTTCTTTATGTCCCTTTTCTTTTCTTTCTTTTTTTTTTAACTTGTGTAGATCAGAAAAGGTTTCACAGAAGTGAAATGTCAGTTGGCCATTCTTCCAGCAGTTTCTTTACACTTAAATTATAGTCAATAATCCTTACCGTGGGCTGAAATGCTCTCTCTATCATCTATCTGTGTCGACCTATTGCATCTCAGCTAGTTACAGAATGCAAAGTCATCGAGAAAGACTGAAACCAACTTTTGGTATAAATTGGGTGATAGTAAATATTGCAGTCATATGAACACCATCAATATACCCAAAGCACACACTCACTCCTTTTCCCTCTCTCTCTCTCTCTTTCTCTTTCTCTCGTCACTCCCTTCTCTTAGTTCATTCCTAATGGATGCTTCTCAGCAATAAAATGGACCATATATAAAACCAAAGGAAAAGATGTGAAAATATAAACAAATGGTCATTGGATTTCTGGGACCTATAGAGCTGCCTCACTAAAAGTTTGTGAAGGTAATGCAGCTGTTGTAGGCACTCATTCTCTTCTTGTCCTGTAAAACTCTGCAGCTCTGTTTGTCTCTGTTACTTTTATATTTAATGCCTACTGAGTGGGAAAATTTAAACACACTTGCTTTTCAAATTAAAGCTTCACACTTACTAGCTGCAAGATTTGTGGCAGGTTACTAACCTTTATTTGTTGCAGTTGTCGCATCTTGAAAATGAAAGTAACAACGTCTATTTCATAAAATTAGAGTTGTTAAATCAGATAGCATATATAAGCAATTAGTGTACTGTATAGCAAACAAAACCAGCCAATAAATGTTTCTTACCTCCTCACTTACTTTTCTTTATTAGAATATATTTTCCTGAAAGGGTCTAATATCAGGAAGTTACACTAAAGGGAGTGAATTGCTTGTCCTAAGAGCCTTCAAATTTTAAGCTTTATGTGTAATTGTAAGATATCTAATTTATTCTATATTAAAAGATGTTCTAAAATGTTTGAGCTGATAGAATTGAGATACAATTTCTTTAAAAGAGTAAGTCTTATCTGTTGGAGATGATAATATTTGAATATTCAGTTCTATTAGTCTCAAAGCTTCTTTCACTACATTTTTGACAATAGAATCATTTAAATATCTAAAACATGGAAGAAAAATGAAAGATTATTAGTTCCAAATCTTTGTCTGGTTATAGATTATCAACATCTGAATATCACAGTTTTATCATAAACACAATGATGTTTCATATCCTGCACTAGATACCATAGAAACCATCAATCTCTATTTATAATAAAACTTCTTCATAGCTAATTAAGTGCAGTTGTTAAATATTTTCTTTTTATTGTAAAAGCTTTACAATTAACAAGCCAGACACTGATTCAAGTCATTATCAATTTCTCTATGATTATTATAGCTTCCATAATAATCTGCACTCTATTAACATAGACTAGGCAGCACTTTAAAGAGCAACATCATTAGATTTGGTTTCATAAAAAGATGAGAAGAAACCAGACTTTTAATTTCATGGAGTCTCAGAGTTGCAAACTAACACCAAAGCTTTCAGACAAAAGACATAAATAATACTGTATATAATTTTGAAAATGTTGTTTTCTTTGTCCTAAAACTACCTTTGGGAGCTTGCATTCATTAATATTTTTTACAATTGTCTATTTTTCATTTATATTTCAAAATTGAACAAAGTAGCACCTAGAAATTCATGCAGTTACAGAGCAGAAGACTTACTTAATTAGCTATGGTTAATGTTTATCATTCAAAGGATATACATATAATAAAAATAAAAATGATCCCAGAAGGAAAGCCCAAGACATAACCGTAAAGTATCAGATATATTGTAAATGTGGTTGAGTCTAACAAATAATGACAGTGTAAAATAATAACAATATTATATTAATTGAATAGATAAAGTTCAAAACACAAGCAAAATGCTAGAAAAGTACATGCCTTTTTTAGGAGAAGATTAAAGAAAATAATTAACTTTATAAATTGTTAAGTTATATATGTATTTATAATTTCTGCAGTGGGGACTTTCAGTTCTCATTGGGATAGAGTAGTTATCAGCAGATCAGCATTCCTATCTACAATAGGTAAACATAAATAAAATACACACAATAAAAAAATAAAACATAGGTAAAATACAGAAAAAAGGAGAACTCCAATGGCGTCTGTGTCAGCACGCCCACACCAGGCCACGACGGTGGCCGCCGCCAGTGTCCCGGTCCCTGGAGAGGTCTCACCTCTCATTGCAATGCACTCAGAGCCTATCAGGAAACCCAGCACCACTTCACTTTTTCATCCTCACTGGAAGAAAGGCCAGCAAAGATCCCCAGCACCACAAAGAAGTCTGTAAAAAGTTGATCATCCCCAGACTCTTTACAGGGCCAATTGTTATCTGCGTGACCTCCTTCATCAGCACCACATTCACATACAGAGGAAGAAAGACACTTGTGTTTGGAAGACACTCCACCCCAAACCACACAGAGCCATGGTAACCCTGGTTGATGAAGATTCTACAATGCAGAGATGGAACCACCACATTTCCTCAAATGGGTTCAATTCATTCCCACTCAAACCACATGGGCAAGAATAACATTTTTATTTGCCTACCAAGCAGAAATGGGACTATGACTCTCAATATGGCCCAAAGGGATATTCTACACGAGAGCAATATTCAGATAGAAACTGAGGACAATTATCCAGATTTGTCAAATAAATGAAACTTTAATTCACTAAAAAAAAAATAAATACAGAAAAAAGCTTGTTTGAAGGTAGTAGGGGAGCAGTGGTAAAAAGAACTAGAGAGTATTCTGGAGGGAGAAAATACCTGGAGATAAAACATGGCTTCTGCAGCACTTATAACCTGGGGGCGTTTGCTAAACCCAGGCATTTGAAGAAGCTAGAGACCCATTGCAAAGTCCAGAAGAGGGTTACTAAGAAAGAACAGGGAAAACAGAAGAATTATGGATGTAAATTTAGAGACTCAAGTACATAACTAATTTTCCTTCAGTATGTTTGCCAAATGCTGAGACTGCATAGACTGCAAGGCTAAAAGTTTAGCAGAAAAACTTTAAAGAACCTGAGAGTTTTCATCAGTCTCATGAGGATAGAGATTAGAATTTTTTACTAATAAAGGAAGTACCCCACAGAATACATCATATTGTTAGTTAAAAACAAAAAAACCCCAAAAACCTGGGAAGCAGAGATTGAATCTTACTAGAACTTCAACCCAGAGATTTGATTTATCATAGTCTCTGATTGGATTAAGATGATCAGTCACTGCTCTACCTGTGCTGTGAAATGAAGGATAAGCCTTCTCTAAATACAGAAAGTAACATATGAAAATACTATATGAACCTCTACAATATTTTAGAGACATGATGTCTGGAATTCAATCAGAAGTTAAAAAGCATGGCAAAAGATAGGATCATAAGGACAAAAACCAAAAGGAAAACAGAAAATATAAATAGACCTCTATGAATGCAGATTATATATATATATCTTCATCTATCTTTATCTTTAAGTAAAGTGACTCACTGGCAGAGTCTAACATTAGATTAGATACAGTAGAAGATAGGATTATAAAACTAAATGATATGACAATGGAAAATATTTGAACATTTGCATAGAGAAAAAATTATAAACATTGCAAAATAAAGAGAATATCAGAGAAAATGTCAGACTCAGAAAGAAGGTCTAATATTAACGTTGATGGAGTCCAGAAATAGAGGGCAAAAAATGTGGGGCAAAATCAATATTGAAACCCTTAGTATTGAAAAATATTGGAATACTTCATATTGGAAAATATTGGAAAAATTAGTTAAAACATATTGAAGAAGTATTGAAAAACTCGATCAATATGAATACAATGAAAATTACACCTAGCTACATCCTGGTAAGACCACAAAAAATCAAAGATAACAAAAAAAGAAAAGCAGACAGAGAAACAAAGTCCCTTTTCCTTTAAAGCTGCCACAATGAAACTGACAGCTGACTTTTCCCTGGGTGTGATGGAAGCCAGAGGAAAGTAGAATTAAATCTTCAAAGTGCTGGTAGGAACTAACTCCTGACCTAGAAATCTATATGCAGTGAAAATGTTTTTCAAAAGTAAAGGTAAAATGGTGTTTTCATACAATTAAAAACTGAGAGATATTTCATAAGTTCAGAAAAAGAAAAACTGAGACAAATTCTCACCAGCTAACCTGGAATAAAAGAAATACTAACTGAAGTTGTTCAAGCAGAAACCCCAGCGGAAAACAGAGATTTGCAAGAAGGAATGAGAACCTCCAGAAAGCGTAAATATAAGTGAATATTTATTTGCAAAACAACATAATACCCTATGGAATTTGAAAAAAAGGGTAAATGAAGTTGAAGTTTTCTAAAGTCTAGTATTATTGGGGAAGTGAAAAACGCAATAAGCTAACAATTGTATTAGACTTTGAAGTGTCAAATATAAAATATTTTAAAATTCTAAAGTAACTACTAGACGGAGAGTAAAAGATAAATAAATTAGAAAGCTAGCAAGGTAAATTTCAGCAATAAAAATACTTGCCTTACACATAGAAGGCAAGAAAGGAGAGATAAAATCATAAGACAAAGGAATTAAATATTACAAAATTTTTTGATGTATTTAAAAACCCAAATAGATCAATATGTGTGTTATAAGTAATTGAACTCCAAGTAAAAGACTTAGGTTTTCAAAATTCATAAACAAAAATATATGCTGCTTACAAGAGATATCTGTTGAATGTAAGAACACAGAGTGGTTAAAATAATAGAATGAAAAACAAAAAAAAAAATCATGAAAACATTAATCAGAAGAAAGCCAGAGACCAGATAAAATGGACTTAAGGCAAGAAGAATTAGCAGAGATAATGAGAGACTTTGCATAACAACAAAAAGTCAATCTATGAGGAAGATTAACATTCTAAATCTGCATACACTTATAACAGTTTCTAAACATAAAGAATATAAATTTACAGAAATAAAAAGAAACAGACAAATGCGCAATCATGATGGAAGACTACAATAAGCAAACCCCAAAATGAAAAAATATGTAGAAAACTGGAACAAAATTAAGAAATTTAACCTGTTAGGCATAGATAGAATAGCACCCTACACAGATAGCATGTGGATTCTTTTCAAGAGCATATGTGGTACTTCCCCAAATTTAGCATATGCTGTGTCATAAAAATTTAAATGATTTAAATAATTTAGGGCATGGTCTCTGAAATCAACCAAAGAGATAATCAGAAAATTCTTAGTTGCTCATAAATGAAGCAAAATACCAGTAAATAACCTAAGGGTCAAATAAGGAACTATAATGGAAATTAGAAAAAAGTTAAAGCAAATGGAATGATGGTATGACTTTTTTTTTTTTGAGGTAACGTTTGTTTATACCACTATATAAATTTCAGCTGTACATCATTACGTTTCAGCTTCTAGACTACATCATGTTCACCAACAAAATAGCTCTAATGTCACACAAACACATACATAGAATAAAATAAGGAACACTTTCCAAGTTTATGGAGTCAACTAAGCCTGACAAAGGAATTTAAAAGAAGAAAATTACTGATAAATGTTGCTGAAGAAAGTAGATGCAAGATAAATCTAAGCAAAAGAATAGACATAATATTTTTGCAATACATATATTTGAAGTATATAAGTATATATACATGTGTTTATACACATATACTCTGTCTACATGAATGTTTACTTAAAATTTATTATATACATGTGTACACACACACATATACATATGAAAAGCTGACAAACTAAGGTTTATTTTAGGATTGCAAAGTTGGTTTAACATTAGAAAAATAATCCATATAATTCATCATATTTATAGAAAGGACAAAACTTGTTCAATCAACTTGATAGTGACAGAAAATAGTTGACAAAATTCAAAATGCTTTCCAAAGTGTACTGTCTAAAAATACTCACAAAAAGCTTTTAAAATCAGGAATAGAAGGGTACTTCCTTAGCCTGAAAGAGTAGTTCTACAAATAATTTGTGCAAAACAAAAATGTATATTTAATGAAGACTTATTGAAATGAATAGTACCTACTCTTACTATTACCAAATATTGATTTGAACCATCTCTATAGACAAAGAGTCATGAACACGAATGCTCAGGGCAGCAGTATTCTCAGTAGCCACAAACCTGGAAAAAATTTCAATGCTCAAATATACTAGAATGTATAAATAACTTGTGGTCTATTCATTCAATGAAATAATGTGCCACAATAACAATGAATAAACCACATTTACCCACAGGGACATGAAGGAATCTCGCAAATATAATGTTGAGTAAATGAAACCTAACACAAAAGAGTACACATGTATTATATACTTTATATGCTGTTGTGAAGAGCGTGCTTACATTTGGGTGATGGAGCTGGAAGACAGTGGAAGGAGTTTCTGGGGTTTAGATGATAATCTGTTTTTTTTTTTTATCTAGGTGCTGGTTACACTGTGGTTTCATTTCTGAAAATTCAACAACCTGCACACTCATACATTATACACTTTCCATAAGAATGTTTACTTAAATTAAATTTATAAAAACAGTAACATAAAATAAAGATTCTGAGGGAATAGTCTTACAATCCAAATGCATCAGATTTATAGGCCTCTTTTGTATTGTAAAACCATAAGAGGAGAAATGATCAACACACTTATTTTGTAGAATTACTCTACATGAGAAGAAGCTGCTTCTTTTAATCTTATCTATGTCTATGTCTATGTCTATATCCATACCTATATTTCTTTTCTGGCCTAAAGATCATTTCCTCATTTCTGTGAAAAAATAACATCTTAAGATGAAGAGGGCAATATAAGTACTGTATTCAAATCATAATTCAAGTTTAGGTCTGAAATGTATTTACTCCTGCAAGATGACTGATGCTGTTTGTGAATTTTGAACTATTTAATATTAGCCTCATTGTAGTTCTTAATAGTTGGACTTGAAACATGGAGCAACATTTTCTTCTGCCAGTGCTCACAACAGACCTTTATGCGAAATTAAATTAATTAGAAAATTTTTAAAGAATTTTCATCCCAAACCATCATGTTCTATATTCCTTCTCGATGGAATGTCCTAGTATAGCACATATTAGAAAATAATTAAAAAATATATATATATATACATACATATATATACATATACACACATGAGTATGTGTGTATGTTCAGCAGTGAAAAGTATTTTCATCTGTATTCTAATTATAAATAATTTATATTTAAAAGCAATAATGGCAGCCATTAAATGTAGTTCAAAAGGGAAGATTTTATGTTCGTTATCTTTTTGGAATAATGTGAAAAATATTGGACTTTCAAAAAATGTGATGAATATGTTCTATGCTTTAACCAAAACATGTATTTTGACAGGTTGTTAACCTACTGTACTAAATTTTAATCTAATTGAATATTCTAAGTTTGTGTAAAAAAGTTTAGTGACAATGAAATAATTTTTATTTAAAGCTTCTCCTTAAGAATATTACGAGCTAACTGTATAATAAAGCTATTTTACTAATCCTATTCAATTTCTTGCCTTTTTTCATATTCCATTAAATTTCTCTATGTATTTCAAGAATACACACAATAGCTATTAATACATTTTCATCTAAGCAAATTAAAAGTTATATTCAGAAATATGCCAAATTTTATTTCTGAAGTACTTTTATGTTTTATATAAAAACTTTCAAAAATGAGTTTGAAAGATGTAACTATGCTGTGTCTTCTATAATAAATTAAGATTAGCACTTCTATTTATGTTATATGTGTAATTAAGTTAAATTGAGGATACATGATTTCTAAATATTAGTAGAGCATTCAGGATGAAGTCAAGTAGAATAATATGATGACATAATGTGAAGAGTATCCCTGAGTATTCCATACTACCTTGCTCATAACAAATGTTTACTGGAAAAATAAAGTGGAAATTGCTTTCAGAGAAAATTCCAGTATTCAATACTATTTGTTTATGGCAAGAACTATTTGTGTATGACTCATAAAAATTATAATGCCATTGAGCCAAAAAAAAATGTATTAATTTATACAGGAAGGGCCTCACAGATTTTTAAGGGTTTTGATCTCTTTCATGGAGATAAATTTGTTGTTGTTGTTAGTGCCATTAAGTTGATTCCAAGTCCTAATTACCGCGTGTTTGGCGGGGTGGAACACTGCCCCGTCGTTTTTGTACCACCCTCTCACATTCTGGTGCTGTTGAAGACAATGCTTTGATGCTATTCTTATGATTTTCATGGCTAAGTTTTTCAGAAGTGGGTGGCCAGGTCCTTCTTCCTTGTCTGTCTTAGGCTGGAAGCTCCTCTGAAACCTGTCCACCATGGGTGACCCTGGTGGTATTTGAAATACCTGTGGCATAGCTTTCAGCATCACAGCAACATGTAGCCACCACAGTATGACAACCAACAGATGAGTGGTGTGGTTCCTTAAGTGGAAAATGAACCTGGGCTGTGGCAGTGAGAGCACCAAACCTTAACCACTAAAGCACCAGGGCTGACTATGAAGACAAGTAGAGATACATTTATGGGTGTTAAAAAAGACTCTAAAATGGTAGGTTGTCATTTCTAGAGATTTTTCTCATGACAAAGTAACAAGTGGATTGAAGATATATATTACTGAACTAAAATGCACTTCAATGATAGTATTTGTTTTATTTTTATAGATTTAATTAAATTTCTGCCTGTGAAAAATGCATCGAAAGTGGTAAATGATATATTTATGGATTGGAAGACTGAACATAGTAAAGATGTCAATTCTCTTATATTGGTCTGTAGACTTGAAGTTTCTATCAACAAAGGGTTTTTTTGTAGATATAGACAAGCTTATATTGAAAGAGAGCCTCTAGAATAGTCAAACAATTTTGAAAAAGAGGAATAAAGTCAGAAGAATCACTCTTTCTGAAGTTAAGGCTTACTATATAGCTATAGTAATCAAGATAATGTGGTGTCGGCAGAGAGAGACACATAGGTCCATGGAACCTAATAGAGAACTCAGAATAGAGTCATAAAAATATGTCCAACTGATTTTTGACAAAGATGCAAAGGTAGTTCAATGGAGGAAAGAGTCTTTTCAACAACTTATGCTGGAGCAAGTGGGCATCCATAAGAATAAAAAGAAAGAACCTCAATATAAACATCACACCTAACAGAAAAATTGACTCAAAATGGATCATGAACTTTAATGTAAAATAAAAAAGTATAAATTTTCTGGAAAAAAATTGAAGAAAATCTTTGGGACCTATAACTAGGCCAATAATTATTAGACTTGACATCAAAAGCACAATCCACAAACGGAAATTCTGATAAATCGGACCTCATCCAAATTAAAAACTTTTGCTCTACAAAAGATCCTGTTAAAAGAAGAAAAAGACAAATTACAGACTGGAAGAATATATTTGCAAATTGCATATCTGACATAAAAAAGGTTTTATCTACAATATATGAAGAATTCTCAAAAGTCAACACTAAACAAACAGCAAGTATTCTAACTAGAAAATGGGTGAAAGATATATACAGACATTTCACAGAGTAGGATATTCAGATAGAAAATAAGCATTTGAAAATATGTTTAGTAGCCATTAGAAAAAGGCAAAATAAAATCACTTCACATTCACAAGACAGAGAATATTAAGGAAGAAAACTGTGCAAGAGAAGTCTTAAGAGATCTTCAGAGGTATTCAGCAGAACACTGATCAATGCATGTATGTGGGGAAACTATTCATGGACAGGGCAGTATACCTGTGAAAGTGTTAGATAAAGAGTATATGGTGCTCACTCAGGGCCAGGAACAGTGCTTATTCCCACCAGCCAGACTAGAAAATCTCATAACTCACAGGGCTTTAGGTAGATTACTGAGATGGATCTTGCCTCAATATTGGTGAATAATTCACCCTAAAGTAAATACTGCTCTGGTCCTGTCAAACAAACCTTAAAAAGCAAGGCACAGGGCCGGCCCCGTGGCTTAGCGGTTAGGTGCGCGCGCTCCGCTGCTGGCGGCCCGGGTTCGGATCCCGGGCACGCACCAACGCGCCGCTTCTACGGCCATGCTGAGGCCGCGTCCCACGTACAGCAACTAGAAGGATGTGCAGCTATGATATACAACTATCTACTGGGGCTTTGGGGTAAAAAATAAATAAATAAAATTATTAAAAAAAAAAAAAAAAAAAAAAAAAGCAAGGCACAAAAAGATAAAACTGTTTCCAAGTAACTTAACTGCATCCCAGCATAAAGCTTAAGAATATTTACCAGAATAAAAAATCATCCAGCACCCAGCAAGGTAAAATATACAATGTCTGGCATCCAATTAAAGATGACTTAAATAGAGACATAGAAGAGAAAATAAGATGATCCAACTAGAACTTCTGAGATGACAAATACATTAAGTGTGTTTAATAGCAGATTTGACATTGAAGAAGAAAAAGTTAGTGAACTTGAAGACATAGCAATAGAAACTTTCCAAATGAAAGACTCAGGGAAAAACAACAAAAAAATCAAAAAAGCATAACAGAACTATGGACAACTTCAAGAAGCCTAATATATGTATAATTGGGATCTCTAAAAGAGAGGAAAGAGCAGGAGGGACAAAAAAAATATATTTGAGAAATAATGGCTGTAAAATTTCCAAATTTGATAAAATATGTAAATTATGTTTTCCAAGAAGCTCAATAAACCCTAAGCACAGAAGCATAAAAAGAATTACACCAAAGCACATAATCAAGTTGCTCAAAATGAATGATAGAGTGTCTTGAAAGCAACCAGAGAAAAAAATCATGTTACTTACAGAAGACAAAGCTAAGGATGACAGAAGATTTCTCATTGAAAACAGTGCAAGAGGAGAGTGAAGCAACATCTTTAAAAAACTGAAAGAAGAAAAGAAAACTGCCAATCTAGAATTCTACATCCACCAAAAATAAATTTGACAAAGGAAAGATAAATAAAGACTGTTTCAGATATAAAAGAGCCAAAGGAATTCATCACCAACAGACCTGCATTACAAGAAATGTTAAAGGAAGCCTTTTAGTCAGAAGGAAAGTGATAGGTCCAGGTGGAAATCTGGACCTATGCAAAGGAGTAAAGAGCACAGGAAATAACTACATAGCTAAATATGTGCCTTTTTTATTATTTAAATCACTTTAAAAGGTATTGCTTAAATGAACATAATATCAATGTATTGTTGGGTTTATAACATATGCAACACTAAAATATATGACAACAGTGTCACAAAGGCCAGGAGAAAAGATATGGAAGTAAACTGATGCAAGAGCCTTATACCACACTTTTAGTGATATAATATCACATGAAGGTTGACCATAATGAGTTAAAGGCGTACACTATAAACCCTAGACCAATCAGTAAAATAACAAAAGAAACAAAGGAAATAAAATGGAATCATAAAAAATTCTAGTTAATCCAAAAACAGAAAAAGAGGAAAAGAACAAAGAATAGACGAGACAAATAGAAAATAAATAGCAAGGTGATATAAACTTACTCATATATAATTACTTTAAATTTAAATTATCTAAGTATCCTTGTTAAAAGGCAAAGATTGTCATTTACATAAAAAAGCAAGAACCAGCTGTATACTGTAAAAAAACAATTTAAAAAAAGATACACATAGGTTAAATGTAAAAGGATGAAAAAGACATGGTATACCTAGACTAATTAAAGGAGACAAATTATATTAATATCAGACAAGCACCATTTGGAGCACATCCATACACATCATACGTACACACATGCCACACACACACACACACACACACACATAGATTTTATAACTTTATATCAGAGGTGGGAGTTTTAAAAACCATGTTTCCTATGCTTTTGCTTTTCTTCTTGAGCCAGAAAAGTTCTTTCGGGATTCCAAAATCTTGCCTTTGGTTATGATGGACCAAAGATTGGAAGACCGAAAGCCCAGAGTCTATAATGTGAGCCACTAAGTAAGGAAAAGAGTAAGAACGGTGATGATCTAAGAGCAGTTTTCCCACCATTAAAAAGGGAGATAAAAGGAGCTTTAGCTGGTGGCAAGGAAGCACGTCAGAGGGGAAACAGCAAGGGTGTTGTTGGAGGAGACAGGGAGGTGTGCTACCACAGCAGTTAGGGGAGAGCTAAAAGCTAATTGCAGAGTTGTAAGAAGCCAGAGAGGGCCCCCTGAGTGCTACAATTAAAAGTTTAAAGTGACAAAAGAAACAGCAAATGTATAATAGGTAAGTAAAAGAAAACTCCGTCTGAAGTAAAAGTATAAAATAGGATTCTGTTTTTGGTTATTAGTAAGGAGGTGAGTCTAGGTTTCAAAAAACTTTGAATATTTAAATTAAATTTAAGGTTATCCAGAGTACTTTAATGCTAAAATTTAGAGATCCTGAAAAATCAATCACTGTGAAGGTTTCCATCAGGAAGCTTATTTTAAATAAGTATATGTGGAAAAAAAATTGGCCATTGCTTTCACTGAGGAATTGTTATTTTAGGAATTTTTCTATGTAGTTGGATATTTTACATATGCAATAATAATTATAGTTATTATAGTAACATAGGAGTGAACCACTCGGATTCAGCAATGAGGCACCGGGATAGTTAATTTATACGTTTTCCATTTTATTCTTCTCCACACGTGTCAAAGAAAGTATTTTCATCTCCATTCTATACATGAAGAAACTGCTATTCAGTAACATACCCAAATGGTTTAACTAGTAAGTAGCAAATTGGACTCAAACTATTCTAACTCCAAGGCCTCACATTTTTAAAAAGGTGACAGAGCATGAGCCCATAACTCATGGGCTCGTAACTAACAAAACTGCAAAAAATAGCATAGTCAAACAATAGTATTCCTACATGAGCAACATGATTACTTTTGCATGTACAGCTGAAGGGAAAATTCATTTAATCTAGTTTCCAGATACTATACAGGTGATGAAAGTTCCATCTAGAATTTTTGAGATTCCAATTCAACTATCAGGCTAACCTTGGTTTCAACCCACTACAACTTTCTCCTCATCAAGCAGAAACAATTTGATTCTGACCAAGAGGCTTCTCTCCAGCCTCCTTTGTTTTTACTCAGCATCACCTTTTCTTTGCTGATAATCTGACCCTGATTCCAGGCTCCTTTTCTGAGCACAACGGTCCCATCTCGTTCCGTAGTCCCCCCTCCATGTCAGCCACTTGAGCTCTAGGTAGGGTCATTTGGTTGCAAGGAGCAGAGACTCATTCAAGATGCCTTAATAAATATGTGATTCACAATTAGGAATCACAGGGACTGAACCTGGAATAAGAATTTTTTCAGTAAATGAAACATCTCTGGAGCCTAGCCTCTCTCTGTCTCTATCTCAGAAGTGGTACAGCGTACTGATGAAGATATCTTCATTTGAGTTCTCAGCAGAGTGATCTACAAGCTGTGTGGTCTTGGAAAATGGTTCCATTTTCCCTCTTCTGTAAAATACAGATAATAATAGCACCTACTCCATAGGCTTGTGATGATTAAATGATTTAGTAAATGTAGAACAGTTACATTTTGGCTGGATCACAGTCAAGTTTAAGTATGTATAATCTTCACTACTGCTTTGCATAAACTTCATAGTCACCTTTTTTCTTTCTTTCTTTTTTATTGAGGAGAAATTCACATAATATAAAATTAACCATTTAAAAATTTACAATTCAGTGGTGTATAGCACATTTACCATGTTGTGCAACCACTGCCTTTATCTAGTTCCAAAATGGGTTTATCGCCCTAAAAGAAAATCCCATACCCATTAAGCCATCTATCTCCATTCTCCTCTCTCTCCAGGGACATTTTTTAAAAATTGTGGTAAAAACACATAATATAAAATTTACCATCTTACCCATTTTTAAGTGTACAATTCAGTAGTGTTAACTATATTCACATTGTTGTGCAACAGATCTCTAGAACTTTTTCATCTTATAAAACTGAAACTCTATACCCATTGAACAACAACTCCCGACTTCCGGTTCCCCTTAGCCCCTGGCAATCACCATTCTACTTTCTGTTTCTCTACGTTTGACTACTTTAGATACATCATATAAGTGGAGTCATATAATATTTGTCCTTTTGTGACTAGCTTATTTCACTTAGCATAATGTCCTCCAGGTTCACCCATGTTGGAACATGTGACAAGATTTTCTTCTCTCTCTTTTTTTTAAGGCTGAATAATATTCTATTGTATGTATATACCACATTTTCTTATCCATTCGGCAGTGGATGGACATTTAGTTTGCTTCCACCTCTTGGCTATTGTGAATAATGCTACAATCAGTATAAGCGTGCTCATAGTCACTCAACTTTTTACTTTCTCTCCAAATTTTCATTGTTCTTCTCCTTCCACTACACATTTGCATATATTTTTTTCTTTTCTTAATATTTTTCTCTACCTAATATGTTTTGCTTATAATGATGACCATTTTAAATTAATCATTAGTATTCTGATTTAATTAGATGACATTACAGAAGCTTCAAATTTTTGCGGCAGATTTATTACTCTTGGTATTAGTTATGATTGTTTCAGTAGCAAGATATAGAAAAAAGCAACTCAAACTAGGATTTCTTCACATGACCAAAGATCTTGGAGCAGAGGCTCTCCTTTCCTGTGAATCTCAGCTTTGCCCCCCAATTTGAGCTGGCTTTGACCTGCTGGTAACAAGATGACACCTGGCAATCCAGAGGCTAGAGTCTTCCTCCTTCACAGAGAGAGGACTTCTCTCTCTTTATCAATGACAAATCTCGAATCTCCCTTTGACTGGTTTAAAGTAGGACAATTGCTTACGGCTAAAGTGACCACACCTGCACCAATCACTGCAGCTAAGGGTTTTGGCGTAAACAAAATCAATTAGCCGAGTCAGGGGGCATCCTCTGGAAATTCAGAGCCCTCTTAGGAAGAAAAGAAGGGGAAAAGAATGTTGGAGAAGCAACCAAGAACAACCTCTGTGCTTGGAATTTTTCTCTTCCATGGATAGCTTTTAATGTCATGCTGCTGTCATCTTATTACATCAGTAAAACTATCCTTTCTGAGTCATCTGGTAGCCCCAGGACATCATGCTTTTATTTCAGGTCACAGTTCTTCAGGAATTATGTATTCAGAATGCTCTGATATTATACAAGAAAGAAACACTCTGAGTGTAACTACAAAATATCATACTCCCCTCTTGATATGAGTTGTAACCAAGCATTGAGGCAATTCATAGACTCAATAACATTGCCTTGACTTTAGGCATTTCTGCTACTTCCCAAGAACATCTTCACAGGAAAGTGAGGATCTTCCTTCTTTCCCAGGATTCAAACCCAGGTACATAATTCACCCTCATTTATCTAGGAAGGGGACACATGAGATTTGCATATACACTTCAGAAAAGTGAAGGATACTCAGGTGTGAAAATTAAACTCTAATATATCTCTGGATTAAATTCACATCTGTATTCATTCACACTACCTTGTGCTAAATAACAAATACTAAACATGTTTTAGTGCTATTATTCTCATTTTATAGATCAAGACACTGAGATTCAGAGTTTGTACTCTTGTTATAAGAAAAAATGTCACTTAGGTTGCAAGAAGTGAAGCAGCAGTTAGAACTTAAGTCTTTCTGATCTCCAAATCCTCTTGTTGCCAGTTTCAGAGGAATTTCACTCTTGACTATCTCCTTTTATCATGTTCCATAGTATAATCTTATTTATGGTCATCTGTTGTCTTACTTGAGCCTGTAGATCACCATTTGGGCAGGTATTTTGTTAGCTTGGATACTGAAAACTTCCAGATTTTGTTGGCGATGGACACACTCTCATTATCAATTATTTTGTCAGGCTATCTTTAGTATGCTAATGGAACAAATCAGAAACTAGTTTTTAAAATATTATTGTAGAGAATGTGTCTTAATTAGCTATTGACATCCCTCAATGGGTTAAATTATATGGTAAGCACCATTCACTAGAAAACAATTAATGGTAGGATTTTACCAATAAGAACTTGAAGTTAATTTTCTTAACTAGCATTTGAAACTGGAAAAATGAATTCTTGGTTTCTGATCACAGTTCCCAACTCTGACATTTTAATGCAATGCCTACATTCACGAAGGAACAGAATATAAGTATGACATCCAGTGAACTTAATTAGCTCTCTTTGGGCATAGTTTCATTATCACACTCCATAAGAAAGACTAATTTTCTTGTTTGGAAGTTAAGAGACATTTTGGAAATATTTTCTATGCAAAAGAAATAGATTTTATGTGGTTCGTTTATGCCAATTTTGTATATGATGATTTTGTTTGTGCACAAATATGTGTGTGGTATGTGTATGTATGTGTGTGTGTGTGTGAGCCTCTCTTTTTGTGCCTAGACCAGGATTTTATTGTTTCATAAATACTGTATTTCTGATTATCTCAAACTTTGATTTATCATTTATTATACCCAGGATGCCAAGCCTATCAAATATATTCCGACCTTATTTGATACTCTTTTCCTTATCTCCTGATTGGTTCTCTATCACTCTTGTAGCCTCAGTGGCCTCATTCCATTAAACTACTTGTTTTCCAATTTAAGACAGCAACAGAGAATTAGATAATATTTAAAATAGAAATGTGCTGGTCTCCTCTACCCTGGATCTAGCCTCACATGACTATACATCAGTACGTAAAGTGAAATACATATGCCCACTGAGCAAGATTTAACTTTAATTAGAGAGAATATTAATGAGATGTTCTGAAATTGTTGTGTATATGCACTTACATCTATCTATAGAACAGTTATTCTGATTATGCATGCAAATGCATGATTCTTTACCTCTTTGACCTGTACTTTCTACATGGCATTTAAATCATTCAAACTTTTTCTATTTAACAACTTCACTAATTCAAAATATAGCTGAGAATCAGAAGGTCAATGAAGAACTCTTTCATATATATCAAAAAAGTTACAAATTCATGAACAGAAGAGAGTGTCTTCCCATCTAAGACTATTCTTTAGGTGACTCAATGTTGCTGAGTAGCTGCCATTAATTTGAAGAACAGGTCCATTGAAGAGAGCACAAAACTGAGCAGAGCTGGAACCTGTCTGGGAAGACTTTTTTTCTGTGATTTGTGTACATGAAAGTTAGTGGACACACACAGATTGAAAGTATAATCAATATTAGAGAGGGCCACTAGTCAAGCCAAGGAAACCACTGTTGTGTTCTAAAACAGCTTTAGATTGTCCAAGCCTTACACCCAACTCAGCCTTCCAAATTTCTGTAATTTAGAATCAGGCTGTAAGATCTGAGCAACCAAAAAAACAGACATACTCCTAAACACCCTCTTCAGATGTGGCTAAGATGAAAAAAGACAACAAAGAGCCCTTAGCCAGAGGAGCTGGGGGCTCTGGAAATTTCTACCAGAACGCAGACTCAGGTCTAATCAAGCAACCTTCTCCAAGGATAGGAAGCCCAATTATGGCATGCTAGAGGAGAGATAACTTGTCTTTTTGAGGTATTGGTCATAGAAAGTGTTTCTGAGCACAATGGATAAATCTACACATCACCAAGCAATTCTGGACTTGGAGCTGGATAGGATTTCAGATTTTTCTCCTTTAAAAGGAGAGTTAGCATGTTCCATATGTGGGAAGAAATGTGTGAATGGATATTTGATTACTAGTGGTCAGGCTCTGGCAGAGAATGTTAGCTGTTCACCACAAGTTTTTTTAATTCATGGGCATATAACCAGCCTATGTTTTCTAATTTCCCTTACACAAGTTGTTGTGGCCATGGCACTGGCTCATTTCTAGTGGAAATGCTGTACCACTCACAGGCTTAATGCTGTCTTCTCCTCCTTTCTGGTTGACTTAAACGGTGATGCCCAGGGAATCTTGGAAGTCACTCATTGAAGATGAAAAGAAGACATTAGCCTGGGTCCTTGACTGACTGTGTAGAGGAGACCACTGGTCTGAAGTGTTACTTAAGAAAGAAAATAAACTGTTTGGTCTGTAAACACCTGTAATTTTGCAGTCTATTTGATAATTTATTTGATAACAAACTGAGAGCTTATTGGCCTATTTTGTTGGCAAAAATGGGGCTTACGCCTCTTACACAGTCCCATTATCTGTAGGATTAAAATCAATGTTAAATGTGATCAGACCTTACCAAAACACTCTAGATTATTTGTTTAAAAATAAAAATGCCAAAATTTTGCTTCTTCTCTGATCTAGTTAAAATGTGAAAAATGATTCATTTTTTGAAATAATAGCTGTAAGAAAATTTGAAGAACTTGGAAAACAAGCTATTTTCCACAGTCTTAAGCTTAACAGGGATATAGCACATTTCAATATTTCTAATTAAACTGACAGAGTAGGTGACGATAACATCTGTTTTTTTGTAGTAAAACTCATTGATGTTGCTGACCTGAATGTTTCTTATCTGTAAAAGACAACAAATGGAGATAAGCCAAGTTAAAAAGGAGGAAAATGGGAATACAGTCACCACCAAATCGCTAATTCTGTAATTCCAATATTAATTATCTCCTAGAAATTTTTTTTCAAGAAATCTTTATTTAATAAACATTAGTTCAATTAATCAATATGAATTTTTCAGGATATTTAAGAGGTAGTTAAATATAGATATGAAAGGTGCTGCAAAAGTCTCTTTCTCTCTCAAAAATATATTCAGGCACAAATTTACTCTCCTTAATAAAATCCAAATTTTAAGCTATAAGTAAATGGAAATTTTATTTAATTAATTAATTTATTTATTTTTATTTCTTTTTGTGAGGAAAATCAGCTCTGAGCTAACATCCGATGCCAATCCTCCTCTTTTTTGCTGAGGAAGACTGGCCGTGGGCTAACATCCATGCCCATCCTCCTCTACTTTATCTGGGACCCGCCACAGCATGGCTTGACAAGCAGTGTGTTGGTGTGCGCCTGGGATCAGAACCTGTGAACGCTCAGGCCACTGAAGTGGAGCGCGTGCACTTAACCACTGCGCCACTGGGCCAGCCCCTAAATGGAAATTTTAATCCATTTGTACTCACTAGAAAATTTTTAAATTTTGTTTTTAGTGTGTTTGTAAAATAAAAATAAAAAGCATCCTTGAATGGGTAGATCACACTGTTAACTTTATGTGCAATAAGAAGGAAGTCACTTTGTGGCTGACCTTAAAACCTGACCAAAGAAATACACTAAAAGAAATAAATCTGGCTATAAAAAACAACACGGTTTACAATGTTTGAAATTACAGAAGAGATTTTTGCAATATAGAAACAAATGTTTCTTAGAAAGCAGTCTTATTTCTAAGCAGAGGATTGAATCTGTAATCACCAATTTCTGTGGTTTGACAATAAGATGGAGGGAGTGTCAACAGATGTGTCTACACAAAACAAACACATTCAGAGTTGGTCCTCGTAAACAGCTCAGAAGTAAATTAAGCACGAACAACATGATGCTACTTAACTTGTAATTGTGACAGCCAGAACCAAAAATTATATCCACGCTGGGCAACAGCACGTGTTCTTCCTTCTCTGTAATTATGCTGTTTATTTTCTCATTTTTATATTCTTTTCTGGCTAAAGGAAGTATTCTATTTAGTATTTGCATTCTTTTCATTTCTATAAGGTCTGCATTTTGTTTGTTTTCCACAGTATTTAATTTGGACATAATATTGTCTTATCTTTTGACCTTTTGGGTGGATTGTTGCAAGTAAAAACAGTGTTTGATATGAGTAATTTATGCAAATAATGAGTACAGGAGGTCTGCCACTAGGGGGAGAGCAAATACAGTTTTGTGAGAGCTGTGAAAGAAGGAAGGGAACTAACATGTAGTGAGAATCTACTTTCTGTGGACTATGAGGCTTGGCATTTTTACAGATGTTATGCAATTATGTAATCGTTATGATAGCTTTGAAGGTAGGGTTTCTCTGTTGAAGGATAAATAGGCTTTCTGGAGCTCAAACTGTGATTGGCCCCAGGTGATAAAGTTAGAAAGTGTTGGAGCCTAAATTTCAACCCAGGCTTCCATCCTCACTCCCAAATAGGTGCTAATATTTTCTGACGTAGTAGCAAGCGATTGAGAAAAATGAGGACAACACTGGAAAGAAAGAGTTTTTGTTATCCCCACTGCTTTCTGACACTCAGAAAACACAACACACAGACACACACAAACACACACACACACACACCCCCCCCTAGATTCTCTAGTGTGACACAGACCAGAAACGGCCAGAGGTGGAGTCAGGAGCAGTAACCTGCAGGCCTGACTGGCCAGAGGTCTTCTACTGTGGGGATCTCCTGCTGGAAATGGAGTACTCACAGAAAGTCAGAGTTGGAGACGAGCAGAGGTGGAGAGGAAGACGCGCTTTCTTCTCAGCAGTTGTGAGAAACGCAGAGATGTTTTTTATAGTTGAGGGTCAGGACGCATTTAGCTTCCATTACAGCTCCGTGTTTTTTATGTTTGTTATATTATTTTCCATAATCTTGTTTTAACAATGCCTACAAATGTGTAGTTTGGGGCTGTTCAAAATGGCATCTTTTCCTAGTGTTTCTGGGTGGAATTCAGTGTTAAACGAGGTCATATATCAAATAGTATTATTGCTTACTAAGAAGGCTTAAATAGATAAAGGTCAATTTGACAGGGAAATGTTCTAAAAATTTCTGTATTAGCATACCAGTTTCCTTTTGGTCTTAATGAATGAAGATGTAAGGATATCTCTGATACCTTATATTTGACATATGATGAGTGCCTCAATAGCCAACTTATTTTTCCCCACAGTGTACCATGCTGGACTATAAAGACTTTTCTAGCTATTGATTATAACCAGAATTATTTTTATTATACATAGATTACTAAAAAACACCCAACTAATTCAACTGCCGTTTCTCTAGAGTTCAAAAGCAGCCTGACACTTAGATCAGCTACCTGGAAGTTGAAAGAAAGATTAAAAAAATTCTGATCCCGCTTGTTTTTATATATCAGAAACAGAACATCTGTTTTCAGGGAACGCATATTTATATATCAGAAACAGAACATCTGTTTTCAGGGAACGCATATGCGACATCACTATTGTAAAGCAATGTAGAGGCACAGGTTTAAAAAGCATATGCAGCATTTGTAACAATATGCAACAATATTCAATGTGTAACAACAATATGTAACAATATATATAACAATATTCTTCTTAACCTGTGTAAGGGAAAAGTTTAATTAAATACAGAAAAAAAGAGAATGTGTTGCTATTCTCTTGTTGTCCTTTCTAGACATCTGGAATGTGCATATCGAATTCTATTACAAAAATGCTAATGAAGTGAAAAATTTCTCTGTAAGCAGAACACACACACACACACACAAGCTCAAATTTAAAAAAGGAAAGAAAGCTAAGCCCTAGCGAATTTCAAGCTCTCTTATTTCAAACAATATTTAATGCAAAAATAATTTCAGTGCAGCAAGATATTGTGAGCAGTCTCTGTTAGTCCTTGCATAGAATTCAATAGGCATAGCTTCAGTTCTAGATCCTTTCTTTATTTGCTGTTATATAATAACCCTGATGCTTAAATACAGTGTAAACTTTCTTTTAAAAAACATTGAATAGCCTTTAAGTCAGGTTTATTTTGGATATTTATTGCTGTTCTCATGAAAATCACATCCTCATAGTCACGAAGCCATGACTGACACTGCTAGATGTCTGTGGCACATAAGGTAAATTATCTTATCAGCGTCTGTTCCACCTCCCTGTGGTCTTCCTTATGTACTGCAGAAACAAGGAGCTAAAAATTGCCTTTCCAGGACTACCTGGTAGCAAGAGTTCTGGATGTAATTTAGGTCCTACTGATCGTGTGTACTCACGTAAAACTTGAATTCAGAATTGACCTTAGTGGAGAGAAGGGCCTAGCATCAATTTGGCTTGTGTAGTGGAGCCTGGAGCCAGCCATGCTGGTGGAGGTCTTTACTCTTGGGTCACAGCAGGTGATGCAATCCCCTAACCAACAATTGCAGTGGTGGCTCTCTGATTTCCAGATTCCAGCTAAGATTTTGTGATCATGAAGTCAGAATTTGGAAAAGCAATGTCCTGCTTTAGTTTCCTGGTTTTGTCACAGGCAGTTTAGTGGTCAATTCTTTGATATAATTTTGGAATTATTCCAGGAGGCCCAAACATTGATTTTGTTAGCACTTAATTCCTTTTAAGTACCTTTCTGCACGAAATAGCTAGAGCAGTTTCTGTTAGCTGCAACTGGTATTGCAGCTGAGTGATATTGGTGTTTTCACAAAATGATTCAGTGATAAAATGAGAAAAACCTAAGAATTTTTCTGAAGACTTTTGCAAAAATTACATGTTGGAATAGAGTATCAAACAGAGAGACAGAAAGAGAGAATTCCAATATGCTGCATCTGGGGACTAGAGTAGAGCCAGAGAATTTGAAATGATTTAGGAGATAAATCTGAGATGACTCAAAGGCAAGAATAATTTAGCCTTGGTGGCTAATTTCAGTTACCCAGAAAAGCAAACTCTCTGCCTACTTATCATTATGTTTTAAAAGATGAAAAAGCCTCCGTGACTTTCCTCTCTACAAAAGAGTATATTTTTCTAAATAGTCTTTGTTTTGTAAAGAAACGTTTGCAAAAGTAAGACTCTAAAGTTAATGTTCTTCATCTCAGCATCATAGATTTGTGAATTCCCTCAGGTGGTCTCTGCCACACTGAAATTAAATGCAAAGTGTTGTGTATGCAAATATGGAAAATTTTCAAGTGAGTGATCTTGTAATGTAAGTGATCTCCAGATTCTCGAAAGATCCCATGATCCAAAGGCCAAGGAACTAAAGGAATTCTATACAGGAAAATCACTCTTTCTACATTATGATTATACTTTCTATGTGCGTGAGAAAATTCCTATGTTCATGTGATATTGTATTTAATTTTTATCATAATTTTGTGTAAAGCCTTCAGGATAATTCTTTGGCTTTTGATAATAGCCTGATGATGGACATATTTAATCCCTGTTTTATGTCCAGTTTAATGTAGGAGGCCAAAGACCTCCGTTTAGTTGTTAATCACCAGCATCATATTTGAGACAAAGAAAAAAAGTCATTGATTTACTCAAATGAAAATTTGTCTTAAAATTTTGGCAACTTATAGAACTATTTTCTATGATTTGTAACATTAATTGTAATTATTTTTTAAAAGTTCAAATCAACACAACCATTGCATGATGGCATAACAGGGATATTCTCATAATGAAATATACATAATGTACATATACATAGTATATGATTCCATTTACAAAAGGTGCAAAATGAGGCAAAAAATGTCTGTGATGTTTCTTTTGGAATGGGCATGGCTGGTCATATTTGACAAGAGTTCAAAGGGATTTCCCTGGCACCAGTAATGTTCTATATCTTTATTTGGTTGTTGGTTATATGGCCATGTTCTCTTTATGATGATTAATTTCACTGCACACTAATGATTTATCAGTTTTTCTTTATTTGTGTTATATTTGAATAAAATCTACTTTACAAATTGCTAAATAACAAAAATTCTTTTCCTATTTAGATGCTCCAAAATTTCATCAAACACTGCATTGTATTAACTACTTGATCAAGCTCTATGGATTCCCATTTCTTTTACCATATTTTCCTTCCTACCTTAAACGTCCCTAGTATTCTGCCAAACGTCATCATTTATCTTTAATCACTTCTGAGGTCACATCCAGTATTCTAAGGGAAGAGATCCTTTAAGATATTTGCTCTGGGCTTTAGCTTAAGGAAACCTATGGGCTTGCTTATTGGCCAAGTAGGAAGTGGGAGGTAACAGTGTTCTCATTTGATCTTGCATTTATTTGATCTTTTATTTATTTGTCATTTGATCTTTCATTTATTTGGTATCATTCTCTTCATTTCCAAGATTCAAAAAATTCTGTAAAATAAGTTTCATACTCACCTCTACAGTATTTTATTTTATTTTTTGTGAGGAAGATCAGCCCTGAGCTAACATCCATGCTAATCCTCCTCTTTTTGCTGAGGAAGACCAGCCCTGAGCTAACATCTATTGCCAATCCCTCTCCTTTTATTTTTCCCCCTTTTTCTCTCCAAAGCCCCAGTAGATAGTTGTGTCATAGTTACACATCCTTCTAGTTGCTGTATGTGGGACGCCGCCTCAGCATGGCTGGACAAGCAGTGTGTTGGTTCGTGCCGGGGATCCGAACCCGGGCCGCCAGCAGCGGAGAGCACGCACTTAACCGCTAAGCCACGGGGCCAGCCCCTACTGCATTTTATTTGTCACATATCCTAGATACAGGAAGAGACTTACCAAGTGCATTTTAGTCTGACATGGTCTATTTTATAGACTGAGTATACAAAATTAGAATTTTAGATGCTACATCTTCCTAGGTACCAGTACCTACATTTGGGAAAAACTGCTGCTTATAAAATGGCATCTATTCTTAGAATGATCTCAGGTCTAAAGAGCTAAATTTGTCATTTGGCTGAAAAATAGACCTAGAGGAATACACATCCTTTTTGCAATCAATAATGATCTTTTACAAATCTTTTAGATTTAATGATAAACAATCATTAATTCTAAGCAGAATTAAAAGAAATACATATATCTAGGATAATAAAACCCTTTTAAAATACATTTTTAGAAATAATCTTAAAACCCTTAACTATAGCTTAATCTACCCTAAGTTTTTTTCTAAGGTGATATCAATTTAATTTAAGCTGTGTTTGAATATAGAGAATCTTACCTCCAGGAACTGTCAACACCTTATATCAAAATTCTATCACGTCAATTATCTCCATTTATCTTCTATCCATTGTAACCACCCTAGTAACTCTCTTTACCTTATTAACTGGTGACTGAGATGACCTAATTTGCTTTTCCTATCATTACTAATCAGAATGATCAGCAATCCCAAGTAAACTCTAAGGCATATCATTCTTTTGTATGAAGATGTAACTTTGAATTCAAGTTAACTTGGGAAGCACTGCAACCTGTAACTGCCACTTGAATACTTACAACTCATATTGGTTTACTAAAAGTTCCAAGAAGTTTTGCAGAAATAACACTTGATTAACTATCTTTAAGCATTTTTGAAATATATCTCCCATAGAAATCTTGTTTTATATAATACTTCTTAAGATCCTACTTATGTACTCTGCAAAATACACGTTGAATAACTCTGATATAAATCGCTAAAGTATCATTACTCACTTTTGCTATTTCTCCAACACTGTATACTGGGTGCAGGGTATAGAGCTTCATGCCATCGCATATATCCTCACAAACCTTACAAGGTAATGAGATGCTGTCTCTATCTTACATCTTCCCTCTCACCTTAACACAAAAAAAGCAGGAGCTCACCTTTTATAGTATGTGGAAGTCTTGCATAAGTCTACTTTTTTCCCTCAATATCCAATTTCTTTGATAACTAATATTTACGACGTTGGAATAAGAATTTCTAATTATTAATCTTAAAACATAAACAAATACATACCTTAGAACCCTTCCTAGTTTTCTTAGCAACTATCACTAACGTTTGTGTTATGATTTTAATAGGACTACCTCCTTCCTCTAAGTATAAATCCAAGCTTTCCAGTGCACATATAAATATAAACATTGTAGAATTAAGATATTCATTTTTTTCTGTATTTATACTTTTACTAACATTTCTTCTAGTGGTGAGTAGAAAAATGATAATTAGAGTGTGTGGCAACTATTTAACTACTCACCAGTCAGAGCAGAAGACAGTAGAATTAGGAGGAAAATATAAGCTGTTCAAGGTATTCCAAATAAAGCAATGACCTTCATGCTGCCCAACTTAAGGGAGTTTATTCACATTATTTTCTATGTTCATGTAACAATAATGCAAATAGAACTCCCTAGACTTGTGCAATGTGTTGGAAATATTCACAACCTTTCAAAGGAAATATTATAATTATAATAATTCAAAGGATATACGCAAATCTTTTGGGATAGTGTCAAAGGGGAATTTCATAGAGTGAAGTGGTTAAGTACCCAAATCTTAGTACTAAGAGTTATTGACTGTTAGAGCCACTCTCTCCAAGTTTCACTTTTCTGATCTGAAAAATGATAATCGTAATGCTATTTAAGTCATTCGATGCTAAGAAAAGAACCTAATATAATCAATATTAGTTTTATTAATTCTAAATGCTTATCTTTACTTACTGATGCTTAGAACATATTTGGAGTTGTGGGATGACTTGATAGCTAATATTCATTCATAAGCACAACAAATAAAGAGTGCTTACAATGTGCTTTGTAAACTTCTGAGAGTTGAAAACACCGCCGTGATCATGGTGCCAGGGCCTCTGCTCTTGGGTAGCTCATACTCTAGTTAGCAGTAGGTAGACAATAAATAATCTGAATGTGATAATAGAATTAAGACCCAAATGATAAGAAGGTGTCCGCCATCTGAGAATCTGAGAAAACAGCAACCGTAAAGAAAGGTCTGATGTCAAAATGGGAAGATGGAAAAAGAGAGTATGTGGGCAAGTATTTACCAGTCAGAGAAAGCAAAAGAGAGATGAATTAAGGAGTGTATTTGAGAATCAGGAGGTCCAGCGTGGCTGAGCACTAATGAGCTTGATGAAATGAAATCGTTACTGAATACAACAGATATGATTTTATCTTTCTGAATGTCATTGACTTGTATAATATTAACATTTTAATTTTAGGGAAGCTCATTGATTTCAAACAATCCCAAATGAAGCTAGAGCATTGGACTGAAGAATATTAAATTAAAGGGTTAAAATATGGCCTGGTAGGGGGAAATTAATACAGGTGTTGTTTATGACACTGAACTTCTTCAAATGTGTTTTTTCATCTGTAAGATGGAGATCGTCACAATTGTCCTGCCTGTTTCCTAAGGTTATTGCAAGGATCAAATCTAATGATACATCAAGAACATTTTACAAAATAGAAAATGGTAAACCTGTTGTTAAAAAGAAACAACAGGCCCAAAATGGAGTCACTTATGCTAAGCCCCATCAAGACTTAATATCTAGGCCTAGTAGTTAAGTTTGAATGCTCCACTTTGGCGGCACAGGTTCAGATCCTGGGCACAGACCTACACATTGCTCGTCAAGCCATGCTGTGGCGGCCTCCCATATGAAGTAGAGGAAGATGGGCACAGGTGTTAGTCCAGGGCCAGTCTTCCTCAGCAAAAAGAGGAGGATTGGCAACAGATGTTAGTTTAGGGCTAGTCTTCCTCACACACACACAAAAAAAGACAATATCTAATCTAATTGCAGTTTCAGCCTCTCCCAGGAGTGGAATTTTAAACCAATCAGTCTGGAATTTCCTGATTAACCCTAGTGAGGTAATCTGCCTGATAAGACCTCCTCCCTTCCTCGAAGGGAAGGTGACCGTGCCTGAAATAATCCACTCTTCACTTCTTTGTCCCACTATCTTTCTGCCAATAAAAACCTTCCATTTTATACAATTCCTCTGAGCTCCTTTCTACTTGCTAGATGGGATGCTGCTGGATTCAAGAATTGCTGATAAAGCCAGTTAGATCTTTCTTTTTTTTAATTTTTATTTATTTATTTTTTTCCCCCAAAGCCCCAGTAGATAGTTGTATGTCATAGCTGCACATCCTTCTAGTTGCTGTATGTGGGACACGGCCTCAGCATGGCAGGAGACGCGGTGCATCAGTGCGCACCTGGGATCCGAACCTGGGCCACCAGCAGCGGAGCGTGCACACTTAACCACTAAGCCACGGGGCGGCCCATGCCAGTTAGATCTTTAAATTTACTCTTTTGAGTTTTCATTATTTAACATTACCAATACCCGATTTTTATATAAGGAGGTTTACTACCTCATCTCCTTCTAATCTATTACTATCTCATTGAGGCCTACCTCATTATACTTTTTAAAATTAAAAACAATCCCTCCACCTTACGTGATTTTTATATGTTTTTCCATAGCGTTTACACACATCACCTCCAATATAATAGAGTGAAGGTAGAAATTCATGTCCGTGTGATCACTGCATTATCCTTCATATCTAGAACAGTATCTGCCACAAAGCAAGTAGTCAATAAATATTTATTGTATGAACGAACCAATGGAAAAAATAGTTTACATACCACCATTAACTTCATTGTAAGAATTCGTTTTTGCAATTATTAGTTAACATGTTGAAAGAGACAAGGAAGACAGAGTTATTCTCAAGGTCAAAAGGAGACTAGGCAAAGAGGAAAGAGAAATTGCCCAGAGGATGCTCTCGTCTTGATTCTCTTTGCATGACATCAAAGCATTTCTCTGAATTGTAGTTCCTCTCTCGGTCAACTATACATAATTCTTCTTACCCTACTTTACAGATTGGTTAAAGGGATAAAATTGATAAGGAGTATGAAAGCTCTTTGAAATTATCCAGTTTAACAAATATAAAGAATGTTGTCATAAATAAAGATAACTAAGCTCAAACAAAAAGTAGGTATCTAGATATCAAGTGTCCTGCACCGAACAGTAGTACCACAGGTTTTAACAATTCTCTACTTAACCTAAGTTAGCCTCAGCACAATTTAACTTTATATGTTGCTTTAGAGAAAAATAAAATAAAACTACTTCCTAATTGAAACAGTGATCTTATTTTAAAGTTATTTAGCATATACTGTATTTCAACCCTAATGATTAGATTTTACTTCTTTAATCAAGATAGTATATTAAAAGAATGAGTAGGGTTTTTTAATGCTAAGCAAATTATGCTAGTAACTAGTTTGTAATTTGTGACCGTGCACGATTCTGATAGTGGAGAAATTTCATTACAGGTAGGTTGAAGCAGAATGCATGTTCATTTGCATGTCTGGATTCAAGTAAATAAATAGTAAAGCTCATTGATAACAGAGGCCATTATAATTTGAATAAGATTATATTCTCTCTAGGAGAGATAAAGGGTAACGAAAGACAATTCAGACCTAGTTTGTTATTACTTCATCGAATACCTCAGGCCTCAAGCTGATAAAACTCGCTTGTGTGGCTCCCTTGAGACATTAACGACAAGGATGCTGCCAACCATTTGTGGTGATTTCTAAAATCATTAATATCACTATTTAAATGAGCTTGTGATGTAGTATAACACTGGCTAGAGCCAGAGGTGAAACTACCTCATACACTTTCATAAAACCATAAGAAGTGAGTTATGGGAGACAATAAAATGAATTGTATTCAGCTTGGACAGATGCAATAAAAAGATAATTTCCCAGTGAAACTAACAATGGGCCTTAATGACCTATTAATTTTGTTACTTATAAAAACTTAGAATTATATAGTAACTATTTGCTTAAGTCCTATTAACCAAATTTTAAAATAAGTACTTTCTTTTGCAAATGCTAATTGTATTGACTCTTTATAGATTGTATTCATATTTATTATCTTCATTGCTCCCTAACATAAGAATTCATTGTGTATAATCTTCCGTGACCCTAGATCAGCAGATAGTCATTTCGGAAACATGATCTCCAGATTACTCTAAATGTGGGGCAAAGGGTGATTTTGCATTTTGTTTTATTTGTTTTAACTTAGTGTCTATTCAATAAAAGAGTTGGTTTCATTTTGCCAGCATTCATCTGGATATGATATAAAATACACAAAAAGTTTTTAAAGTGCGCAAATATACAGTGATGGAACATCACAGTTTCAAGCAGATCTCTAAGATTAGACATATTGGCTTGAATCTGACAGATACCACTTTGAAAACTGTTCTTTTAAACACCAAACTGCTATTCGGTAATTTCCCAAACCTTAGTGTCATGATAGCTTTTAGCACCTGACTTGCTTCCTGTTGATTATCAATTGTAACAGTAACTCAGTAAAACACCTCATTTTAAAGAGAAGATTTTTAGAGGAAGAGTAAAATACTAATTTTTTGAAGAATATGAGGGTTGTTGATGGGAAAAAATCGATAAGGATATCTACAAGATAGGATATTCTTTCAGAAGAGAAATTTTTACTGACATAAGTTATTTCACTAAAAAATTTAGTCACATGGAATAACAAGTAGAGCTGTTTAACTTTTTACATCTGCTTATATAAGATGAAAACTAATTACAGGAGTTAGAATATTCTGGATATCATATGAAGCCCATAGACCGTATCATATACCTACCAACATTTATTTAATCATCTCATTTTTTTTGTTATTTTATTTTTCAACTGCTCTCATTGCAAGTCAAGAAAATTAATTACCATGGCCCTAGCAAAACCCTCTGCCCTCACATAGGCTACTCTTGGATGGAGTTACCTGTGGATTCACAAACTGATCTGTTGAGTAGCAGCATTTGACAGTTTGCTTTTCGGGTAAAATTTAACATCACTGAGCGAACACTCAGTTATTTTTCTTACCTTTGCCTGCTTCTTGCCTTGCCACTCTTCCAGCCTCTGTGGTCGGGAGCAGCTTTTCAACACATATCTATCCACAAATGATCATCTCTTCTTTTCGACTTTCCTAGCCAAGTTTCCCTACCCCAGTAGGGAGTCCTTGATTTTATTCCTACCTGTGCTTTAGTGTGATCACCTGCTGTACTCTCAGCTCACTTGTCTTGTTCTCAACCTTTAGCCTCAATAATATCTTGGTTACTAGATTCCAGCTCTGATTCACTGGCTCTGACACCTGACTCACTGGACAGCACATACCTGGACTTTATTGCAGAGCTTGGCAGCCTGCCCACAGTGTCCCACACGTGTCCTGTGCAGACAGGCTCTTGATTATGCTATGCTTTTCTCTAGGCTCCCACTTCACAGTGCTGACATTAAAGTTGTCTGGTATTTGTGTCCAAGAAACTCTACCAGTTATCTTTTGTTTTCCTAAGGAATGCAAATTCAATTCCCTTTTTTTGTGTTTTGTTTTTTGTTTTCCTTTTGTTTTTTTGAGGAAGATTAGCTGTGTGCTAACATGTGTTGCCAATCTTCCTCTTTTTCTTTTCTTCTCCCCAAAGCCCCAGTACATAGTTGTATATCATAGTTGTAGAGTTGTAGCTCTTCTATATGGGACGCCGCCTCGACGTGGCTTGATGAGTGGTGAGTAGG
Source organism: Ceratotherium simum simum (assembly GCF_057802395.1). Classification (NCBI taxonomy): domain Eukaryota; kingdom Metazoa; phylum Chordata; class Mammalia; order Perissodactyla; family Rhinocerotidae; genus Ceratotherium; species Ceratotherium simum. Next base: position 42,949,268 of record NC_141916.1, read on the forward strand.
TCCGCGCCCAGGATCCAAATCGGTGAACCTGGGGCCGCTGAAGCAAGATGCACGAACTTAACCGCTATGCCACCTGGCTGGCCCCTGCCAGAGTTATCTTACCGTAATTTCCATACACATTTCACACTTTATCTTTTTTACGCTATTCCATCATCAGAGAACACATCCTATAGGTTTCTCCATTTCTGTGCCTTCACCTAAGTGCATTCATTCTTCTGTATAACATTTAGTGTCTAGTTGTTTCCTTCTTGTTTTTCTCCATCATCCTCAGTTGATGGCTATTTTACTTCTTAAACACGTCTCGAAATTATTTCTTCTCTACAGCTCTATTTACCATTGATGCCATTCAGGTCTTTATCATTTCTCATTTGGATTGTTTCAGGGACTCCTTGCTAGTTTTTCCGGCCTCAGCCTTACTCTTTTGAATACCATCTTCCAGCCAGGTGCCACATTAGTCTTTCTAAATGGTTTATCTGACTTTATCAATATCTTCTTGAACATCTTTCAAAGACTCCTTACTATTTGCAGGAAGAAACAAAACAAAACAGGAGATAGTCTTAAATTACAGTGACCTTACAATTTATTGTCCAAATTAGGACACATATGAATGAAAAGGAATACTATTTCTAGTTGTGCCAGCACAAAAAGGAAACACCTGGCCAATTGAAATACATGGTTGCCCAGGTTAAGATACTTTATACGGTCTGGCATCCAACTTCTGCTTCAGTCTCAACTTTTCTGATCCCAATCTCAAAATTTGCGTTCAAGTTCTATATCCACTCCTGCTATTCCATATCTCAAAGTCTTTCATACCGTCTCACCTACCTAAACTACCCCCCATCGCCTATCTTTCACCTGGTTAATGCCTAATTGTTCTTTAACACTCAATTTAGCTGTCATCTCCTCTAGGAAACTTTTTGTGTGTGTGTGTATGTGAGGAAGAGCAGCACTGAGCTAACATCTGACGCCAATCCTCTTTTTTGCTGAGGAAGATTGGCCCTGAGCTAACATCTGTGCCCATCTTCCTCTACTTATATGGGACGCTGCCACAGCATGGCTCTACAAGCAGTACGTCAGTGGGCGCCCGGGATCTGAACCGGCAAACCCCGCGCCACCGCAGCGGAGCATGCGCACTTAACCGCTTGCTCCACTGGGCTGGCCCCTCTAGGAAACTTTTTTTGACTCCCTCAAGGTATGGTCTCAAATAATGCCTTATGTATATGTCCACCAGAGTGCTTATTATATTGCTGTTTACTTATTTTCCTGTCCATCTTTTCTTCTAACCTTTGAACTCCCCAACTCCCTATGGAAAAAGGCTTTGTTTTTTATTGCTGCAAACTTAGAATAGCAAGTTAGTGGTATTTATGGATGTGTATGTAATAATTATATAGATATGAAAAGGATACTATACTTGAACTCAGAAAATGTATAGTCTATTGGAGAGATAGATAGAAAATAATGCAGTATGTATCAATAGGGAACATATTCTAAAGAAATGAGGGAAAGTTTAAGAAAATACATAGAATCTGGGCCTTACTTCAAGGTTGACCGGGAGTTTAGTTAAATAAGTAAAGGCAAGCATCAATCTATGTGTCCTTTACTCAAGTGATGAAGAGGACTTCCATTTACTTGACCAAGTCATCAGAATTAACCCTGGTTATCAATGAAGTTATACTATCCAGATTTTATCTTCAAGTTTCTGAAGATTACTGAATAATAATGCTCTCCCCTACCCCAAAATAATTTGCTTTAAAAAAACAACTCATCAAAAATTTCAATGAGAGGAATTATTAATTCATAAAAAACTTGTTGCAACTTATGAATTTCAGATGTACTACATTTCCTCTCTTAAGAGAAAGGGAAAAGAGAGGAGTTGCAGGGAATGGATACAAATTTTTCCCATATGTCTTTTTGTATCCATAATAAACATGTGTGCACTAAAAAAACACAAATACACTCAGATTCTTGCATATTAAAACCAAACTCAGCTTGTCAGTATACCAGTTGGAAGTTTGGTCTGCACATAATTACTCACATATCTAAGACAACTTAGCGAGCAAGAAGTTTTATCTATTCAGTAGAAGTTTGTAGAATTGTGCAATAGGAAAGACACAGACTGGATTTAAAATCTGTTAAAAGAAAGCAATTCACCACCATTTATAAAACCCTTGACATTGCGACATGCACAACTCTTGAAATGGAACATACACACAAAAATGTCTATCCAAAAATAATGCACAGAACTTTTGACATGAATTGGCACAAACATGACATTTTATAAACGTTAAAAAAAAGTTAGTAGAAATATTTTTGATGCATAAATATTTTGGTAACCCAGCTTTTGTGAATTGGGTCTGCATTCAGATAATATGTATTTATTTCTATTTTTTATTGTAGCAAAAAGCAATACTTTGTCAATAATAGACGATCACAAAAGATTTTTAAAAATTTATTTGGTCAATTAACTTTTTAATTACATGAAAATAAGCTATTTTCTTATTTAAAATACTATGCCAGCTCTTCTGTTAGTTGCTGAAAGAAAAAATATACAGGGCTGCTGATTACTGCATCGAAAGAGCAAACAATATTGTAGAAATTGTAGTATATTTTTCTATAAGGCCAAATTAACCAGCTAATACAATGACTTCAATAAAAATGTAGAGAGTCATCCATTTGTTTATACTATTACCAAACACCTGGTTGCTGTCATGATTGCAAAGTGATTAGATAGTGTAAATATTGTGTAAGCATATCTTGTTTCAAAGATCTGGACTCACACTGTTCAAGCAGATTTCAGTTTTAGTATCTTTCAGATTTGCTTAGCATGGGTGTTAATTTAAAAAAATTTTTTAAATGGGCAAAAGACTTGACCAGACATTTCGCCAAAGAAGATATATGATGGCAATAAGCACATGAAAAGATGGCAATGAGCATCATTAGTCATTAGGAAAATGCAAATTAAAACCACAATGAGATACCACTGCAAACCTATTATAATGTCTAAAATTAAAAATAACTACCATACCAAGACTTGGCAAATATGTAGAGAAACTGGAACTCTTCTACATGGCTGATGGAATGTAAAATTGTATAACCACTTTGGAAAACAGTTTGATAGTTTCTTAAAATGTAAAACATATACCTTTCATAAGATGTGAGCTTTTCACTGTCAGGTATTTACCTAGAGAAATGAAAATGTATGTACATACAAATACTTGGACACACATGTTCATAGAAACTTTATTTGTAATAGTCAGAAACTGAAAACAATTCAAATGATTATCAGCACGTGAATGAATTTTAAAAAATGTGTTGTATCTACACAACGGACTACTACACAGTAATAAAAAAATGAACTATTTATATACACTACATAGATGAATAGCAAAGTAATTATTTTGAGTAAAATAAGTCATGAATAAAAGTGTATGTTGCATGGTTGCATTTACACAAAATTCTAGAAAATGAAAAAGTAGACTATAGTGACAGAAAGTAGACGTGGGGATGGAGAGGAGGGGGTAGGAAGGAGTGAGAGGGGAGAATTATAATGGAGCAACTTGGGGGATGATGTACAGTTTCATTATCTTAACAGTGGAAATGATTTCAAGACTTATCAACATATACACCTTAAATATGTGCTGTTTATTATATGTCACCTGCAGATGGATATAGGTCAAAGGGATTGAAGGAAAACAGCAGCCTGTCAGAGACTGGGTAATCCATGAGCCATGGTGCAAATGACCTTTCTCCCTTTTATTGTCCTTTAGCATTTGACTGTGAATAGATGAGGGTATTGATATATTTGTGAGAAGAAAACAAATTTGAGGATACAGAAGAGCTCCTACTGCAAATACCAAGGGACTTGCAGACATCCTCTATTTGCAAAAGTGGAAGCTTGGCTCATAGTGAAGAAACTTCAGATGACTTGACCCTCATTTTCTGCCAACATCAGATTGTCTTTAAAAGACTCAGAAGTACACTGTTTCAACAAAAAGAATGCCCAGAACTTTGTAGTAGTTGCCTAGGATTAATCTTATTTCTTATAAACAATCGTTAGATAAATATATATTATGGGTGCAGATTTATGATCATTTAGGCAGTCTGCACAAAGATAATTCTTTTGTCTGACTTAACTAGAATAAAAGAATAAATTCTGTTCTGCTTTTACAATAGAATTCTTGCTTTATATAGAGGCCACTTAGAAAAGTGATTTTAACCTTTATAATCTGACAGGATGGATTGCTAAAACAAAGAGCAAAGAAAACATGTTAGCTAAATGCAGTTTTTAGGTCTGTAAACTGCCATAGGCCATGTTAATAAGTTTCAAATGATGTAAATGTGTAAACATGTTTTCCTTGATATATATTTTTAGAATTTTCTCAAAGCACAGTCATATATTCTTATATACAAATTGATTGACATATAAGGTAGCACAATCTCTTCCATACTTATTTAATTACAAACTATGGACCACCTCCTTTTC